>NC_134139.1:179974696-180277727 GCF_033958435.1 Carettochelys insculpta | reverse complement strand
ATACCGTGATCGAGCTACGAGGTTGTTACTTGAGAAATCCCTCATAACCTGATCACTGTATCCCTACAACCAGACTGAGAGATCCATCACAGTATCAACACACTCAAGTGCATGCTTGGTAAAACACAGCAACAGTCAATACTCAACATACTCTTTAGACACTTCATTTTATTCTTCAGTCCTGAAACATAATCAGTGGGATTATTAAACTTTCAGAATTTGACTCATCAGACACAGATTTTATTACATGCAAGAGGAGCTTTTTTAAAATAGAAACCCCGACACTATTCCTACAGGGTTTTGGGGAAAAAAAGCAGTGCAAAGAGTTAAAAGCTAAACTACTTGTTTAAAATTGGAACACACAGGCTATACCTACACAAGAAACCGCTGTTGACAGAAGTCACTGTCAGAAGGAATTTCCTGGCAAAACTTCTGTCGACAGATTGCGTCTCCACATAAAAGCAGATTGAAAGAGCAATCCGCTCTGTCGACACAGAGCAACCAGACTGCCCAGCCCTCAACAGAACAGCTGACTGGAAGTTCTGCAGACAGGGCTGCCCAGTGAAGCAGAAGCCCTGCCTGTCGACAAAAGGGCCCTGGAGCATCTACACGGCTGTTTTGCTGACGGAACACTGTCAAGAGAGGCATTATAACTGAGTGGGGAGAGGTATAATGCTGCTGGTGGATGTATCAGATTTTGTCAACAAACTGTTAACCAAGTGCATTTTGCATCTCGATGCTCTGCAGTTTTTCCCAACAAAAGCCCAGTTTTGCCAGAAAGACCCTCTCATGTAGATGTAGCCGCAGAGTATAACTGCCATTGTATTCCTCTGGTATGTAAGGATTTTTTGTTATATGTCTGTGGTAGCACACTGAACCCTAAGAAAACACAAGGAGAGCACACAACTGAGAGACTCATAGGCTAATGATATGAACACAAGACTGGGAGTCAGAAGCTGCTGAATGTTAATTCCAGCTTTGAAATTGACCCTCTTGGTGGCTTTGGGCATGGCAATGAACCTTAGTTTCTCCTTCTGTAAGGAATTTGACATGGTCTCACATGATCTTCTTATCAATAAACTAAGCAAATACAACTTAGATGGGACCACTATAAGGTGTGTACACAACTGACTGGATAACCGTTCTCAGAGAGTAGTTATTAATGATTCGCAGTCACACTGGAAGGGTATAGCAAGTGGAGTTCCACAGGGATCTGTTCTGGGACCATTTCTATTCAATATCTTCATCAATGATTTAGATATTGGCATAGAGAGTATGCTTATTAAGTTTGCAGATGATATCAAGCTGGGAGGGTTTGCAACTGCTTTGAAGGATAGGCTCATAATTCAGAATGATCTGGACAAACTGGAGAAATGGTCTCAGGTAAACAGGAAGAAGTTTAATAAGGGCAAATGCAAAGTACTCCACTTAGGAAGAAACAATCAGCTTCAGACATATAGAATGGGAAACGACTGTCTAGGAAGAAGTACTGCAGAAAGGGATTTAGGGACCATAGTGGACAACAAGCTAAATATGAGTCAACAGTTTGATGCTGTTGCCAAAAAAGCAAAAATGATTCTGGGATGTATTATCAGGAGCGTTGTGAGCAAGAAATGAGAAGTCATTCTTCCGCTCTACTCAGCACTCATTAGGCCTCAGTAGAAGTATTGTGTCCAGTTCTGGGCACCATATTTCAAGAAAGATGTGGATAAATTGGAAAAGGTCCAGAGAAGAGCAACAAGAATGATTAAAGGTCTAGAGAACATGAGCTATGAGGGAAGACTGAAAGAACTGGGCTTGTTTAGTTTCGAAAAGAGAAGACTTAGAGGGGACATGATAGTGGTTTTCAAGTACCTCAAAAAGGTTTACAAGGAGAAGAGGGAAAAAATGTTCTCCTTGGCCTCTGAGGATAGGACAAGGAGAAATGGGCTTAAACTGCAGCAAGGGAGGTTTAGATTAAACATTAGGAAAAACTTCCTAACTGTCAGGCTACGTCTACACGTGCACGCTACATCGAAATAGCTTATTTCGATGTAGCGACATCGAAATAAGCTATTTCGATGAATAGCGTCTACACGTCCTCCAGGGCTGGCAACATCGACGTTCAACGTTGACGTTGGGCAGCACCACATCGAAATAGGCACTGCGAGGGAACGTCTACACGCCAAAGTACCACACATCGAAATAAGGGTGCCAGGAACAGCTGCAGACAGGGTCACAGGGCAGACTCAACAGCAAGCCGCTCCCTTAAAGGGCCTCTCCCAGACACACTTGCACTAAACAGCACAAGATACATAGAGCCGACAACTAGTTGCAGACCTTGTGCATGCCGCATGGATCCCCAGCTGCAGCAGCAGCAGCCAGAAGCCCTGGGCTAAGGGGTGCTGCACCCGGTGACCATAGAGCCCCACAGGGGCTGGAGAGAGAGAGTCTCTCAACCCCTCAGCTGATGGCCACCATGGCGGACCCCGCTATTTCGATGTTGCGGGACGCGGATCATCTACACGTTCCCTACTTTGATGTTGAACGTCGAAGTAGGGCGTTATTCCCATCCCCTGATGGGGTTAGCGACTTCGATGTCTCGCCGCCTAACATCGAAGTTAACTTCAAAATAGCGCCCAACACGTGTAGCCATGACGGACGCTATTTTGAAGTTGGCGCCGCTACTTCGAAGTAGTGTGCACGTGTAGACACGGCTTCAGAGTGGTTAAACACTGGTACAAGTTACCTAGGGAGGTTGTGGAATCTCCATCGCTGGAGATATTTAAGAACAGGTTAGATAGACACCTATCAGGGTTGATCTAGATGGTGTTTGGTCCTGCCAAGAGGGCAGGGAACTGGACTCTATGACCTCTTGAGGTCCCTTCCAGTTCTAGTGTTCTATGATTTTATGATTCTAAGATGAATGACTCTGAAAGTTCTGGCTCTTAGGCTGACCAGCTTGTCCTCTTATGTCGCTGACAGGTAGGTAAAGCTGTTGTTACCAGAGAGTTCCTTCTCTCTGATGTCTATACTTGAGGTATATCTATACTTAGTGCAGGTTTGACATGCCACAATTGATCCACCAAAGTTCAATTTTACCATACTGGTGAAGATGCAGCAAAATCGATCTCTCTGGGCTCGGCTGTCGACCTTGGTACTCCATTCTGCTGCATGGAGTAAGAAATGTCAATGTGAGCCTGAACAGCCCTGATCTACACCAGAGAGCAAAATAGATCCTGATACTTTGATTCTAGCTACTCTAATGGCATGGATAGAACTGCTTATATGAGATTGACTTTGATCCCTATGTAGACCATGCCTTACTGCGGGTCCAACGTGCCGTGATCAATCCACAGTGAAGACGCAGCCAAATTGAAATCTTTGGGCTTGGCTGTCCACCTTGGCACTCCATGCTGCCACATGGAGTAAGGGACATCAGCGCGAGCCCGAAGAGCCCTGATCTACACCAGGAAACAAAGTTGATCCTGATATGTCGATTATAGCTACATTAATGGCATGGCTAAAATTGTGTATCTGGGATGGACTTTGATCCCTAGTGTAGACCAGGCCTAAGAATGAAAGGCATTTATGCCTTTCCTAACTAATGTCATGAACTAGCATTTAAGTCAGTCAGAGCAGATTTATGTTCATTGGCCAAAAACCACACAGTCCACGGAGGCTCGTGAGCTGTTCATGTAGTGAGGGGTGATGACACCTATCTTCTATTCTATTCCCCTCCACTGCCTAATAAAAGTTCTTTCTGAAATGGAAAATTTACTCTGGACAATGAAAATGAGAAATGAAACTGAAATAAACTGGAAAAAGCTTATAATAATGTCTGTGGAAGATCTGTTTTAGAAAAGTATTCCGGAATTTCCCGCTCCCCCAACTAAAAAAATATGTATTTTAATCCTACTTCAAATTTTAACATAGATACAGAAAGCATCAATGAATAACAACATTCTTATTCACAACACCTACCTCCATTGGCCAAAAGATTCTCCTGGACTTTATCCTTCGAGTCCTCCATAACTTCTCGTATGTACTGTGCTATTTTCTTTATTACACTTAGGTGTAACAAAAGAAACTTTTGTCAGTGACATAATCTAATTGAAGGTAAGACAGTTACAACAATTGTCTGATTAACAAGGAGCTACTCATACAACTTAAGTCCAAGGTGAGGCTTTTTCAAATAAGGATAAACAAAAGACCTATTATATATTACATAACTACTCTGCTCATTTCTAAATATACCGTATTCTGTGAACGCTCTCTAGTCTATGATAAAACCTGGTCCCATTCAAATCTAAGAGAATCTTGCAATTGATTTCTTTGGGATTAGGATCTGGCATCATGTGTATATACTACACTTCATGCATAAAGATTTAATCCTAAAAAATTGTGTGTGTGCGTGCATAAAATTCAAGTATGGTCAAGGGGCTGTCTTCTACATACTGAGTATTCCAGAATAACAGTAGTTGAATTAAAAACATATGCAACTAGAACGAAAAGAAATGCTTCATAGAATGCTAAATCATTTTCCATAGCGCCTGAAAATTTAAAAAGCTTTCTGGGAATGAAAACAAATTCCTATTGTACAGCAAAGTTGCACCCGTATGTATTTTTCCACTGAAGAATGGGCCTAACTGCTCCTCTCCTGCAGAAATACCCATGGCAGGTAGCTGGGGGGGAGTGCAGAATTACTCTCACAGAGTTTCCTCCAGATTCTACTTCTGTTGAGGATTCTCAATTCCAGACTCCTAAACTGACAGTTTCCACAACATATGCAGGAACCTGGAGATTTGCTCACTACAAAGAGGCCTTGTGTCTGTGGCCCAGTTCCCTGAACCCCCTACCAACCCTTCTGGCTCATTTACAACACAGCTATTTCCTCCAATCTAGGGTTTTTTTCCCTCTGGTTGTTTGAGAGACATGGCAGCACCTGGCTCCTCATCCTCTGATGCCCCTTCACAGGGCTGTGCTAGGAAGCAATGGTGCCATACTCTCCTGGACTCCTCTGTCATGGAGGTAACCTGAAGCAAAACCTGTCTCAGTGAAGCCTCTTATTTGAGTAATAAGAATCAGAACCTATGAACTGTATTATTTTAAAATAACCATAGTGTAACCCAGGGGTGGCCAATTATTTAGGGACTAAGAGCCACGGATAGAGTGCAAAGAGCCGGGTATTATCTATCTATTGAGCAAGCAAGTGAGCGATAGATAGATAGATAGAAATAAATATATTATGTGTGGCTGCCCTCCTCCAGAGCCAGGCACCCCAGCCCCCTATTCTAACCCAATACCCCTCCCCTCCTCCACAACAAGACACCCCCCAGCTCCCCACTGTAGCTCAATCCTGCAGCCCTCCCCAAGAGCCAGACACTCCCAGCCCCTTGTTCTAACCCAATACCCCTCCCCTCCTCCAGAACCAGGAACCCCCAGCTCCCCCCAGCTCTAACCCAATCTCCCTGCCCTCCCCCAGAGCCAGGTACCCCCAGCTTCCCACCACTCTAACCCCATCTCCCTGCCATCCTCCAGAGCCAGGTACCCCCAGCTCCCCACCACTCTAACCCCATCTCTCTCCCCTCCCCCAGAACCAGGCACCCTCAGCTTCTCCCTCATCTAATCCAATCTCCCTGCCTTCCTCCAGAGCTAGGCACCCCCAGCTCCTCCTCCCCCCAACTCTAACTCAATGCTGGCAACTCACCAGAGCCACCACTGCCGCTTCTCACACCAAGCACTGGGGTGCCTGTGCAGAGTGGCAAACAGGACTCCCAGTGTACAGCTCCAAGGAGGAGCCACATTTAATACTTGAAAGAGCTGCGGGTTGGCCACCCTGGTGTAGTTTATTATAACAGGTTAGAAAAATCAAATACGTTGCACATGAAAGCAGTTTGCAGTGTCATCACCTGACAGAAAACTACCCAGCTCTGGATGTGTAAGCACTGATGCATTAAATAGCAGTTAGTAGCCAGGCCCAAAGGATGATAGTGGAATGGTTTGAGCAGTGGCAATGTATGTAATCTGCCAGCTCCCTTTCAAATGACATGCGGAATGATTATCTTGAGAACTGAAGAGTGCCCAGGTGGACTGGAGGTAGATGGGTGAGGGGGAAAGGACTGCACAGGGATCTTGTCATGTCAGGATTTCTCTAGAACCAACTCTGCAAAGGTTCCTTCCACAACAGCCCTTGAAATCCGTGGATGTGGATGTGTTCTGCGCCTTGCAAAATGAAAATGCTGGTGAACCCCTGAGTAAAGGCACGTGTCAGGTGTGAGCAATCAGAAAAGCATCAGAGCCTCACGCTATCTTGCAACGACATGGAAAAACACTCTCTCTTGCTGTGCAAATAAATAATAAAAGTACGTGGAAACAGGAGACCCTGATAACTCTTGCCCCTTCTCTGCAGTCCTAGTGGGAAGTAGTGCAGACAGGTTTGTGCTGCCTCTCTATAACCAGCAGTTCTTGCATTTGTTTATCTAACAACAGTTGAGCAGGGAGTTCCTTTCAATGAGCAGGAATGTAAATGTCCAATTCATTTGCATAGACTGTCACTAATAACCAACTGTAGATTGTTCACTGTTGCATGTGTGCTTAGTAAATTAACCCTTGGATTACACAATCTACTCTCAAAAACCACCTGGACTATTTCTACAATGTACAAAACATATACTTTTTTTGTATTTCTAATGCTAAGGTCTTCATGCAATTATATCAACTAATCTTTTCCTCTGCTCACCCTTTGCTCTGATATTATACATAGCTGCCGGATATTTAAACCAGTTTAATTCCTGGGTATTAGTTAGCCACACTGATAGGCAGGAGCTTTACAAAACAAATATACTGAGGCCATGCCCCAAAGGTCTTATAATGTAAGGGCCTGATCCTAATTCCTTAGCTCATGATGGGTATCATGTTACTTCACAAGTGGGACTGCTGACATCAATGGGACCATTTGTGGAGTGAGGTGTTACTCAGTAAGGGATCAGAATCTGATGCTAAGATAAGGAAAACGAAAGCAAATGACAAACACAGAGGAGGGATGAAGACACCTTGTATTTCTACATACACTGAAATAATTCTGTGCATAGCAGAAGCTCCAGGGCTTTTATCAAGGACTGAGCACTCAGAACCACCATACTCACTCAGTGCCTCTGAAAATCAGGACCAAAGTGGTTCTGACCAACAATCAGATCCAAACAGGACTGAACTGCTGTAGCTTGGACACTGGCTCACTTGTTTAAGTGGTACCCTTGTCTTTATTCTTACAGCTGGTGACAGCACAGTGAAAACCACATTTCCCCCCCACCCCCCCACACACTTTCTTGACCACTCTACACCCCCACAACTGTGGCCATTCACTGTTCAACAATTCTGGGGAGAGAATCTGATTTCTTTTGCCACCTCCAAAATGAAAGGGTGAGGACAGCTCAGCGAACTGGGCATTGAATAGCTCTGTTTTGCCAAGAGGCTGGGGAAGCAGGAAAGGGTACATGCAACACAGATGGTGGGGTGGGCACCACCTTCAGGGAAACTAACTTCTGCATGAGTTGCTGCCCCTGTGGTAGAGTCTTGAAGACCCTCTTCCCATAGCCAGACAGGTTCTCAGATCATAGAAATCCCATCCCCCCACCTGACCAGCCCCAGCCAGAGCAGCTCCAGCCTCTGGCCAGCCAAAGGTGGCCACAGCTGTGCCAGTCTGAGCAGCCCAAGCCCCAGCCGCCTGAGCAGTGCCATGTGAGCCAGCCTGAGCAGTACTGGACAGTGAAAGGGAATGGTGGCATGCTTTCCACAGCTGCCCACTGGAAGAACACTGAATCCAGGAAGATTATTGATGAACCTGAGAAGTTGAATCGCAGACACAGCCTTCTTAGCTGCCCCAGAACCCCCTTGGCACATAATAACAAGTAAAACCCCACAAACAGCAGCCCATGGCAGTGGCTGTGCCAGGGCAGGTTGAGCCTCCCTGGCCTATTATAATCACCATCCATGATCTACCCTGTATAATGATTAAAAACAATGATCCACATTCAGCCCTGTTGTCACTCCACTGACATCAGGAATCAATTTGCTCTGATGGGCTTAACTAGTCATCTGGCATTGTTGTAAGAAACCTTCATACCCTCTCACAAGTAGCCCTGCATACAGCTTCAGCTGCTGGAAAAATCCTGTCAGGTGGCAAATGCACAGTTGAGCTGGAAAAACAGCCTGAAAAGAGTTTGCTTGTGGAGAAAAGGGGCATGACTAGCCCTTACATGAGCAAGTGCAAATGCTGCTGGCACTGCCAGAACAATGACTGTGAGCGTTGTGCACAGCGAAAAAAAAAAAGGCACGCAACAGCAAGTTTGGTTGGCTCAACATGTGAAATCTTGTCCTGTGCCATAGAATTCCTTGTCACCTCTCTGCTTCCTTCATGACGCAGCCTGTTGGTGCTCAGGTGCGATTTGGCCCAACGGTCAGGCCGTAGAGTTGTCACTCATTCACTCACACAAGTGAGACCCATAGAGACAATCCCTGCGGATCTTTGTGCATGTGCTGCTCCTCAGTGGGAATAAGGGCTCAACAATCGGACCCGGAAACGTGAAGTGGGCTTGTGGAGGACTCAGATTTCTTGGTTAGACAAACCTTACCCTAAAAATTCCTGCTGCTTACTGGGCAGGGAATGAAATCTCTTGAGAAATATTCCATGGAGGGGGACAGAGACAGTGGGGGCTTTTCACTCTGAAAATTCTGCCATGTTCATCCGAGTGTCTGCATTTAAAAACTTCCTACATTTCTCAATAGAGTTTCCTTCCTACTTCTATCTCCTTAGTCAGGGTTACCTTTCAAACAAACTCTGCAAAAGGGCCCCATTCCTGCTGCGTTACCTGAGCAAAACTGAAAGTTACCCATGAACGCTCATTACCTAATATATAAATATGTTAGTCTTTAAGGTGCTACAGAACTGCCTGTTTTTCAGTGGACCTGTTGATTAAGGAATGTAGAATATTATCCCTGATGTATGTAGTAACCCACTATAGGTGAACCAAGGGTTAAGCCAAACCTGTCAACTTTAATTGAGTTCTAGAACCAGGTTTAGACAAGTTAGGGGTAGATGAATACAAGGACACTGTGTCCTGTGAAAACAATGTCAGTTTCTCGCTTGTATGCAGTAAATAACATCTATTTTACCTTTCAGCAAAGCTATCAAGTTTTCCCAACTCATCTGAGAGACCAACAAGAGCATCCAATGTCCCCACCTGTGCAAAGGACCATAAATAAATTAAATGTACACAAACCTATGCAAGGCATATGCTGTCATAGCTTTCAGTAGTGACTTCTCCATAGCAATTATAAAATCAGCAGAGATGGTAGAACTTTATTCACTTAATGGAAAATAGCAGCAAGAGCCCTTTTTTTTTTCAAATTGAGACTAAAAAGCCATTTTTATAAAGGGGAAAATTGCATGCATTAGCATGTACTGATTTCTTCCTTTCTCTTTTTGATTTCTGAATTATACCATAGAAAAGACTGGACATTTCACTAATGAAACACTATATTTTCATAAGCACTTAAGAGATTAGTACATACACACAGGAACAAACTTGGTGTGGGAGGAGGAACAGTATTTACAGGAAAACAGGAAAGCTTTTGAGCAATGTTTGTCAGTGTTCTCCATCTGCTATGACTAAAGACCATGTCTTTCTCCAAGCCCAGCTTCTCCTTTTTGTATGATCCTACACTACAGTCATATTCTTATGTTTATGACATCAGTCTGTTGCTGAATCTATTATTGTCATGTTGCCAGCTCATCATCATGGACTGTACTGCAGGGACATACCAAGAGAGAAGAAGAGTTGAGTGGAAGCAAATCAGCCAAAATATGGTTATAAACATAACAGAGCTACATCTTCAGCTGATGTAAATCGGCATGGTTCCCCTCCAGTGTTCCCTCTAACTTTTTCCCATCCATGGGCAGAATAAATTTTGTTATGTGTACCAAGGCATGTGTAAATGTGCACCACCAGTAAAAATAAGTGATGCCCACTGTGGGTGCTCTGACAATCTGCTGGGTGGCATGTGAATGTCTCCCGGGTGGTTGCTCAATCACTCAGCTTGCAAGGAACACCACTCCTCTGAAATCTATTAACGTAATCTCTTTTGAAGCCAATGGAGATATACTAATTTACACCAGCTGAAGATATGGCTTATAGTAGGCAACTGTATTTGGAAAGCTGGCCCCATTCTTAAAGTCCTGCTTTGCATAGTCGGTTTTTTCATTTCAGTGCTTTAACACCCTGAAGACCCAACTGATTTACACTACATCAGTAGAAATCTGGAGTAATTCGGTTTGTAGATGATTAGTGGCTCCTCTGGATTTAGGATCAGATTCCCAGGTGTTCTAAACTTCTCCTTAGAAATGCTGCACATCATCAACCTGAATTGCTCCCTCAAAGCATCTGTTCCTAAATCTAGGGTAACTCCATTGATTTCAATGGAGTGAGTGGAACTGCTGTAACAGATTGAGTTTTAAAAATAAGGATTAATAATGGATTGAAATTTAAAGTGTAACTATCTATCTGCCTATGAGAAATTAAGCTCATTATCGTACTCAAATGTGCACACAACTCTTAGTTTCCTCAGAGTGACATGTATGATAGAGACTGTCTATTCCCTTCTTCACTGAGCTTCTCATTAGCATGCTGCCAAGTATGCATATACCCTACTACTCCTGATGGGGTAGTGAGCCTATTGTGTGTAATGGTATACTGCTGCAAAGGGCCTGGGTAAATAGCAAGCAGAGTGCACCAGAGATCAAAAAGCACATTTAATTGGCTAGCCACCCTTGGTATACCCGACTCCTTGCAGACATCCTTACAGTACAATAAAGAGTGGGCAGGCAGCCTCAAAAGCCCTTTTTTCCCTTCTGATCGTTTCTGTCTCAAATGAATTTTCATTGTATTTCCTACATAATTTTCCTCTATTTCTCAACATTTGTACTATTTGTACCCCCTAAAGAAAAGGAAAGGTTTCTCTTTGTTTGTTATACCACCCAAACGGAGTCCTTTCTTTCTGCTTTTACCTTGAGGTCTGGGATGAGGAATTTATTGTTACTGGACAGGTTGGCTTTGGATGTCACGGTGTTCATCCTCTCCCAGGCCTGCAGATTTACTTTGTCCCCTGGTGCAGAAATTAACCAGAACTCCGACATGCTTTTTAGTCTTTCTCTTCACTCCTGATCACTAAAGCCACAAATAAGAAGACAAGTATTCCCCTGTCACTGAGTCCAGGTACAATGAAACATTATATAGACAGAGAGATTATCCATCCCAACTAACTTTATAAATAAGTTAAAGACCATTGCAGTGCCCTCACTTGAAAACCTAAATTGAATGTGACCTTCTGAATGTCACGAACAGGCAGCAAAAGTTCCTCCTCCCCCAGAGTTGTTTTATCTGGTTTCTGGAGAGGAAGTGTTTTGTAAAATTAAATCTCCATGATAGTGTACCCTCCCCTATCAGATTTAAGGTTCAGATCCTGCTTCTGCTGCAGTCAATGGAAAACTCAGCATCCATGTATTGGCTCAGAGAGGCAGCCATAGTAGTCTGTATCTTCACAGAACAAAAAAGCAGTCATGTACCACTTTAAAGACTAACAAAATAATTTATTAGGTGATGAGCTTTCATGGGGCAGACCCACTTCTTCAGATCTGAAGAAGTGGGTCTGTCCCACAAAAGCTCAGCACCTAATAAATTATTTTGTTAGTCTTTAAAATGCTACATGACTGCTTTTTTGTTTAGCATCCATGAGGCAGGGAAGAAAGAGTGAGCCTTTTGTAGGCTGTAAAAATCCAAATATACTATGTGTTTCTGATTGTTAAACACAGCCTCTTAAGAAACTTCAATACTATGGTGGTCATGTAGAAAAGGAAAAGTAAACTGTAAATTAACAAAAAAATACAAACAATGCTTTTCTGAATTTTCAGGTAGTCAGAAAATGCCACAGCTATGGTGATCAATTTCCACAACTGCGTAACTTATATTTAGAGAAGGGAGTTGGGGAAAATTGTCTCAAATCCCTAGTCCACAATGTCAGTCAATACAACATATTTAGCAACTCAAAATGCAAACTGCAGGAAAAAATGTAGAGGAGAATGAGAAAGTGCGTCATTCCTTACAGAACAGTTCAGAGTAAAAGAACAAATGGAGCAGGTGGGAAGAGAATTTCCCTGTCTGTTACACAGAGATCACTGAGACTTTTTCCTTCATAAAAATATCTTAAAAGAACCCTCCAATAACACTTCCTGCAGTGAACTGAACTATTTAGATTTGTTTGCCCTTGTTCACAGGTTGTCCTAAGAGGGATATAACTAGTTTGATCGTCTCTTTAGGGCTTAATCAAGAATTATTCATATGCACGCACAGGTCCTTGCAAATTCGGAGATCACAAGAATTGCTCACTCAGCCCTTAGAATATAAACTCCCTGAGGCACAGACAGCTTTAGTTACAGGTTCTGTACAGAGCCTAGAACACAGAAGTGGTTACTATTAACACATCCTGTTGTAATTTGCCTCACTAGCTAACATCACAATAAATGCACTTATTCAATGACTCTTAAGATTCTGAGACAAGGCACTAGAGAGACTCATTTAACAAAAACACTGTATCACTTAAAATGATATAAAAGACCCAGGGCATAAATTGTTTCCCAAACTCATACTCCCAGATGCTATCGCTCAGTTGCTTTGTTTCTTTTACCTTGTGCTGGAAGGGAGTTGTCATTCCCTGAGAGAGGAGGCTTTGGCGCCCTGAGCGTCCACTGGTGAAAACGATGGCTTGTTCTGGACTAGCTGCTCCGTGCAGCTTGCAAGGGAACATAAGAGTTTCAGATGTGGTGTCAGAACTCTGCTTCCTGCTGCTGAGTACGCTCCAGTAATCTGACCGTGCTCAGTGACATCTTCTGAAGGACCTGCCCTGACTGTAATACTTCTCTCTGCTATCTGAATGGGAGGGGAAGGATGGGCAGAACTTGTGCAAGCAGGATAAACCGTGTGGAAGGAGGGGAAAGAGAAGAGCAGACAGGCAGAACTGGGGACCTGGTGAACAAGTTGAGCCCCTGGAAAAGTGGCAGAAGGGGAAATCACACTAAAGTGAGGATCGGGGGTAAAAGTTACTACAACTATGGTGAGCTACCTTCAGTGATTGCTACAATATTGTGCAGGTGGCAGAAGGGTGCTGTTCCTGGCTGGAAGGTGTATATCTCAGCTCCCAGCCCCAGGATAAGGTGTGAAAGACAATAGCTCAGTGTGAGGTAGGACACCTGATACAATTAACTGATGTACTGAGCTAACAAAGGAGATGGGGCCTTGGGCAGAAGGGTTGTAGCTGCAGAGTACAGAGAGAGACAAAAAGATTGTGTGCTTCAGTCTAAATGTGACAATGACTGTGTGTGTGTGGCACAGACTGGGTATGTGTGCAAGTGACACAAGGTGTGTGGGATGGCTGCTGCTGAGTAAGATTCTGAGAGAAGCCACCCTCTGTCTCTTTAAGGGAAAACTGCCTTTCTCTGTTGTCTTCCCCTCCCCTGCTCTGTGCTCCTGAGTGAGTCACTTCCCATTCATGCCTGGGGGGACATCTACACTAGGAGATTAACCTGAATTTGTTAAGGTCAATTTTTAGCACCCTCTTTTGTAAAGTCAAGGCTGCATGTCCACAGTGGCAAATGAAGGCAATAGAGTGCGTCCGCATTAGGGTGGGCAGCTTTGATTTTGTCAGCAATGCACCATGGGTACCTGTCCCACAGTTCCCGCTGCCCTGTTGCATTGTGGGTTAAGTTCTCAGCGTCTGATGGGACAAAAAGATGCCACAGTGTTCTAGGTGTGTCATCAGTCTCCCATAGCGCACTTATTTCCACCCCCTCCCTTTGGAAGGGCAATGACAAACCGTGTTTGGGCACCCTTTTTTCACTGGTACCTGGAAGAAGCCATTGCAAGGCTAGCATGGAACCCATCCAGCTTCAAACTGTTGTGGCAAGTATCGTGAGCACCTCGTGCATTGTGCTGTAGTATATGAAGAGCCTTAGCAGCCTCAGAAATCTCTGAGGAGGACACAGGCATGAACAAATGTGGATCACTGGAGAGTCGGAATGGGGAGCTGCTAGCTGCGCTCAATGTTTTGCACACTGCAGCACTGATTCTGGTGCCTTGAAACAAGCTGAGATGGGTGGGATTGCATTGTTTGGCAGGTCTGGGATGATTAGCAGTGACTACAAAACTTCTGAGTGCATAAGGCCACTTGCATGAAACTTTCCCAATTGTTTTCTCCCACCCTGAAGCTCAGCAATACCCAAATGAGACCTGCTCTGACAGTTCAGACGTGAGTGACCACAGCTCTGTGGAAGCTTGCAGTGCCAAACAGCTACTGGTCAGTGGGCAATCAGTTTGGAGTGGGCAAATCTCCAGTGGAGGCTGCTGTGATCCAGATAGCAAAGGCAATCAATACCTTTCTGCTCGAAGTACAGGGACTCTGGGAACCGTGCAGGAGACAGTGGATGGTTCTGCAGTGATGGGGTTCCATAAACGTGGCATGGTGATAGATATAACACGCATTCCTATCTTGGCACCTTGCTACAGGGTACATAAACTGCAAGGGATAACTCCATGGTGTCGCAGGTGTTGGTGGATCATAAGGGCCATTTCACCACCATCAACATCAGATGGTCAGGAAAGGTGCATGATGCAATTCTGGTCTGTTAGGAAGCTGCAGAATGAAACTTTCTTCCTAGACCAGAAAATTACCATAGGAGATGTGGAGACAGTGATCCTGGGAGATCCAGCTTAACCCTGGCACCCTTGGCTCATGGTGCCACACACAGGCAACCTGAACCATAGTAAGGAGCAGTTCAACTACAGGCTGAACAAGTGCAGGATCATAGTAGAATGTGCATTTGCCCATTTAAAAGCCAGGTTCAGAAGAAAAGCAAAAACCAACATTCCTGTCATGGTGGTGGCAGCCTGCTGTGTGCTCCATAAATTATGGGAAAGTAAGGGAGGAAATTTCATGCCAGGCTGAGGGAGCCGAGGCAGATCACTTGGCCACTTGGCATAAGCAGCCAGACACTTGGGCAATAAGGGGATCACAGAGAGAGGCACTGCTAATCAGGGAGACTCTTAAAACAGCTTTATGAATGACCAGACAGTGACATGACAGTCATGTCTGTTGTCCTTAAGGAAGTGCCCCCTGTATGCTACGTGCTGGTCTGTAAACCCTGTAAAGCCCTGCCAACCCCAGGCAACATAAGCAATAACGACACTGGTTTTGAAATCTTAATTGGTTTTATTTAGGGGACAAAATGTAGTGCCCAGTAAAGAAGCTCATGGCAGGGGCATTGCAGGAGAGTAAGCAAGGGCAAGTGGTGTTTTGCCATTAGAGGTGGGGAAAATCAGCTTTCTGCTCTGAGAAGCATCTCTGGGAGTGGAATGGAAAGCTGCCTTTGAACTTGCATTCTGGGTTCCTGCGGTGTGGGAAGGGTTTGGAACACAGTGAGGACACGTGGTTCATCATGGGCTGCAGTGGGGCTCTGTGTGCCTGTAACCAGACACATCAGGAAAAATGTCTGCTGCACCATCAGCGTCAACATCTTTTCCTAGGTCTGGACTTTGCACTCTCTGGCCATTTCTACACGAAAGTGGCATGCTAATAAATGGCCTGAAATATGCTAATGAGGCGTGGATGTAAATTCCCAGCACCTCACTAGGATAAGGTCACATGATTTGGAGTCTGGAAGAAGCTCTTCCGGACTCCATAACAGCGTGTAGAAGTGCAGCCCCTGGGGGATCTTCCGGAAGGAAATCCTCCTTCCAGAGGCCCTTTCTTCCTGAAAATTTTGGAGAAAGTGGCATATGTAGAAACGGCCTCCAGGTGCTCTCCTCTCCTCCTGAACTGCCCACCTCACCTCTTGATCCACACTCCTCTCCTCCAGCGTGGGTCTGCTCCACACATTTGCCTGTGTCCTGTCCATGTGGGTGACTTCCATGTGCTCTAGGAACATATCTCCCTGTGTTCGTTTCTACTTTGGCTCTGTGCCAGTCTAACAGCTGGAGGGTGGTCACACAGCTCATTTTTGAGCACACTGCAACAAAACATAAGTGAAGGCCAGACATTAGAGAGAGACATTTAATGCTGATGAGATAAGTTTTACAACACAACACAAAGTAATTTAATGAAAAAGCCTCTGTGGCAAGCAACAGGGAAGTGTTATATACAAGGACAAATTTTTGCTTTTAAGCATCTTCTCTGCTGCTTGTACTAGACAGAGATCTTAAGGGCCCTGCTTGACTTGGTTTACTTCCAGTTATGGTAAGAAACAGATTGGGCCATGCTTTCAAACCTGTGATTCCAAAAGCAGTTTCAGCAGCTGTTCACATTGCAAGGGGTAGTGACATAGTGGTTTTCAGGGCTTTGATAGTCACAGTGACCGCATACATCCCCTCTCCGCTTTGCTGGGACAGTGACAGTTTCCCTTTCCCGAGGAGCCCAGGGAAGAGGGACAGACATGGCAGTGCAGCTTCTGCTATCAGGGCTGTGTGACCCTTATGGTTACTGCATTCCCCCTCCCAGGCTGTGGCACTGAGAATTTCCTTTCCCTAGGAACCTAGGGAAGAGAAGGGATGAGGGGCAGTCGTGGCTGTTCAGTTTGTGCATTCTTCCTCAAGGCTATAGACAATCTCTCAACCTTATTCGGATTCTCACTAACAACCACAGGCTATACCACCATAATACTAATCTTGGAACTTTTCCTTGCGACAAGCCTCATTGCCAACTTTGTCCACATATCTATTCTGGAGATACCATCACTGGACCTAACCATGTTATTCACAGAATCATGGGCACATTGTCCTGTTCCTCAGCTAACATCATATATGCCATCATGTGCCAACAATGCCCACACACCATGTCTATAGGACTGACTGCAAACACTCTTCAACAAAGAATGAATGGACACGAAACAGACATCAAAAAACTCCTAACAGACAAACCCGTCAGCCAGCACTTTAATGGAGTGGGCTATTCTGTTAGTGACCTGAAAGTCTGTTTTTTACTGAAAAGGAAATTCAACAACCATTTACAGAGAGAATGCTCAGAATTGTCTTTTATATTCAAATTCGACACATTAACACGTGGTTTGGACCGGGACAGCAACTGCCTGGCCCATTACAAAGACTCTTTTACACTGTTTTATCTAACTCTTAACTTCCCCACCCCACACCCCCGTTTCTGCTGCCCCTCTGCTTTGCCAACCTTGATAAAAATGTTTGGACCTCTGTGCTTTATATACTGAGTCTGTTCTGGTAAGGCTATGATCTGAAGAAGTGGGTCTGTCCCACAAAAGCCCATCACTTAATAAATTATTTTGTTAGTCTTTAAAGTGCTACTTGACTGCTGTTTTGTTTTGATAGAATACAGACTAACATGGCTACCTCTCCGTCACTATTCCTCGAGGGTGTGAGTGTGGCTCTCATGGTGGGACAGTGAAAGTTTCTCTTCCACCAGGAGCTCAGGGAAAGGAGGGGAAGTATGGAAGAGCAGCTTGTGGTATCATAGCTTAATGCTGGTTGTGTAGGTACAGTGCCCGCCACAGATCACACCCAATTGTCCTGACCCACTGGCAGAATGATTAAAAATAAGAACTCATCAGAAGTGCCCTTCGTGCCATCACAGTCTAGCTGCAAAACATCCTGGCAAGAGGGGATGAGATCCAACATTTAAAATAGTTCCTGCCTGTTGGTTTGGTCAGCTGCTCCATTTGCCTGCTGACCATTGTTTTCCTCCTCCTCTTGTTCATCCACCATGTCTTCCCCATTGTTGCCAGAGGCTTCCTGAGGAATCTCTTGGGAAGTATCCACAGGCTTTTTGGGGACAGTGGTTGGGTCACCCCCTAGAATTCCATGCAGCTCCTCATAGAAGTGGCAGGTTTGCAGCGATGACACAGAACATCTATTTACTTCCTTTATCTTCTGGTACACTTGTCTGAGCGCCTTTATTGTCATGCAGCACTGCTGAGATATCCCTGGTGCATCCTTTTCCACCATGCCCTCTGAGATCTTGGCATAGATGTCTGAATTTCTTTTGCTGCTTTGTAGTTCTGCCAGCCCATCTTCCTCCCTCCTCCCCCCACAGTAATGAGGTCTTGGATCTCCCACACGCTCCGTGCTGGAGGTCATCTGTGAGCCTGGGAATTTATGGCCAGATGTGCTGCTGAGTTGTGCTGCCTGCTCTGCTCACCATGCTGGCCAAACAGAAAATGAAATGCAAATTTTCCCAGGCTGTTTCCTGCACACCTGGAGAGCAGTGGAACTTAAAGTGGTGGTCACAATGGGGCCCTGTGGGACACCTCCAGGAAGCCAAGAACATTGAGTTTCACAACGCTCCATCTTCACTACCCTAAAGTTGTCAGGGCAGTCAAATTTGGCTTTAAGACTCATGAAAAGAAGCAACAAAATTGACCTTAGGAGCCCTTAAAGTTGGTGGAACAGACCCTCTAGTGTGGACTGATTGTTTAGACAGACAGCCTAAGTCAGCTCAGTGTGACTCAATCTCGTGTAGACCAGGCCTCAGGCTGGAGCAGCTCTACTGTTTGTCTCCCTCTCCCCATTCCCTGCTCTACAAACATAGGGTAAAGGGGCAGGGACACTCTCTGACTTCAGCACTACCCTTTCCCTTCCACCACCTCCGCCTCTGTACAACTAGCAGGTGAATCACATAAGCAGGTCAGCAGCAGACGGAACAAGGCGGGGATGGGGCAGCTGCAAACATGCTGCTGGCTGTAAGTATAGCTCTACCAACCAGCTGGGTGGGCTGGAAAGAAATGCTTAGTGTAGTGGAGCCCAGCAGTATTTCAAAGATCACCATATTTGTGGTTATGATCCTTTCATATTTGCCACAGCCCCTCCCCATGAATGCCCCCCCCCCCCAAGACAGGCATCCCCAGCCACGTCAGCTGTATATTCTGGCAAGTCACTGGAGCTGCTGCCACTGGATCTGGGGTCACTGGGGTCCCAGGGGTGGCACCGCTCCAGGCTGGGGAGTCCATGGGCATGCCAGGGCAGCAGGAGCCATGTTGGGCCACAGCCTCCGGGACTGTGTTGGGACCCAGGAGCCACACAGCTCCAGGCAGGAGTGGCTGTGCAGGGGCCCAAGCAGCCTCGCAGCTGGGGAAACTGCTGCAGGGGCCACCTCCACCATGCACCACGTGGTGGGGGACATGCGTGGAGTGGGAGGAGGGGCAGTCCATGTGTTCAGCTCTGCTGAGATGCATTTTCCCATACCCCAGTGCCTCCGTCACCAGATCTGGCCCCCAGGACTGATTTTGCCCACCCAGATGTAGAGGGGAGAAAACCTAGGCTGACAAATGATATGATAACCACACTGGGTACACTGCATTTTGCCTGGAGGAAACATGATAGCAACCGTGTTTTGACATATTTAAGCCTTTTTTCAATGGTAGCTTATTATACACATTTTTATGATACTGAATGACCCAAATATGAGAATGATCAGGTCCTAAAGATTTCCTGGGATGGCAAATAACGCTAGATAAGATCAACCCTAGATAAAATTAATCAAGGGAGCTGGACTAGATGACATCCTGAGGTCTCTTCCAGCCCTAGAAGTCTACGAAAATCTGCACATCAATGCCTGAACACTCTGAAGAGCTTCTTCTGTCAGGAATTTAGCAAGAACAAATATTATTTCTACTCAGATGTATCTGCACTCCAGGGCCGTTTCTCCACATGCCACTTGTTCCGGAAGACATCTCCCAGAGGATCATCTTCTGGAAAAGTGCATCTACACGCTAAACAAGCCCCCGAAAGAGACACCCCTTCTTCCAGAAAAGTGCATCCACACACGCACTGGTGCTCTTCTGAAAGAACACGGCAGGAAACAGTGTGGATGGGGTCGCATGACCAGGGAGCCGTTCCAGGGCCACTGGCGACATGGCCCTTTGAAGGGCCCCATCCAAACAGCCCCTCCTTGCACAAGCTGCTGAAGCCTGCCACATCTGCACGCAGCAAGGCAGACCCACATCCCTGTCCAGCGCAGGTCAACCAGCAGGAATGGACCCCCAGCAGCTACAGGCCAGCAGGCTTGCCCTTACCTGCAGGTTAGCCATCTTCCTGGCCACCCTCCTTGGCCTCCTGTGGCGACAGAGACCCAGGCCTGTGGGTTCCGACCTCCCCATTGCCCCTGCTGGGCCCCCTCCAGGCCAGCCAGCATGTCTGGACCCATGCCACCAGCACAGACTGAGATAATGATCACTGGCTGCAGAACCTTCGGATGAAGAAGGAGACCTTCTTGGAGAACTGTAGCTGGCTTGTTCCCATGTTCTGACACCAGGATACCTGGATGAGGCCAGCTCTTTCCCCGAAGAGGTGCATGGCAATTGCCATCTGGAAATTGGCCACCCCAGACAGCTACCAGTCCATCGGGAAGCAGTTCGAGGGGGGCACATCCACCATCGGGACTGTCATCCTACAGGTAAGCCCTGCCCCATCAGAGGGGGTAGGAGGCCGGCAGCCTCGGGGGACCGTGGGGGCTGGAGTGAGAGGGGACCGGGCCAGGGGGCAAGCAGGCCTAGCCCGGGGGGATACCACACACTTGCTGCTGGAAGGGTCCCCCAGTGGTGGGGCCTGGTAGTGAGGGAGGAGGTGGAAAGGGAAGAGGGCAGGGACCCCCCTCCATACGCCCATGAGTGGGCCTGCTCCCACTCCCCTGCAGGTCAGGAGGGCCATCAACCACGTGCTGGTGCAGCAGCTGGTGCGCATCGAGGACCTAGATGCACTCATCAAGGGCTTCACCATGCTTGGGTTCCCCCAGTGCTGCGGGGCGATCGACAGGATGCATATCCCCATCAGGGCCCCGGATCACAGTAGCAGCTGATATGTCAACCACAAGGGGTACAACTCTGTCGTGCTCCAGGTGGTGGTGGACACCCGTGGGAGGTTACTGGACATTTATGTTGGCTGGCTGGTCAGGGCACGTGATGCACGGATCCTGCAGAACTCCGCTTTGTTCTGCAGGATGGAGGCCAGGACATTCATGCCCCAGCGGGAGCATGTCATTAGGGAAGTTGTGATGCCCCTCTGCCTCGTGGGCAACCCAGCCTACCCACTCCAGCCCTGACTGATGCACCCATATGCGGGCCACCTCACACCCTCCCAGGAGCTGTTCAATGCCCGACTCACACGAGCCTGGTATCTGGTCAAGTGAGCCTTTGGACGTCTGAAGGCATGGTTCAGGTGTCTCCTCACATGACTTGATGTGGGGGTGGAGAATGTCCCGCAGGTTGTGGCCACCTGCTGTGCATTCCACAACCTCACTGAGGCACATGAAAGGACCCTGCCCTAGGGCTGGTTAGTGGAGCCAGCACCCTGGTACCAGCAGCCTGCTGCGGCCCCTGACAGGTGGCTCAACCACGATGGGCTCTGGATCTGTGAGGCACTCTGTGAGGCATTCACCCGGGGGGGGCGGGAACTACTAACCCTCCCACAACCTTCCCCACATGCCCCCCTACACCCACCCCCATGCGCACAACCTGTACACACCCATCCCGCTCTACACTCCCCCACAATAATAAGGGACACAGGGGGTGCAAAATGTAAATACATACTTAAGTCCACATAGAACAGTAGAAAACAATGTAAATAGTAACTAGGAAATAATAAAACTAACATCTATTAACGTAAAACTGACAAAACTATATATATATGGGGGTAAGGGAACAGGGGCATTTGGATGGCGCCCTGGGACAGTGATGGTAGGGACCCCCGGTGCATGATCCCCTGCGGGGCGCTGATGGGGCTGGAAGCACTGGCAGCTGAGGCCAGTCTGCACCTGGATCAGACTCAGCAGTGGAGCCAGGGAGCATCGGGTCACAGCAGAGGAGACCCTCCATGGGGCCTGCTGTGGTCACGAGCCTGGCCACAAGGTCCCTCAGGGCAGCCATGGGCAGGCCCGGGGGCAGTAGGGTGGCCAGGGCCTCAGAGTCATGGTCTAGAGGGATGGAAGCAGCCAAGGGGCCAGCGGGGGAGGCGGCGGGGGGAGTCGCAGGCGGGGCTGGGGGCTGGTTCGCAAGGGCCCCGCACACCGTGAGGAGCATCCCCACCATCTCCCCCTACATGTCCTGCCTCCACAACTGCTTGGCCTCATCAAGGGCCAGCCGCCTCTCAGCAAGGGCGTTCTGGTTGTGGAGGGCTGCGGTGTAGGCCAAGACCTCGTCCTTCAGGCCCTGGCACACCCATGGCCGCTGTGCCGTGGGGGCTGGTCCAGGCCCAGCCGGTGGGTCCTCTGGTTTGGATGGGGCTGGCAGGCTCCAGGCTCCTTGTCCGGCTGCCCCAGCCCTCAGATGGTGCCACTGTAAGAGAGAGAGCGTGGGGGGAGATGGTGAAGTCAGTGTCACATCCGGACCCTGGGTGGCATGGCCCCAGCCCCCCGGCTGGTTGCACCCTCCCCAGACCCACGGGACAGCCGCGTACCAGGGGATGCCGCCAGACCCCTCCCCCCGCCAGGCCTTTGTCGTGGCACACACTTACACGAGGTGGCCTCATACATATCGGGAGATGCCTGACTGGCTGGGGCCTGGCTGCTGGCAGTTGAGGGCAGCACAATGACGAGGGATCCGTCTGAGGACTCCGTGCTGGATGGGATATCGACAGTGGCCAAGCCCTCCTCCCCCTCTGCTGTGCCAGGGGACTCAGGTGCAGCTGTCTCCACCGTGATCTGAGATGGCGAAGTGTTGTCTGCTGCCAGGAAGTCCCGCAGCTCCTTGTAGAAAGGGAGGCTGGCTGGGGCACGGTTGGATCTGCAGGCGCTGTCCCAGGCCCGCACGTACCCCTGCCATAGGTCCTTCACCTTGCACTGCACTTGCTTTGGGGTCTGGGAAGGGTGGCCATGGGAACCAGGCCCTGGGCGAGGCGGGAGAAGGCTGGGGCATTCCTCTGGTGCCCGCTGGTGTCCCGGAAGTCCTCCTTGTTGTACCAGAGCCTCAGGATGTCCTGGAGCTCTGGTACAGTCCATGAGAGGGCCCTCCGTTTGGGACCCCAGTCAGGGTCCTGGCTGCCCTCGTCCATGTTCCTGGAGCTCGCCCTGGGTGGTGCGCAGTGCTGACCCCCTGGTCATCTCTCAGGGTCCGGGCTCGGTGGGTCGCACAGGGCCTTGGGGGAATGTGGCTGGCAGCCCTGCATGTGCTGCCTGTCTCACACTCTCAGCTTCCTGCCATGGGGTCTCCAGGTCCTTGCAGCTTTAACCACAGAACACAGAGGCCTGCTGGGGTCACCTAGAATGTCTCAACTCTCTGGCAGGCCGCTGCCATGGCGGCCTGCTTCTTCCAGAAGAAGCGGTTCAGGAACATCTACGTATGCATTCTTCTGGAAGAGTCTTCCAGAAGAAGGCCCTCTTCGTGATTCCGCAGTGGAGTACAGAATCTGGAGGATGGGGTGCCTTCTTCCGGATTCCTTCCGGAAGAGCACCTTACATGTGTAGACACTCCGGGGATCTTCCAGAAGATGATGCCGTTCTTCCAGAAGATCCTGCATGTGTAGAAGCAGCCCAGGAGATTATAGAAACCTACGTTTTCAAGATCAGACTAATATCAGAACTTAATACATATTAGAATACTTTTAGTACCAGCAGCAGGATTTGTCCTGCATTATGAAACATGATTGCAAGCTTGAATTCATGCACCTGAATGCTAGTAGTGAATGGAATTCTGGGTATTAAATGTTTTCTGTGAAGAAGATTGAGTTGCATTTTAAATAGGATATGTGTGCTGGGGCACACGCTAACTATAATATAAAACAGAATTTTCACATAACAATGGCAAACAGAGGCTAGGGACAGCATCCCTGCCCTTCCTGGCTAATAGCTATTGATAGACCTATGTTTCATGAATTGATCTCGTTCTTTTTTGAATCACATTATAGTTTTGGCCTTCACAACATCCTCTGGCAAGGAGTTCCACGTAGGACCATCCCTACCAGTGCTGGTGCCCTATCCATCACCTCTCATGGGGGGAACAGCCACTGTGTAGGGTGTATGTGTGTGTCTACAGAGACAGAAACAAGGGTTGCCAATTCTGCCACACTGGATGGGATTTTCTGCAATGGTGTTCAATCTGGGAGAGTTGGCAGCTGTGAAGGAGGGGCAGGGAGGGAGGGACAGCTACAGCCTCTGAGCAGCAGGCAGGAGACACAGGCAGCAGAAAGTATCGGAGGGGTAGCCGTGTTAGTCTGGATCTGTAACAGCAACGAAGGGTCCTGTGGCACCTTATAGACTACCAGAAAAGTTCTGAGCATGAGCTTTCGAGAGCACAGACTCACTTCTTCAGATGCAGGAGATGCTACTGGAGCCCCAGCACTTAGCCCAGGAGCAGCCCAAAAAAGTTTCCATGCAACTTGCAGAAATTTCACCTTTGGCATTATACCTTTTAATTTCTGCTTAACTGACCTCTTTTTGGGAAATTCCCCTTTCTGAACTTACATGCTGGGCTGCTGTGTTTTCCCTGCCACAGAGATGTTAATTATATGAGGGACATTATCACCAGGTGATCCAGCTATATGCACCTCTTGGAGCAGACACTATGCTCCACCTACATCTAAATCAAGAATTCTCTCTTCTCTTGTGGATTTCAAGGCTAGCTGCTCCAAAAGCCTCATTTAAGGTGTTAAAGAAACTTTATCTCTGCATCCCATCCTGAGGTGATATGTAACCAGCTAATATGGGGACACCTGAAATCTCTGATTATTGAGTTTTTTTATTTTATAGCCTCTCTAATCTCCTTGACTATTTCAGTCACTATCACCATTCTAAGCAGGTGGCTGGTAATATTGCCCTACTAGTATATTCTTATTATTAGAGCAAGAAATTACTATCCATAGAAATTCTATGGTACAGTTTGGTTCATATCATGATTTTTACTTCATGTAATTCCTATGGTTTCTGTCACATATAGTGCTGCTCCCCTATTAGCAAAACCTCTTCCATCATTCCAATATACTTGGTACCCTGATATTACTGTGTCCCATTGATTAGCCTCATTCCACTAAGTTTCTGTGATGCCTATTCTATCAATAGCCTCATTCAATACTAGGTACTCTTAATTTACCCATCTCCTTATTCAAAATCCTAGTATTGGTATATAAACACTTCAAAATCTTGTCACTTTTTAGCTTTTCCTGTTATTACATGATGTGATTGGACAGGACTCTTTTTTCATTTGACTCTTGATTTAGAGTCCACATACAAACTGCCTTATTTATATCCACCATCACTGGTCTTAGGAGTCATCCCATAATGCCTCACTGCAACAGAAAAATTGATACAAGTGCTCTTGGTGAAAACAGGCACCCACCAACAGAAGCAAGGTGTAAACATGCCCAAGCAACACAATTGCCATGGCACCTACATTCTGACGTAAGTTAGGTCAACTTTATTTTGTAATGCAGATGTGGCTTTAGTCTTACTTCTTTTCAATGCTGTGTTGCTCTATTTCCCGCAGGAGTGAATCGGAACTGAATTAACCTCTGATTTCCAACCTGTGCTTCAGGATTTAACTTTTTTTTTTTTAAATTAAACTTTATAATTGCAGGATTATATCTGCTTACATCTTTGAAGGTTAACAACCTGAAATAGCATCTTCCAGAAAAAGTGTAAGAATTCCATTTACCTCACTAGGTGTTAACTCTGAAGCATAATTATGGCATTAAATAGTTCACCAATGATAAAAGCCCACAAGAAAGAAATGAAAGTTTCACTATGAAATTCTGCAGGCTTTATTGTTAGCAATATTTTGTTTTAGTATCAGGAGTGAGTAGAGCTGGAATTACAGAAGCTGAATATTGGGACTGTAACACAACCCATATCCATTGTTCTGGCTAATCTTTTCTATCTATGTGCAGAATACTTTTTTCTATGTTCAACAAGGCATGTGTGAATGTGCACAACCAGTAGAAACCAAAAACCTAGTTGTGGGCATTCTGCTAATCAGCTAGGTGGCATATGACTCTCTCCTGAGCAGCCACACAAGCACACAACTTATAGGGAACACGGCCAATATCTCTGATTTGACTTCTAGTTTTGAGCAACTTGCACATCAGACATTCTGATTTTTCCTCTATGGGGCTCTCCTTTTACTTTGCTTGTTGTTTAAATACTTGATGACCCTTTGTTCAGGTGTCAAAAATTTCCATTAGTATGTTTTCTTCACTGTTCCTTCAGTGGGTACTTTAGCAGATCCACCTCATCTTCCCATCAACTTTCCCATCATACTTGTCTTTCAGAGGTGTAGCCATGCTAATCTATATCTGCAAAAGCAACAAGGAGTCCTGTGGCACCATAAAGACTACCAGATTTACTAGGCATAAGCTTCTGTGAGTAAAACTGACTTCAGCCTATGCACTGAAGTGGAAATTAGAGGGAAGAATCTATGTGTCTGTGTCTACAATAGCCCAAATCTTTGAAGTGGCCATGCAAATAGCCATTTCGAAAAGTACTAAGAGGTGCTGAAATACAGTAAGGGGATTTGGAACTTCCCAGGGTCCTTTCGAAAAGGAGCCCCATCTGGACAAGCCACGTGGCAGTGAGCCATGGCAATTTCGAAGAGCTGCGGCTGCCAGCATGCTAATGAGGTGCTGAATATGTATTTCACGCCTCTTAGTAATCTGAGAAATGACCATTTGCATGGCCATTTCGAAGACTGGGGTTAGTGTAGACGTAGCCTATATGTGATACATGCCATCATGTGCCAGCAATGACATTTTGCCATTGGCCAGATCAGATAGTCTCTGCACCAAAAGATAAATGGACACAAATCAGACATCAAGGAAGGTAACATATGTAAACCAGTAGAACACTTTAACCTTCCTGGACAATCAGTAACCGATTTCAAAGTAGCCGTCCTTCTACAAAAAAAACAAAAACAAAAACCTTTAAAACCAGACTATGAAGAGAAACGGCAGAACTGCAATTCATTTGCAAATTTAACACAATCAAATTAGGACTGGATAAGGATTTAAAATTGCTGCTTCACTACAAAGGCAATTTTCCCTCTCTTGCTGTTTAAACTTTCCCATCAGCTACATCCACCACAACTAAACTGACCTTGTTAACCCTGGCCCTATACTTGATAACTCCCTTCTTTTGGTGTACTAGTATATAGCTGCCTCTGTAATTTCCACTCCAATGTATCTGATGAAGTGGGGTTTTTTAATCCACAAAAGCTTACGGCTAACAAGTCTGTTAGTCTTTAACGTAACGGAGAACTCCTTAACAGCAACGAAGGTCCTGTGGCACCTTATAGACTAACAGAAAAGTTTTGAGCATGAGCTTTCGTGAGCACAGACTCACTTCATCAGTGCTCACGAAAGCTCATGCTCAAAACTTTTCTGTTAATCTATAAGGTGCCACAGGACCTTCGTTGGTGTTACAGATCCAGACTAACACAGCTACCCCTCCGACACAGAGAACTCCTTGTTATACTTGTCTCTGCCCTTGACAAATGTAATCTTGCCGTGCTCAGATCCATTCAGATTGCTTCTGCAAAGAATATTTACCTAACTGCTCTGACCACGTCATCATCCTTTTTGCATCCTTTCAATAGCTTTGTCCTCCCTACTGTACCAGCGAATCAGCACTTTCACCTCTCATTCACTATTCTGCCCTCAGTCTCCTTATTCCATCCACCTACAGAGCCCATTTGTTAAGCCTTCCAGAAAAGCACCTCTGTGTGCTAGGCCATCCTGGCTCTCACACTTCGGACGAGCCCCTGGAAACACGCACACAGGTAACGCCTTATCCTCCTCAACTTTCCCGTGCTGAGATACCTAAAAGCGCCCTGACAACAGTGAAGCTGCTACCGGCCTGAGGCGCGCTCTGCCGGTTCGCTGTGTGCCTGGGCTGTACAGCCTGGATGGCAGGGCGCGTGCGCTACGTCCGGCGCTACAGCCCAGTGCGCGAGGAGCGGCGGGGCGCCGGCTGGGGCTCATGGGCCCCGCAGCAATACGCAGCACAAGGAAAGAGGAGACCCTCGTGCTGGTGCTGCTGCCCGTTCCTGCCTCGCCGCCACTGAACTGACTTCTCCGCGCTTCGCGCCGCTCTGTTATCGCCCACCCGCCGCTACCCCTGCCTGGCTCTCAATCACAGCGCCCCCGCCCCCGCCGCCACCAGGAGGAGTGGTTCCACCGACAGCCAGCGGCAAGCGCCAAGCCCCGAGCGGTGTGGCCCCGCCCGGCCCAGCTCCGGCAGCACCGCTTCCCAGGCCCCGGCCCGCGCCGCAGCCGCCAGACAGCCCTAATCCGCTCTCTGGGGGAGGCGAGCGAAGAAGGCGGAGAACGATCCAGGCTAGTTTCCGTCCCCATGCGTCACTACCGGGTCAAAGGGCAGCCGGAAGTCCCGGCGCGTGGGTTTGGATCGGGGATCGCGTGCAGCTCGGTAGCTTCCGTTTGGCCTGGGAGCGGGCGAGCAGTCAGAGCAGGCGGCGGCCATGCAGGTCTCCAGTCTCAACGAGGTGAAGATCTACAGCCTGAGCGCCGGCCGGAGCCTCCCCGAGGTGAGAAAGGGCGGATCCCCGCCCCCCCGCCGCGCCTCCGGCCCCTTTCTTCCCCCGGGGGAGGCGCCGTGTCCACTCCCGCTTGGGGTGGGGGCTGCAGGAGCTCTCCCGAGCTCCCCATCCAGGGCCCGGAGAGGCGCCTGTGATCGCTGTCGTTTCCCCCGCCCCGTCCCGCCCACGTGTAACCGTCCAGCCGCTCTGCCTGAAGCTGGGGAGCGGCGCCCGTCTCCCCCCAAGCCGCTGCGGCTGCCGACGGGGGGTTGCGTTCAGGCGCCCTGGGCTGTCGAGCTCCAGTTGAAGATCAGCTCGAATAACATTACACCAGCCTAAGACCCGCTGAGGACAGCGCTGTGGCCTGCCGGCGTAGCGGCTACCGCTTGGGGGTGGGCTGGGGGGAGTTATTGAATTGGTACGCGAGTTCTCTCCCATCTGCACTGTTCGCTCTCTAATGGGTGGGGCTGTAGGGGTCAGCGAACCACAGATTGGAAATTGGTGCCCTAGAGATATTTCTTCTAGTTTCCCTGAGGACTCTTGGATCAAGGTTCATAGAACACTAGAGCTGGGAGGGACCTCAGGAGATCATCACATCCAGTCCCCTGCCCTCGCAGCAGGACCAAACAGCGTAAAGAGACAATATGATGTTTTCTGTCTTATCACGTATTCCTTTCTTAATGATTCCCATCATTGTTTGCTTTTTTTGACTGAAAAAGTCAGGTTTTACATTGCCAGTGTCCATTTAATATTTTTGTTTGTGTCATACCAATTTCATTTGAGAAACATAGGGCTAGGACAAAGTGAAAAAGAATAGTTTCTGCTGAGAGTATTCCAATAAATTTGAGCAAAGTCTGTACTTCCCTACATTCACTGCCCCAATAATGCTCTTCTGCATATTTCTGGTCAGTTTCCTGGTTCCCAGAGTGGCAGGAGCTGGGAACCAGGGGCAGGCTGGTTCACTCTCCCCATGGCTTGCAGGACCTGGAAATTGATCAACTCATGGCTGGTCAGTTTCATGTTCTTGCCAGGGCAGTGGAGGGAACCAAGCTAAGAACCTTCTCCCTCTCTTCCCCCAGCTGCAGGGCTGCCAGACAGTTGCAGGTCTGAGGGAAGGAAGGGAGAAGGCTCCAGCCCCAGCGCTGCGGGTCTCCCCGGCCAGGGACTCTGCAGCTGGCTCATATAAGGGGGGAAAGTTTGCTCATTTAGTGAAAAAATGTAGGTATGTGTGTCCCTTGTTTTAGCGAGTACTTGTAAGTAAAGTACTTGTCAAACAAGGGATGAGCGTATAGCATTTCCCCCATCGGAGTCTTAATTTTTTCCTACACTGCTATTTTAAGCCTTGGAATTGTAACATTAGGGCTTCTAGATTTTGTTAAAAGTTGTGTTGCCAGTCTTATGTTAGCTAGCATACGCTAATGAGTACATTGCAAAAGTATAGTTTAGGATATGAAAGTTACATACTTAAACACATGCTGAACAGTTTGAGTTACAGTTATGTGAGCCCTGACTGGGCTGTTGAAACAGGTTGGTTAGTTAGCATGTAGCTAACAGCACACCTACGAGTTTCATCTAAACAAGGCTAGAGTTGATGGAAAGCTATTTTTGGAAGGCTGTAAATTTTATTTGGGGAAAAATGTATAACTTCTCATATTGCAAAAAAATGACCTAAATGTACATAGAAAAAAGCAGTAAAGTAGCACTTTAAAGACTAACAAAATAATTTATTAGGTGAGTTTTCGTGGGACAGACCCACTTCTTCAGACCATAGCCATACCAGAACAGACTCAATATCTAAGGCACAGAGAACCAAAAATAGTAATCAAGGTTGACAAATCAGAAAAAAAATTATCAAGGTGAGCAAATCAGAGAGTAGGGGGCGGGGGTCTGTGGGTCTCTCCCACGAAAGCTCACCTAATAAATTAATTTGGTAGTCTTTAAAGTGCTACTTGACTGCTTTTTTGTTTTGATAGTATATAGACTAGCACGGCTTTCTCTCTGTTACTAAATGTAAATAGCTGTAATAATCAGAAACAGCAAGAAGTCCTGTGGCACCTTATAGACTAACAGATACTTTGGAGCATAAACTTTCATGGACAAAGACCCGCTTCATCAGGACTTCTTGTTGTTTTTGAAGATACAGACTAACTTGGCTACCCTCTGATACTTGTAGTAATCTGGTGAATGTTGAGAAACTCTCTAACGGCACACTCAAGATTTTAATTTTTTAATTTTCTTAAGTGTGAAATTATGTCTTCATGGAAGTGCTTGCTTTGCAATACATAACATAATAAATAGAAACAAGAATTAATTTGAGTTTTGCATCCTAGGTCTATTTCACTGGCACAACTAACTCCTTGTCTGGTTCTCTAATACAGTAATTTTTCTTTTCTTACAGTGGCTTTCTGATAGAAAGAAGAGAGCACTACAAAAGAAAAATGCGGGTAAGTTCATGACATATACTGTTCAGTAAAATTGGATTGCATTTATATAGTATTCTAACCCAGAAAAACTTTATGAACTGACTTAAGAGCTATAATTACATCTTGACTATTACAAGCTGCCAGCTACTTCTGTATTGAAGAGGCACATTTGTACATTAATCTAAATCGGAAGGTCGAGAACAGTATTCCTTGTAAGCTGGGTGCTTAGGTTGCCGCCTGGGAGAGATTCAAATGATACCCAGCTGAACAGCAGAATGCCCACATCTGGTGGCATATGTTTCTATTGGTGGTGTGCATCAGAGCATATAATAAAAATTATTCTGTTCAAAGATAGAAAAAATGAGAAGGAACATTGATCAAGAAGTAAATTTTCTCTTGGGCAGTCTTGTGCTGTTGTGTGGATCACCTATGGAGTCTTCTTGAATTCGTGTGAAGTATCAGGTGTTAGCCGCTGTAGGCACTTGGGCAGAATAGATGAACCTCTTGTGCATACTCACTAGAATCAGGTTGTATCTGCATCAGTCTTGTGACAGTTACAACCCTCGAGCAATGCAGCTGTTTATACTCATGTTTCTCAGCACCAAGTAATGATAACAGAGCATTATTTTATGGTAAGAAGTTCTGTCCTCAAGGTCTGTTGTTAAGCACAAAGGCTATGTCTACACTAGAGTGATCTGTTGACAGGAGTTACGGTTGGAAGGTATCTTCCAACAAAACATCTGTCAACAGATTGTGACCAGACCGCAAAGCGTATAGAAAGAATGGGCCGCTCGGTTGATAGAGAGCGGTCGGACAGCCCACCCACTCTATCAGCAAAATGGCCAACTGGAAGAACAGCATACAGGGCTGCCTGATGTCCCAGAATCCCTGTCTGTTGATAGAAGGGCCTCCCGGAACGTCCAGACTGGCTTTGTATCAACAGAGGTGTTCTGCCTCATGGGGGAGCGGCAGAATGCTGCCGGCAAAAGTGCTGCATTCTGTTGATGTACTGTTGACAGAATGCCTTGGGAATGTGGATGCTTCCTGGGTTTTGTCAACAAAACTCTCCAGTGTAGACCTAGCCAATGTGTAAAATCCACATTTTAATTAAAGCCTCCTCTTCTTGTCCTAGACTCTTTGCTGTTAAAAATGCCCAGCAAACAAAAAATCCTACCCGTGCCCGGCTATGCTCCTCTGCCTAAAGCAAAGGGTAGTAATAAAACATCTTTTTACTCTGGATTTTTAAGCTCTTTTCTCTTTAGTATAAATTCTATAGTGATACCTGCCGTATGGAACTCTAAAATAGGTATACATTGGGTTTTATTGTATGACCCCATTTCTACTATATCAGGGCTATGTGATACAATTTATCAAGTTTCTCAACCTGTGGCTTATGATCCAGAATCGGGTTGCCAGAATGTTTCAGAAGTTCATGTAGCCACTTCTATGGCTCCTCTCCTGTGGGCCTGGCTGGGTTCCCCTCCCTGCTCCAGGAAACCTCTTGGGTCCCAGCCCTACTCAGGTTAAGCCTGGCTGACATGACTGTTGTCTAGATAGGCCAAATTTGAATGAGTGGCTCGACAGCCCCATGAGGTAGCTCAGAACTCCACACATGCAGTGTTTCTTCAGTCAGGGAGGTAGGGCCAAGCCTGAGAGGCCTGGCAATATCTGGAATGGACAGCCAAGCCCAGCCAACCCCACAGCACAGGAACTGTCAACGTGAAGTGGGTTTCAAGCAGGATCTGACTGAAACTATCCCACGTCCTCCATTCCCATATTATTTACTATGTCGTGACGGGCTATAACCAGTTTCAAATAGGTCCTGTGCCCAAATAGATAGTGAAATGCTGCACTATACAATGTCTCGGCTTTGTAAGGTAAAGTCATTCAACACATTTATCTGTAGTATAATTGCGTTAAAGGAGTGTAACTGAGAAGACATGATTTACTGATCTGTAAATTTATCACTTGGCATATTTTTGGAAGCAGTATTTCTTTCATTAAATATTAAACGTGCTTAAAATGAGGATTGTTGTCCTTTGTCTAGTTACTAATCATACTGCCTTAAAAAACTGCCTGTCAGACAAAAGATGTTACCAGTTTTTTTCAATAGAGATGTTTTCTCTTCAGATGTTCGCAGAAGAATTGAACTCATTCAAGACTTTGACATGCCCACAGTTAGCACGAAGATTAAGGTATCAAGAGATGGACAATATATTATGGCAGCTGGTAAGGGAAATAAATGTGTATGCCAAAAACTAAAAATACTAGAAAACCGTGATCTGGAGGTACCTTACTGGAGAGAGGACACTCTAGATAATTATATATGTCAATGTCTAGGTCAGGGGTCTGCAAACAAAATAGCAAGAAGAGCAAGTTTTTCAAATTCAGTTACAAAATCAATACTTCAGGAGCTGCAATACATGTGAATATGAGAAGGTCCTTAATAAATAATGCAGACTGTACTTTTTATCACCCCTATTTTAAGAACTCTGCACGCTACCAATTAGAAAGCTGTTATCCCCATCTCCAGGCTTTACCTGCCTCAACCTGCAAACACTCCTCCTCATCCCCAGGTTTAACCCCTTCCGCTGCAAACTTCCCTTCATCTCCAGATTTAACCCCTCTCAGCCCCAAACCAATCCACACATCCCAAGCATTTACCTACCTCAGCTGACAAGCTCTGCACACGGCCGCACTCCCTGCCTCCTGCTTCTCAGTGCGGCTGCACAGCTCTGGCGGAGGCAGGCTCAGCTGCCTCTCTCTGCAGCTCTTCTGGGAGCTGACTTCTCCTGTGTGGAGTGCATGGGTGGCTCCCTGTCCTACTGGCTTCCTCCAGCTGCAGCTGATTGTTCAGCCTCTCTAGAGGCTGACGCCATTTAAACAAAAAAAATAAATTCCCTTGTAACTGCGGCCATTGGTTAAGTGGTGACAGCATCCAGAGCAGCAAGAGGAATCAGCAGTGACAGCACTCAGAGCCGCAAGTGGCTCCTTAAAGAGTCTCATGAGGCTCCAGAGCTGCAGGTTGCCAATCCCGATCTAGGTGCTTACTCACCATGTGATAATTTATTAAAGTTGAAACTGGTGGCTCACGTGTCCTGCTACTCTGTGAATCACTTCTTTCTAGCAGGTGGGTACTTGTAGAATTTAAGAGATTTTTTTTTTTGCAGAGAGGTTACACTTTTCGCTTCTACTATGTGCATATAAATTTTTCTTTCAAAATATGTTTTTAATATTACTTGATTGAAAACCCTAGTGACCACCAAGTTGTTTAATGATCCAAATGTACATAAATATTGAAAGCTAGTTTTGATTGTTTTTCTTTTCACATTAAAAGTAAAAATCACTGCAACTCTGTATGGATTGGCCCAAGCTGCTGTAACCATACATCATTTGAGATGAAATGTACTGTTTTAAGACATGATAGGTGCATATTTCACTTGATGAATGAGTAGAAGATATTTTCTTTAGTTATGAATCTCATTTCAGTGGTAAAGAAAATGTTATCTTCCTGTTGCTTTCTGGAGCCATTTTTGTTAAAATGTTCCTGTTGTTGTTTGTTGTAGTACAATACTCATATCTTATTTTAAATTAATCTTATTCTTTAAGGATACTTCTAAACGAGAGGCTTTTCCCAGCAAAACTGGGCTTTTGTTGGGAAAAACCAAAGTGAGCTTTCTTGATAGTTTGTCAACAAAACCCGGCACATCTACTGGCAGCATTACACCTCTCCCCGTTCAGGAATAGCAGCTCTCTTGGCAGGGTTCTGTCAACAAAACAGCCATCTAGACATTCCAGGGCCCATTTGTCAACGGACATGGCTTCTCGTTCATCGGGCTGCCCTGTTTGCAGCGCCTCCAGTCAGATGTTCTGTTGTGAGAGGGCTGGGTAGTCTGGCTGCTCTCTGTCGACAGAGCAGATTGCTCTTTTGATCTGCTTTTATGTGTAGACGCAATTTGTCGACAGAAGTTTTGCTGGGAAATCCCATCTGATAGTGACTTCTGTCAACAGATGCTTCCCGTGTAGCGATAGCCATTTGTTTCTTAAGAACTGATTGTTGTGAGAGTATATTATCTGGTTTGCTTACGCCAGCAATAAAACTGTTTTGCAGGAACATATAAGCCAAGGATCCGGTGTTTTGATACCTATCAGTTATCCTTGAAATTTGAAAGATGCTTAGATTCTGAAGGTCAGTAACATTTATATGGCTTACACTGTATATGGGAGGCAGTGTGGATTTGGGAGTTGGACACTTAAGGATGTGTAAAAAGACCTGTGTTCTGTCATTGACTTGCAAGTCAGATTTTTGTACCTCTGTTTTCCTGACTGTAAAAAGGACATAGTGTTACTTAAATAATTTTGTAAAGCTTTTTGAAATCTGTGTGAACTTTAATAACAAATCTAAAGCAAAATGCAGGCTATCTGCTTTATTTTGCAGCTTAATTTTGCAAGTTTGTAAGGTTTTACATTGCACTAGTGTTGGCAAAGGTTAGATTCAAATGTCCCATGTGTATCTTTGATCAACTCAAATTTGATTTCCGTAAATCAATGGGACACCTAGAAAGTGACCTAGAAATCCTAGATAAAAATGCTTTTATGGCTGTCTGACCTTTTAAAAAGTTGTTTAAAAATTACCAAAAAATCTAATAAATTTGATCTAATCAGCTATCAAGAAAAGCAATAAGTACAGAGTAAAATTTACTAATTTGTTTACTCCTATCTTGAGTATTAGGTACTTTTCTATAAATATTTCACTTCGTTCTGAGTGAACCGGTCCAGTGTTCTAGAAAACTGTCTTTTTAGCTTTAATTTTTTCCATTTGGTATCAAATTGAAGTCTGTTAAGGTTATTAATTATATATTAATTGCTTATATTCTTAAAGGATTTTAAAATTGTTTGCCTTTTCTCCTGCCTGGAAGCATTTTACAGGTTGTGAGTGCTAATGAAAATGAAGAAATAATTTCTACCAAAAAGGCTAAATTGATATTGTTAAGGTTGCATGATTACGTGCTTGAAATGTGACAAAGGCAAGGTTTACTTGCAACATTATGCATATTTATGGTAACTTTCAGTTACATGATTGCATCTTCATTTGCTTTACATTTTAAATATATGTGTATATTCTTCTAGAATGCCAGGAAAACAGAATCCATGAAAATCATTAGGTTACAAAGAACACAGTAAACATTCTTCTCATCTTACTTGAGATTAAGTACAACTGTTTAATGGTGAATATTTGCTGGCAGCTAAAAACTGCCTAAATTCACCAAAAATTGCTTTTCTCTGATATAACTAGCATCTAATTAGATTGAGCCAAAAGAGATGTAGTTGAATATTTTAAGAAGAATGCATTATTTACAAGAACGATAAAACATTACAAGATGTTTCATGTGTATGTCTGAGGCTTTAGAAAAGTATCTGAATATTGTATTTGGTCATGTAATTGATGATTCCATACATAAAGCATTGAAGTCAATGTGGACTACTTACATGATTAATGTTAAGCATTCTAGGTCAGTGTTTGTAAATCATATTTACAGAATTGATTCTTAAACTTTCTTTATTCCTCTTCCCTAGTGGTTACATTTGAGATTTTGTCAGATGACTACTCAAAGGTATGTTTAATATTTAACTTTTTAATGTCTATTAAAAACAGTGAATTATTTGACTTCTGTGAATTAAGGAGATACTGCCAATACTAACTCTTTAAGTTCAAGACTTAAAAAAGGAAAGTTCAGTTTCTTTAAATAGCCTGTCATGACTCTTTAAAATATTTTGTTTTTTTCGTGCCTGTGTTGTTGGAATATTTTTTCCTGAATAGTTAGGATATAAAACAAACAACAAAACTGGCAGTCAGTGCAAAGTTTGTTCAAAAATACAAAGAACATGAAAAAGAAGAAAATATCTTTACTAATTTCTTTTATAGACATTTTTGACCTCATCTATATTTGCAACAGCTTATAGGGTATGTGTAGCAATATGTCTCAGTGACAAGCAAGCTGCGTCCAAACTGTGAAGTGCAGTTACACTTTGCAGTGAAAGGACCGCTGTTCCTCCCCCTTCCCTGCTGCCAGAGCTGTCAGCTTTGCTGGGTAGCAGGAAAGAGGCAAAGCAGTACACTGCTAAAAATAGCATGGTAGGTGGGGAGGCACTGCTCGGGTGTGAAAAGAGCTGTGAGAATATATACCAGAAGTAGCCAAACTGATTGGCCCTCCCAGCTTTGAATTGGTGTTGTTAAACTGTTAACTCGTAATCATAGTGTTAAGAATGAGTCTTACTAGTATATTTATCAGTTAACCAGCCCTTGCTGGTGAATGCCGATGATAGGCACCCAAACCAAGCTAGAGGAGCTCTCACGTCAGAGAGGCCGGTAGGCTGGGCGTTGGGATTCCACAGCTACAGAGGAACCTCACAGCAGCGGAGAGGGGCCAGGTGGCGAGCTGGGTGGCAAACCCTACATTAAAACCAGTTAAGGGCCTGTGTTTAACTAATTAACTGTTTTAACATGGCTACTACATATGACAGTCTTCAGAAATTCAAGAGCTGGGGCATATCTGCCAAGGGCTAGACATTGGACTTCAGCTTCACAGAAGGAATCTGATGGGGCTTCAGGCTTTTGCCCTGTTCCTGTTGGAGCCCAAAACCCTAGCAGGCGTGCCCTGCAGGGTTGACACCACAAGACACACCCTCCCCCTAGGCAGAAATCACTACCCCCCACCCTGCTGCGAGGCAGAAGTCCCAACCTCTCCCGATCCCCGTATCTGTTAGGTGGAGAATTGGGCAGTTCAGGGTCACTCCACAAGCCATGCTTCAATAGCACAAGTGTCGCATATGGCTCGCAAGCCAGTTTGGCCACGCCGTTGTGTACTCCAAGGCTGTGTCTACGCTTGCACTTGCTCAACAAAACTTTTGTCATTCACAGGTGCTTAACCTCTCCCCCTCTGAAAGACAAAGTTTTGCTGCGGGAAGTGCATGTATATTTTGTTGGCAAAAGTGCTGAGAAACATCATTCATATACGCCAGCTTTTTGGACAGGTCTGTGTTGCTAGTGTAGACAAATGCTAAGGTTCTGGTGTACCTTTGCTCACCTAAGCAGTTCTTCAACTACAGAATTGCTTATATCCATGGGAAGGGGTTGTTCTCTTCACACTACTATAAATACAGACATAATCTCACTCACTGTCTCACATGGTGACACCAGTTTTTAAGACAGAAATATGATTTGTCAAATAGACTGTTCTTTTAAATTTAAATTTAACTTAGTGAATTTATTTAGGTGCTGATTGATCAAGTTATTAACATATGCCTAATATGAAGCATATGTGTGATTTTCTTGACTTCAGTCTGACTAGCCAAATATTAAATGTAGACATATACAGTACCTGGCTGAATCAGGACTTCATTTTCCCTGGACAGACATTATATATCCAATAAGATGGCAATCTTGTTACTTTTCTTGATACAGAATGTCTAAAATTCTGCCGCCTGCTAGAAAACTAGGAATAACTGTGTCTGCATTGAAGGGGAAAAGGAGGGAACTGATTCTGTGAATTACAGCAGCCTTTCGCCTACTTTCTCTCTAAAGGTATGTCTACATTATGGAGACTATACTGACATAGCCCAGTAGCGTGGACACAGCCTACCGTGACAGAAAGGGGTTTTTGGGTGGTTTAGGAATGCTGCCTCCCAAGCAATGTTAGCTACGTTGATGGAAGCACTCTTCCATTGACTTAGCATGTCTTCACAGGGTCTTATGCTGCTACATTGTGTTGGCCAGGGAAGTCGCTTTTTTTCCCTTTTCCTTGTCCTTCCATACCTGTGACCAGTGTAGTTTTCTAGACAAAAGCCTAAGAGAAAATGCTGGCGATCTTAATGACTGAAAAAGGAATATGTGAGGTTATCACAAACTACTTTTGTTTACTTACGTATTTACTGTCTCGTTACTAAAGGTAGTGCTGCTGTTTGTGTTTAGCTGAAATTGGCAATATATTTAGATGTAGAAAAACTATCTAGAGAACTAGTCTAATTTCATATTTTCTATTTCTTGTTCTTTTTAATATCATAATAGGGAGAAAAATGAAAGCCAGGATAAATAATCCTATCCGCTTTACATCAGCATTACATTCAAGATGTTTTTACTCTGAGAGGCTTTACTCTGGAAATATTTACTACCTGGTGTTTATGACTTACTTACTAAGAAGTTTAGCAAGGAATGGTGTTTTGTTCTTGATCTTTTCAAAGAAGGTGGTCTTTCGATTTGTCTCCTGTCAACACCAATAGCCAGATACTTTTGGTTAAGGAAATTGCTTTTGTCATCCAGTGGCGACATGGTGCTAAGGGAAACCTGATAAAGTATTCCTCTGAGTTGGATCTGTTATTAATAAAGGAAGACCTGAATGTCTTTTGTTCTAGAGTTGTAGAGACTTTTCAAAAATATCTAAAACAATAATTATTAGTGCTTGAGGGGAACTTCAGCATTTGTATGTCCTTTGATTACTCTGAGCTTTATGGAAGGAGGAGATTGATTTTTTTTAAGGTACATTTTGAAAAGTCTTAAAAACTCTGGGGGTAGGTGTGAGGAGGAGAGGAATAAAGGAGCATGAATATTCAGATAAACTGAATCTCTGCTTCCCCCTAAGAGTGATCCTTTGTCTTCCCCTTTTCCTTCCATCCGTGAACTTAGAACATGCTGTTTAGGTTTAAATTGAATATCTGATTTTGCATTAATTGCTTTAATTTACTTTCTGTACTCCTCTATGCTTCAGAAGTTTCCTTTGTTTACTTCAACATTAGAGTAGAAGAGATTCTCGTTAGACTAGAGAGGAGAACTGACTTGGGCATCACTGTAAAGAAACATAACAAAGAACTCTGCTTAATATGCAGCTATGATCTAAAGTCTACCAAGATGTTAGTCTGCATGAGGAACGGGATGGAGAATAATGTGGAAGATGTTAAAATGTCACTACGTAAATCAGTGGGGCGGTCTCATGTGGAAAACTGCAATATTAACCGTCGCCATTACAAAAAAAATTGCAGAATGAATTTCAAGGATGTGGGAAAACTATGTTGAAGTGATATTGAAAAGGTGTAGATTGTTTTAAGGGTGTAAAAGTGTAACCAGTTGCCTGTAAGCATTAGGTTTACTGGAATGCTTACTGGTGACTGGTTAACTGGAACTTTCCCAACCCTATATGTACAGCCAGCTGTGCCAGGTCAGAGCATCCTTGGCTGTGTCCAGCTGGCTGATGGGACCCATGCTGTGTAGCGTGGCGGGCAGGTGGGACCTCAACTACAGCTGTGCTGCAGCAGCCCCGCCTCCATCCATGGTGGGCAGGTTGGCCTGGAGCCATCCCCAGCATGCCTGTGACACAAACCAGTGGGACGATAGCCCCATAGGACTCCAGCTGAAGGGGCTGGGAGCGGGACCTGGCCATGTCTGTTCCACCCCCAAGCTTTCCCCAGCTTCCCTTGGCTGGGGGAGTGGGAAATTGGACCTGTGCAGCATTGTGACTGCCCCCCCCCCGAGCTTTCCCCCGCTGGGGGAGCCAGGAGCCAGAGTGGCAGTACGGTGCCCCCCCAGCTGGTGGAAGCAGGGAGCGTCACTGGCAGAGTGACAGCCCCCACAGGGCAGCCACCTCCTGACTCCCAGATAGGGTGACTATCTGTTCTGTTTTGGCCAAGGAGGCATCATTCCCTGTCCTGTATTTGAGTGGGGTAATATGGTCACCTTGGTCAAAGCCTATGAAAATCATTTGGAAAGATTGTCTTCAAATTAATTTATCAAACTCTCTCACCATACCCAGTGAAAATAGTGAGGCAGCATCCATGTTAATAGATTTGACATTGATTAAATACTTTGTTAAATAAGCAAATGAGTAGGTTTTGATTAAAAACCTGTGACAGTGAAAATTCCCTGGAGTTTTCTTTAAAAAGGAAAAATAATAACCAGATCCTTTCTGCTTTTTGTTTTCAGATCGTTTTCTTGCAGTGTGACAGATATGTTGAGTTTCATTCACAGCATGGCCGCTATTACAGGACAAGAATACCAAAGTTTGGTAGAGATTTCTCATATCACTACCCATCATGTGACCTCTATTTTGTAGGAGCAAGGTATTGATCCAGAAGGACTGATCTCTGTTTTCTTTTTTCTTAAGACTTTTTTTTTCAAATATAAAATGAAGCTAGAAGCTAAAGTGTACTGTAAAAGTTGATGATTCCTTCTAAATGCTGTTGAAATGGACAATGCTGGTGAAAAAAAATCTGTGTTGGTTCATTAAATAGACCAGTGGATTTTCCTGATTGCCAGCGGCGCGGCCACACACTGCCACCGCCTCCTCCCCCACCCCCTACACAGAGCCAGGCACTAGCCCCTGCAAGTGCTGGCGACTCAACAGAGCCACCGCAGCTGGAGACCGTGCCAGGCCCTGCGGCCAGAGGCATACGCTGGCTCCCCTGCCCACCCCAACTGCTGGGCCCTGCATCCAGGGATGCGCGCCGGGCCCTCCCCACCCCACCAAACTGCCAGGCACCGCGGCTGGAAACTGTGTCCCCGTCCCCCCCAAACATCTGGGCTCTGTGCACCGTGTGGTTGGAGTTGTGGCTTGAGCGGCACTAGCCGCATCAGCCGCTACTGCCACACACATGGTGGGGCGTGTGTGGAGTGGAGGGTGGGTGGAGGGCACTCTGTTTGCCACACTGAGGCTTATTGGACACTGTGGAAATAGACCATGCAAAATTAAATTGAAGACAATTGCGAAGTACTTCACTCAGGAAGGAAAAAAAAATCTCATACAAAGATACAAACTTAAGAATAAAACTGTTTAGGCAGTAGTACTGCAGAAAAAGATCTGGGGTATATATGGGAAAAGAGCAAACAATGCAATGCAATTGCTAAAATGGCTGACATCATTCTTGGATGTATTAAGAGGATTATCATGTGGAATATACGGGAGGTAAATTACTAGCTGCCCTAAGCATTGGTGAGATCTCAGCTGGGGTACTTTATTTTTGGGCACCAGACTTTAAAAAGATGCGGATAAGACGAGGAGACTCCACAGGAGAGCAATAAACACGTAAAAAGGTTTAGAAAACCTGACCTGTGAGGAAATGTTTAAAAATCTGTACACATTTACTTTTGCAAAAAGAAGAAAACTAATCTTATCGAATCTTCAGCATGGGAGGCATGTGGTAGATATTAGGAAACCCTTTCTGTGTATATGGGGAGTTAAGTTCTGGAACAGGCTTTCAAGAGACACTGGAATGCCCATCACTTGCAGTTTTTAGGAACAGTCTGGACCAAAACCCTTTGGGGATGTTGGAGAAATACTTAGTTCTGTCTCAGCACAATGGGCTGAAGATGACCCTCCCCCCAGGTCCTTTTTAGCCCGATATTCTGTGATTAAATCCCTGTATTTTCTTAATCCATCACCACTGAATAGCTGACTTTCCAGTCATGCTATATTCTTGAAAATAGCTGTCAAAAATTACAGCACAACATATTGCCACATTGGTCTTTATATTTTTTCATTATTTAAAAACCAGAAAATCCAAAATTCAACTTATATTTTTTCTTGTTTGTTTCTTCTTGTTGGTAATTTTGTTCCAATTTAACTCAGTTTAGTAAAATTACATAAAAGTGTGAATTATGAAGTCCCTAGGAAGGTAACGGAATAAAAGCCATATGTAGATATTGAAAGTTTCAACCAAGATGAATACAGGCTGGTATTTTTTAAGGAAAATTAGAGAAAATACTAGCATTGTTAAGGTAACGTTGGAAAATAAATGCATTCTTTATCTGAGAAGGTGTAGTTGTTGGTGAATATTTACAGAGGGGAAGTACGATTAGTCACTACAAACTTGTCAGGTGAGGGTGAGGGGAGCAGAAGGGGCAGCTGCCCCATGGTGTGGTGACTTGAAAGGGCCCGGGGCTCTCGGCACACACACTCGTGGTGCTGTTGAATGGCTGGCTGTGGGGAGGTTAGCACCCTCGTCCTCCTCATCCACCTGTGACCATGCCTCTTCTGGGGGTGTGAAGTAGGTCCCACTCCATCTTGCCCAGGGGCCCAGGAAATCTTTTGTTTGCCCTGGTCAGGGGATAGAAGTTTCACTGTTCTAATCAAACTGATCTCTGAAAATGTATGTTACCTATAAAAATGATATTTAAATAAAAATTGTCTTATGGTTTTTCGCTCATTTGAAATATTGTTCAACATTTAGAGACAAAATAATTAACTTTCTTTAACTTCTTTGTAGTTCTGAAGTATACAGATTAAATCTGGAACAAGGAAGGTACCTGAATTCTCTACAAACAGATGCTTCGTAAGTATCTATGGTTCCTCATGTTTGTTAGTTTCTCCAGCAGGGGGAGCCAAATGTTTAGCTTGTTCAATGGCACATGCTGTGCACACTCCAAATCCACAGAATCTGAAAGAAGTGTTGTCAATTCTGAGATTCCTACTTTAAAAAATCTTCACTCTAACAATTAGATATGTTCATCTTATGTCTATGGACACTTTTAAATTGTATAATCTGTTCTTTAAAGTAGATTTTATGAATCTTCCTTTTGATCAGTCTGACTGCATTTTATCATCCCCAAGGCTCTTTGGTCTAGCTGTTGTCATACATTAGCTGATCCTTCAGTCTTCATGGCATAAGTGAGGTTGGAAAAGGTGGTAGACTTGTATATCATTTTGGAGGAGATTCCATGTACAAAATGGAACTGAGGAAGGAAGCAATAAGATATGTATGGACGGAGTGATTAAGTAGGCAGTTGAGGATGAGTTTGTTGGCAGAATGGTGGTGATGGGACATGCATGATGATTAAAATTGTTTTAGCTGGTCTGAGTCATTTTAGGGATCATTACATTTTGCCCCTCTTTCTGTTCTAGAGAGAATAATGTTTGTGACATAAATCCTGTACACGGCTTATTTGCTACTGGGGCAGCTGAGGTAAATGTTTCAATTAACCTTTCTAAGAATTATGGCAGTACTTCTTTCTAATTTCTTGGGGATTGTATGCAGAGAGCAGGAATCAATGACAATTTGTAGCTGAAGAATTAATTTGATCTACTTATTACATCAAGTGTGAATTGATTAAGATGTTTGAGAGCATGACTGTTTTCAGAGCATTATGAAAACAGAATTTATTGCCCTGTCGTGAGTTTGGAGTCCCTTAAGATTCTAATAGTAAACAAAGAAAGTAATCACATTTTACTCTTAAAATACAGATGTGTGTATAACTTAAATAACGTACACAAATCCTCATATTATTTTAGGAGTTAACATTTTAAAATCATTTGGCTCTGATCCTATTCTTTTAAAAAGAGAAGAAAACCAAAGCAGATAATTAGCATGTCATCACTTGAACAGGGCAAAGATGAATTGTATGTATTTTTGCAATTAAAATGGATTTTCAGTAGATCCAGCATCCTTAGTCATTGGATTTGCTTCTGACCATTTTAAATAATTTGCACTGTTTAATCTCAAGTGATATTTTGTCATTATTTATACTGGTTAGGGGAAAGTGGAATGCTGGGACCCTAGGACAAGGAATCGAGTTGGTGTGTTAGACTGTGCTTTAAGCAGTGTGACAGCAGATACAGAGTAAGTAATTTGCTGTTTGTGTGTGGTGTTAGGCCCTGATTCTCTTCTGTAGTCCTCCTACAAATGAGCAAGCCCATCACTACTAGTTTATAGATACTGTAGAATATGCTATTTAGCTGGAAAGTTACTTCTCTTATTTCATTGGTCTGGCAAGCAAAGGTTAATTTTAAAAAATGTGCATCAAGACAGAGCATCTGAAAATGAATACTTACATTTCTGAAAAACCATTGATGCCCCCATTAGTTTTTTATGAAATTTCTGAATATATAAACAAACGTTAACTATAGCCATCTTAGCAAATATTCTCAGTTTGTACTAAAAGGAAAATGTAATTAAGAATACTGTTCCTTTCAGGATAGATGGCTTGCCATCTATTTCAGCACTGAAGTTTAATGGAGCTTTGAATGTGGCTGTTGGCACATCCACTGGGCAGGTAGGAATATTGTTGAATAAATTTTTGTTTGCAAAAGAGCTTGAGTTAAAGTCCTTGTACCAAAGACTCAGCATTTTTCATACATTCTGGGCTTGTCTACACTTGCCCCCAGCTTCAAAGGGGGCATGCTGATTTGGGCAATGAGAGATTACTAAGGAAGTGCTGCAGTGAATACGCAGCACTTCATTAGGCTGATGCTCCCCTGTGGCAACTTCGAAGGATCAAACTTTTGGGGAGTAAAGGCACTTTGAAGTAGCATGGGAACTTTGAAGTGCCCGGGGCTACACGCATGCCGGCACTTCTAAGTTTGACACTTCAGAGTTGCTGCGGACACTTCGAAGTGCCCGCGCTACTTCAGAGTGCCTTTACTCCCCACAAGTTTGACTGCAGCACTTCGTTAGTAATCTCCCATCACCCTGATTAATGTGCCCTCTTCAAAGTTGGAGGCAAGTGTAGACTCAGCCTCATTGTAGCTGTTTTGAAGTCAGTGTGTCCTAGTGGAGGAGTAAAATACACACATAAAGAGCTGGCATTTGTGATTGCGTATAGGATAGTAATACTCAACCTTAAGGTGCAGAGTAACTTCATGAAGGGGCATTAAAGAGATACAAAATAATAATGTAGTGACTCCTGATATTATGCATGTGGGAGGAGGGAATTCCAAGACATCGCATCTCAATCTAACATTCTGTTCATGTAGTAGTGAGCTGGTTGTTGTGATTTTGTGTTTTTAATTCAGTGTATCATACCCACTCTCCTCCTCTTCTGTCTCCTGTCCATTGAAGTGAAAGGGGGCTGGTTTCTGTCTTTTGTCCAGCTGCTGCCAGCTGCATTTGGGGATTGCTCAGCTTTAGTTCACTGATGTATTTTTACATGGGCTCTCAATGCATAGTGCAGTATTAAGATTTCTCCTGTCTTCAGTACTCTGCTTGGCTGCGGCATACTAGGTTGAGTATTGTTCGTGCATTTCTGCCTTCTGAATACCTCTTCTGAATGATTTGAGAGAGAAAGTTGCCTGAATACTTGACGTTCAATATCTAGTGTAGATGAACAGAGGAATATTTAGCATTAGTTTAGTATTGTCTCTGTTCATGTTTAGAACTGAGTACTTTGTCAGGTAAGTTGCCATTGGTATCTCCACTTAAACTGAGACACTACCCAAATACTAACTAGAACGTAAGTCTCCTGAATCCAAGGCCTGTGGTCTTATCTACTGGTCTGTGTTACTTCCCATAGAGAGAATCGGAGCACTGTTATTTTTAATAAAAGAATAAAAATGACATCCCCAAGTAATAAATTGATTTAAAAACTGCTAAATTCCAAGGTGCTTCTAAGAACCTGAATTCCATGTATTACTTGAAACTACCTTGCCATATCTGTCTTGTGACACTAAAAGAAAAATAGCATTATAATACAGAAGACAGATGTCTCTACAGATGACAACAGAGATAACACTTAATTTTCAGTATTTTCTAGGAAATATGGTAGATTCTTAAATTCAAGTCATAGTTCTGGAGCAGCTGTTAGATATTGGTGTAAGAGAGAGATTCACGGTGAATGAGGCTTGTTTAATAAATAATAACCTGTTCAGAATGCCAACTGTTTTTTAGTTGTATATTTTACAGACTTGTCTAAACCCAAAGTTGTAAGCTTACCCTGAAGGTGTGATTAACAAATTTTGTTAAACCAGTACAACGCTCAGTGTAGGCTAGGTCTAGTTTGGTCCCTCTTGACTGGATAGCACAGGAAACTTCAGTTGTCTTTATTTTTCCAGGTTTTATTGTATGATCTCAGATCCAGTAGTCCGTTAATAGTGAAAGATCACCAGTATGGCCTACCTATTAAATCAGTCCAGTTCCAGGAGCCGTTGGATTTAATAATATCTGCAGATTCACGAATCATAAAAATGTGGAACAAGGACACAGTAAGTCTACATTTTGTTATGCTGTTGCATTAAGTTTTTTTCATCATTTTGTTTGTGATTTTAATTTATGCCTTACCCTTATGTCTGTCTGCATTTCTATATAGAAAGGTTTTTGTGTGTCTTAATTTGCATAGTATTGTTATATTCTGTTTTGACTTTCCAAAAAGATTGTTGGTAAAATTTTCAGTATGCTGCTGTGTTGCTAGTTGCATAGACTGACACTTTTCAACAGCTCTGTAGTTGCTGATAAGCCTTTTTAAAGATATAGGTCTAAACCACTGGTAAAATTTGTGAGATCAAAAAAACAAAAGCACAAAGTGTTTTCCTTCCTCTGTCTTTTTGGCATAATGTCTTTTTTTCCCAAAATGTACTTAACTAATTTCTAACCCCTGTGATCAACACTCTGTAATAAAAGGAATGTGTTTTAGTAGGTAGTGTGCTTATATTTACATAACTGCCAGCACAAAGAAGCAGAAACTCCATTTACACTCAAATTGCAATTCATAGTATTATACATTGTAATTAATTTCTTGCAGATATTTTTAAAAAAGCAGAGATAAAGTTAAGTTTTGAGCCTGAATATCCAAATGATGTAGGAGTTGTCATATTTGTTGGGTATTAGACAATCTTTGTCGTAATCTATTCATTCATATTAATGTTTTGAATGGAATTTACTGTGCGCTAATTGGCAGATCCATAATAGCACTGTTGTAGCTCAGTCTCATTTCAAGATCTTTCATTATTTGCTGTTTCCCTCTTCTCAATATACATTACACTTCCCAAAGGCTTACGAACTACTTTGCTCCTACATTCTTCTTCTCTACTGGTGGTGGACTTTATTAAGAGACCTCACAATCCATTCAAGAACTTCCCAAAGTCTTTATAGCCTATTTCAGACAGTTCTCTAGGGTGGCACCATTATTTCTTAGCCACAGGAAATCTCCTTGCCCTTCACAAATGCCCAGAGACCGTTTAGGTTTACCTGCTTTTACATCTGATGAAGTGAGTCTTTGTCCACGAAAACTTATGCTCCAAAATATCTTTGTTTGCTCTGATCATACATGGGTTAGTTGGTAACTTTTCAGTAACTGTATGGTTAGTTGCAAGACTTGATAAACCCTTGACTAGTATTTAAAACCATCATCAGCACCTCTCAATTTTTCTTCATTGCATACCTTTCGTTCAGTGACAGTTAAGTGACCCCTCAGGTGGGAGAAGGAGGGTTTCTTACTGCAGGAGGCAGCTCTGGGTTTGGGCTCTTTCTTAGTGTATGCCAACTGGCCCCACCTCCTCCAGCTGTTGGCTCATGACTGTCTTTGGCTGAATGCCAACTGCACAGATGCAGATTGAGGTGGAGAGTGTCTGGCTTTGATACCAAAGTAGCCCCATGCTGAGACGTGCCTTCGGGTGGGGAGCATGAGGCTTTTGTCTACTGAAGTGGAGGTGGGAGAATCCTCTTCTGTTAATCATCGGGGAGAGACCACAGGTGGGTGGGGTAGCAACGGTTCAGTTGGGAGGTGGAGGAATGGCCTGGGAGGTAGGTGCGACTGCTCTAGGCAAGGAAGAGGAGACAAGAAATGGGATCCAAGTTTGTTATGCTTTTGTCCCTCATTTTAGAACACTGAGTACATGTATGCTCATGTTTTTGGTGCTGTGGCCCTGTTCTTAAAGGCTTCTTTCTCGTGGGCTGTCTTACATGTTTGCTTATAAAAGCACCTCTTTGTGCTGTCTGGGTTTTCCCCCTCTTAAAATAGTCTTGCTTCTGAGTCTCTCTAAATTTGCGCAACGTTTTTAGATTCAGTGCTTCAAACAGGTTCTGACCAACGTGGTCATTAAAGCTCACTTGCCATTTCATAGGTGTATAAAGGTAGAAGTGCCATTTCTTCTGTGATAACAGAAAGGGAAAATATAATAGGAATAACGACCCTCTGGCAAGGAAAGGTATGAGCTAAGTGGACGCCAGATGACTGTTTCAGAACCGCAGCGTCTTTCCTCTGACTATATCAAAGGACCAGTTATCAGCAAATTATCCTGGGAAAGTGTTTCTATGCAAGAGTGACCTTGCACTCTATGCAGAGAGCTCCTTGCAGAGAAGAGATTAAATTCCTACTTTCTCAAGCAGCTCCTTTGCCTTTGATTGTACAGGTTGAACCTCTTTCATCTGGCACCTTGGGATCTGACCAATGCCAGACAAGAGGATTTGCTGGACCACATGAGGGTCAATATTGTCTAGCACATTGCCAACAATTCCACTGTTTTACTGGGCTCTTACAAGACTTTTAGGAGTAAATTACAGATAAGTAACAGCATAGAACACTGAGAGCCAGGGCTGGTAGCTGTAAACAAGTATTATGGGACAAGGGGAGACTTGGCCACAACCATGGTAAATGGCTGTCTGGCTAACTAAAATCATGCTGGATTAAGAAGTTGCTGGATGAGAGTTCTGGATAAGAGAACCTAATGATGGAAATATTTTTATATATTAGAATTTCAGGCAGTAGGTTTTAATATATATATTTACTGCTCTTTCTGTAACAAAAATACGTACACAAGCATCAACTGCTTTCCTCATCACGCATGGTTGTTTCATTGTCCAGTCATCATTCTAACTGGTAATCACATTCTTCCTAGCTAAAATCACCATGTAGGTTCTACATATGGATTTCTTTGTCTTAATTAATGCAAAGTGTTCCTTTGCATCATTAAACAAGTCATATTCCACTCAAAAACTTTTCTTTCTGTTATGTGTAAAGTGATCTGTATATATCACTCATCTGTCTTGCTTTTTGGTGGAGGAGTTGAAAGGAATTGTATAAATGACAGCTGATATTAAAAGGCTTTTTATGGTATAGAGTTAGACACAGAATATGCTATATATCATACACAGTTTTCACCTCTGTGTAGTTAATTAAGGAGCAGATTTGGCACCCCGCTCAGTTTTGAGAGAACAAGCAGACTCCTATTCCTTTTAAAAATATTTAAAAGCAAAAGGGTTATTTTTTTTTGGGGGGGGGGGCGGGGGAGGGCGGGATAGAAAACCTTGAGTCATAACATTTTTATAGTGCCTACCTTGCCGAACAGTGGAATATGTGTAATAACATGAATTGGAAATGGTAAGTTTATAGTCAACAACAGATCTTATCCCTTTTTTTCATGTTGTGCCACTTCATTTCCTTTTTATCTATTTTGTGTCTCCTGTTACTTATGGATTTTTAAAAAAATAATTTCCTTCCGTCTTACTTCACTTTTGTGGTTTGGCTGTAAACTGAAAGTTTTGTTGTTGTCATTGTTGTCTCCTCATGCCCACAAATTGAACCAAATTCATGAACTGCCATGAAATCCTCCAAATGTGTACTTTTTACTAAATCACCACTGACCTCTCTTCTGGTCTTTAAGATACTTACAACTGGAACCTTTTATTCAGACCTCTTTAATAGGACATTAATAAATTACAGGTCCCAGTGCTATGCCATGCCTTGTGTTACACAAAAGAGTAGGGTGGGGAAGCAAAGCCCACACCCAACCTGTCATTTCAGCTTTCTGCTGTAGAGGGGTTACTTGTTAAAATGACACTACGTAGAACTGGTACATTCAAACTATGCCAAAATGATGGCTGTGTTGGCAACGTGCCATGTACCTGAGGGACTCCATGCAGCTTACATAAAATGGAGTAAAATTTAGTGTGCTAATCCCAGAATGGAGATTAGAAGTCCCAGCATGCACTGTTGAGCAACCAGTAGGTCACCCGTTTTCAGTGAAGATGTGGTCAGGCAGGGGCTACAGTGTAGATAGAATTCCTTGAGCTGCCTTTGTCATCATAGTGCAAAGCTTTATTTGTATCGTGTATTCTTGCTGTATTCTTCCACTCTAATTTCCCTAAGAGCTACTTTTTAAAGTTTTATTGAACTTTGTAATTGCATCATTTGAAGTGTCTGGTTTTTTCCTACTTTTTCAGGGGAAAATATTTACTTCCATGGAGCCAGAACATGATATCAACGATATCTGCCTTTATCCTAAGTCAGGTATGTAAAATACCCTAAATATCTATTGCATCGAACAGGTGAAGCATCTACTGTCTCAGGCTGTGATTGCCTTAGGTGTCAAAGTGAAGGAGAGTTAGGTTTAGCTAACTTTGCTTAATAGCCTTTTACGGAGCTTCATGTGGTGGTAATAGTATCATTCTTTCCTCTGTCAGTAATGGATCATTGTGACACTATAGCAGTAGGCTACTGTATCTTCATTTGGAGGATCATCTGTTTTTGACTCTTGAAAATCCCAAGCTGTTTTTCATAAGAGAAAGAGTTTTATCTTTGTGTCTAGGCCAGGACCTCATTTTGCTTTCTAGAACTGGAAAAGATTTTTCATCAGCATTTTGATTAAAAAAAATTAAAAAAAAAAAAAAAAAAAAGGCTTGTCAAATTCAGAATATCTGGTTTTTGTCATAATTTCTCATTTCAAAACTGACAGTTTTGATTGTTTTGAAATAATTTGTTGTCCAAACCTATCAATTTCCCCTTTCCACAGACTTTTTTTCAGTATGTATGGAAAGTTAAATAGGTGGGAGAATCTAAACAAAAATTAAATGAGAAGTTATTGACTGAAAAAATTTTGGAAAATGTCATGAATAACTAAAATCATGGGTTTGGTGACGTGTTTTTGATCCACAAAAGCTTATGTCCAATCTGTTAGCCTTTAATTTGTTAGCCTAATTTAAGGTGCTACAGTGTTCCTCATTGTTTTCTATAAAATCTTTAGATTTTTACAACTTTTTCAGTTTTTTAAAATTTGTGATCAGCTGTTCTTTGACAGCAGCCATATCATTTGATTCACTGTTTTGGGCAGAGTCGGGGGAAGAGAAATGAAATGACTGACTGTTGTGACAGTAAAATCTACCGTGTCATTGGCATGTTACATCATGGCTAGTGTACTATTGTCTTGCAGTTCAGTTTGGTCTTGCCTATTATATGGCAAGCTCAAGTCAGCTTTGTTGCACTTAAGTTCCAGGTTCACTTTATAATCTGTATGCTTGCTTGGAATATCTTGAAATTTGCTGTACTTCATGGAAGTGTGGATGGTGTTAGTGATTAGTGATTCTTGTTTGGGCTCAGAAGAGTAAGGGGTTGGAAAAACCAGCCAGTTGGAAAAACCAGCATTTTACAAAATCTGGTTCTTATAATATATTTTGTGTGCACACACCCAGCACTCTAACTTGCTAATCATCCCCCAATTTATCTTAATTGTGTCTCTGCATTTATCTTAGCTGGTGCATAGCATGCATTAATTATTTGGGGAAGCAATAATGACCAAGTTATTATGGAAGACTTTATATCCCTAGAATGACATGTACTGAAACTCTTAAGCCAATAGGCTTGAAATACAACTGTGCAGTGACAGTAGCGCAGGAGGGTTTCCAGATAGTGACATATTGTTACAATAAGCTATTTTATAAGAATGTGCTGTGGTTGCTGAACTGAGTTATACCCATGCCCTGAGTGGTCCAGCCCTACCCATAATGGAAATCTGAGAATGGTCTGTAGGCTTACTGGTACTGACTGTCTTACTAAGGCTGGTTTCATTTTTGGGAAATGTGCTTAGCTAATTTAGAAGCAGTGGGGGGAATAGGAGGAGAGAGATTTGGGACTGTGGTGAGGAGGATAAATAGAAGGGCTATAGGGACAAGGCATTGGATGTCAGGCCAAGTGGAGGGAGAGGGGTTTAGGGATCATAGAAGAACTGGGTGGAAGGAATGAGTGGGGGATTAGAGGTTAGGGACTTGTCATTCTCCCCTTCTGTGTTTTGGGGCCCAAGTCACACTCCCTTTCCCCTCTTGTATGAGCTGAGATCTGAGGCTGTCTTCCTCCCTCCCACCGTGTATGTGTGCTAGAATTAGGATTACCAAGTGGTGCCTTGTACCTTTCTAGACTGCAACTACACTTCTGAAAACTAGGAAGTAATTACAGTAATGCAAACTTAGCTGTGCCCCTGGGGAGATTCTCCAATGTGCCCATAATATGCTGGCTAGCAGTTTGCCCTTGCAGATAATGCAGAACAGTCAAGGAACAGGGCACACGATTACAGTAGCGCAAAGTCTAGTGCCATGTATTTGCTAAGTCAAAACTTGTGTGTTTAGATGCCTATACCTGCTCTGTGGTCCAACACAACCTTCTCCACAGACACAGCAAACTTGCTAACTTGTACAGCCCCTTTGTCCTTCTGCACAGGATTCTGTCAAACACTGTTCTTGTGTTTACCTATCATTATACCTATCATTATACCTACAGACCACTTTTACATTCCACTTCTGTGCACCACTACTCACCCAGAACTTGTGCTAAAATGCATGCTTTATCAGTGTACATATGCAACTCTTTCCTTTCATATTGCATACAGTTGCCTTGGAGAGAGGCTCAGATCACTCTTCCTTATACCATGATCATAGTTTTGCCAATCTGTTCAACTAATCTTTCCACTTGATACAACTACATGTAATGCAGTGAAGGCAGCTGGAATGCATGAAAGTGCCAACACAACCTTAGTTCTGGGACTTGTATACTTTATCTCTGCTTCCTGGTTTTCATAGGTTTTAGTTCAGCCATATTCCAGGTTTTTAGAGGCACCACTGGCCACCCTTAACTCTGTTGTAACTAAGTTTTTGGGTGCATAATATGGACTGATACATAATCACATTTCTACTGGGTAGGATTCTCTTTGCCCCATCTATTTCTGTTCATTTTAAGTTTCTAAAGAACTCCTGATTTTTATTTTTCCCCAGTCAGGCTCCAACTTAATATTTCCTACTGTAAAGACTACTGTTGCTTATTCCAGTCTGTGAAATCGCTAGCATATAAGAAGATTAGTCTGGTCTGTGGTTTGATAGGTGTGTCTCTCTTCTCATGAGAGATGGTCAAAGATAACAAGCTGAGACAGTGGAAACATGCATAGGAGATGTCTTTGATCAAGACTCTCCTTTTCTATTTCTCTAATTTCGCTTGTTGTATACGCCCAGGTACTGTCCCTGAAACTGTTTCCTCCTCTAATTGTTGGTGGAAGCTTCCCAAAGATGCTCACTCTTTACTGTCTTCTTTGACGCATTATGTGTAGTTGGTAAACTCTCTCCTTCTACCGTTCTGTCTTTGGGGCTTTCCCTGTTCACTGAACAAACAGTTTTCCCTGTTCTAGTAAAATGCTGATGCCCCAAGGCACTGTTAATCCATAAAGCTGACCCTAAATCTTGTCTAATTTTGTTTAGGCTGCCCATGAACTTTTCTGAGATTTGTTTTTAACCTTGCTAATGGAAATCGGTGCTCTCTCTCGCGCTTGTTCTCTTTTTTTTTTTTTTTTGGCCTTTTAGAGTCTATTTGCATTTTATTTTTAATAAAGAGTTTGACTTGGAAGGGGTTATCACTCCCATATTAATTGTGTACCTCTGTTTGGTTATAAATTGTATTTCTTCCCTCTGGTTACATGATGATTGACCTCATTAGTCATAGTATCAATGAAATCGTTCAGAACATTTTTAGGTCAGAAAATTATCTAAATTGATTGAGGTCCACACTCCCTCCTTTGTGCTTTTTCTTACTTGTAGTAGTTAAGGGTCATCTACTTAGGAAAGTCAAATGACAGAAATGCAGAAATATGCGCTGGTTCCTCTTACCAACCATTTTGGGAGGTGGAGGTATAGCTAGCATATTGTTTGGCACATCAGACTTGCACAAACCTGTTGTCAGTTCTTGGTTTGTTTATAGATTTAATAATATTTAATTGTAATGATACTGTACAGTAAACTCTTTCATACCTTGCATTCTATTATCTGGAACTCTCAAATAAACAGCATATTAACCATAAGTAAATTATAGTTACATTTCCCGTCAGTACAGTATAGTGAAAGTAAGTACAAATAAATACAGCAAATACAGCATGGCTGAGTCTTGCCGCCCCCTTCGAAAGGGGCATGATAGTCAGGCTGATAGGAGACTACTAATGAAGTTCTGTGATGCATATGAGGAGTAAAGGCACTTGGAAGTGCCTGGCTACATGCCATGACACTTCAAAGTCGCTGCAGGTGAGAATTAACCTAATAAAGTGCTGCATATTCATTGTAGTAATCTCCCATCAGCCTAATTATCATGCCCCCTTCAAAGAAGCGGGCAAGTGTAGACATAGTCTGTAAATTTACAGTGTACAATACTACTGTTGGTAAATAAAGTACTCTGCATAGATTTTTGTTTTTTTGTTAATATCTAAACTTGTTTCTCTTCAGCGTTATGCATTGCTAGGTATACCTTTCTCTATTGCCCAAGGGCTGCCACAAATGAAAGAGTTTACTGTACTCACTTAACTTCAAACCACTTCAGCCTACACAGTACCTCTGTAAGGGTAGGTAGTTCCCCTTTGCACACTTTGAGGTACAAAAGTAATCTGGCTTGTTCAACTACATAAATGGCATTTGCTTCACCAAGATGGTGTACAGATCCCCAAGCAATAGGAAACTAAAAATTGCTGTTGATGAGGACTCAACACGAGGGACATTTTTCAAAAATTTCCCCCCAGAATTAACTGTGGTTTATCTCTTCTCATGCTGGCCGACATCTTAAACATAGTATTAATCAGACCCCCGCTTAATAGAGTTAGAGGACAATGACGGCACCTTTCAGCTCGCATAAAGTAGGGCTCCTAACAGTGCTCACACCAGTGATGAACCAATATTGACGGTAGTGGGATTTCTTCAATAGGGAAAAGAGACAGGGATAAGGAACTTACTTGGGGCACAGCTGGCAGGCTCTATTCACACCCTCATCAGTTCTGTTTATAGATGCTGTAGTTAATACTGTGGGCATTTGTCTGTTGTTGGGGGTTTTTTTGTTCTTCAAAGATCTTTCATGTTTATTCAGATGGCTATTCTCTTTGTTCCTTTTTCTGTCTTTTTTTTTAATTTTATCCAAATTTGCAGTTAAATTCCTTTTTTAGAAAGCTGTGAAAAGGCAATGGAATTAATGTTTAGATAGATCTGTTTTGTACTGAATAAGACCTAGTTTTCAAACTTTTATAAATAAAAACTAAAATAGTTAAGCTGGTGTCTTATGGCCAAAGTCTTCACAATATAACTCTGTGTCTCTCTAGGAATGCTGTTGACAGCCAATGAAGACCCTAAAATGAATATCTACTACATTCCTGTAAGTAATTGAAATAAGTATGGTCCTGCTAGAAATATTTGTGAAAGATTGTTTTTAAAACTGCTGACACTAATTTGTGCACATTTTCTTGTCAGAGTATATTGTACAGTAAATTTTGTGTACACACAGTTCTATTCTGGAAATGTGCAAATGAGGCTTCTAGGCGTATATTATAATATGTAAGTAAAATCTGTTGCTTAATTTTATGTCAAACTAGGTATTGGAAACAGTGTGGTTTCTTTATACTAACTGCCATCATTTTATTGAAAATTACTCCTGAAGCTTGCCACGTTCCAATCTTACTACACTCCCAAGCTCACCACAGTTCCAAACTAATAGTAGTGTGAAATCTGAGAGCAAGAGAATCTGCATATTCTCTATCAGTTTGTTAAGGTAAACCATTAAATATAAGATGTGGAGCTTACCATTAGGATATAAACTGTTGTTCTGAAACTATTATTCTAGTATCATGGTATGGCTATTAGCATCCCTGACTGCTACTCTTAACAGCAGTTTTAATGTTGGTGGCAATTCTTACCACCTGGTTGCCTAGTGTCCTATTAGAATTGGAGCTTTTAATTTCAGAACTTTAAACATATCATCAATCTTTGAGGTATATTTCAGCCAGGCTTCTACCTGCACATTTACTAATATAATATATGCCATCATGTGCCAGCAATGCCCCACTGCAATTTACATTGACCAAACTGGACAGTCTCTATGTAAAAGAATAAATGGACATAAATCAGACATCAGGAACAGTAATGTACAGAAGCCCTGGGGGGAACACTTCAATCTCCCTGGACACTCACTAGCAGATTTAAGGGTGGCATTCCTGAAACAGAAATTTCAGAGATCAAATGGAGAAGAGAAATCTCTGAGCTGCAATTTATTTGCAAATTTGACTCCATTAGCCAAGGATTAAACAGCAACTGGTAGTGGCTTACAGCTTACAGAGGCAGCTTCCCTGACCTGGGTGTTAAGATCTCCCCATTAGGCTCTGACAATGGCTCATATCCCCCTGTCTGATCTGACTTGTTTTTATCTCTTTTGATACGTAGTATTGATAATGGGTCATTTCCACCTTGCTGAATAGGCCTTGTCAGCTCTGGCCCTCCCTTTTTCTGGGACCCCATTCTTTACATACCCCTCTGAAACCACCCCCCGCCACTCATGCATCTGATGAACCGGGTCTTTGCCCACGAAAGCTTATTCTCCAAAATATCTTAGTCTATACAGTGCCATAAGACTGCTTGTTGTACCCAACCTCCAGTTACTGGTATACAGCTATGCCTGCATTTTAGTCTTAAGCATGCATGTTTTGGACTCTGTTTAAAGTGAATGCACGTATCTTTGTCCCTGCAGATACACAGATGAGCAATTTTACTTGCAGAAAGGGAGGCAACTTGTGAAAATAGATAGACCTTTCACTAACCATTATATTCATGTTGAGGCTATACAAAAATGTTGTTCTTCATGCTTTTTCATCTGTACAATAGGGTATCAACATTCCCAAAACTGTAGTTCACAAATTCAAGTATTTGCGTGTGGCTGCTTTCTTAACTATGAGTGGCGTGTCTTAACTATGTGTGAATCTATCCACTTTTGATTAGGCCATGCCCTCTTTTGTAGTTTTCCCATCACAAATACAAACATATGGTCCTGGAGAGAGAGAGAAAGAAAGACCAACACTTAGACACCCAAACGACAAATGGTCTAAAAAATATCCGTCCTAAATAAAGTGCTGGTTTTGCAGGACCATTGTATCATATAACATGTTTAAATGAACTTCTTTCATTTGCCTCAGTGAGGCTGTTAAGTTTGAAGCCCTAATGAGAGTGATTTAAATGCCTACATAGGTTTTCAGTACACAACTCTGTCATCCATTTAAAATGGAAGGTTCTGGGACACCGTAAAATGTATTGAATTTAACATCATGTAAACACCTGGATTAGTGGTGCAGAAGGTCTGGAAGGGCAGCGCCGTATAATTCAGCAGGTAGCAGCTGCGTATTTGGATCTAATGTGTAACAAGCTGAATTTGCTGTGGACAATTTCCTGAAGTTAGAAACATGAAAATATTTACAGGTTTCATCTTAAACAAATTAAATGTAAAAGAGATAGATAAGGTTTAGTTTTAAGATATTTTGTGGCATATGCCACAGGATTAACTAATCATTCATTAGCGTCTTCATGCTACATGTTTATTTTTTGAGCAATCCTCTCAGAGACACATGGATTCATGTCTCCATGTTTCTTGTAGTTTGCATGTCAATAGATTAAAAACAAGGTTTGTTTTTTTTCCATTTTCTTCACACTTTCTGGGATACTGAGTTATGGTTTTCTTTAAGAAAGACAAAAACTACACTATCCCCATTGCTGTTCTGAGACTTGGTCTACACTGGACCTTACAGTCAACTCAGATACGCAATTCTAGCTATGGCAATTGCATAGCTAGAATCTATGTATCTGCAGTCAACTGTAACGTCTGTCATCACTGATGGAGGTCGACGGGAGCGTTTTTTCCATCGATCTCCCTTACTCCTCACGATAGGAGGAGTATGGGAGGGGTGTCAACTGGCAACCACAGAGAGATCGATTTCATGCATCTTTATCAGATGCATGGAATTGGCCTCTGGCAAATTGACCCCAAATGGCTCAATCTCCTGGTAAGTGTAAACAAGCCCTGAGCAGATCTTAACCTTCAAGCCCCAGCAACTATTCTTGAGTTGATTTGAACAAAGATCCAGATTTGCCAACAAACAAGAGCTTAATTTATTTGTTAGGCATGAATAGTGCTTCAGATGTCCTGTGGTTTTTTGTTTTTGTTTTGTTTTTGTTTTTGTTTTTGAAATGCAGACAAGCTGGTACATTATACTTTGGCTTAATAACCAAATGAGTATGAGTGGAAGGGGTTTAGTAATGTACACAGCAATGTTGCTTCAGAATCTTTGAGGCTAATTTAATGTGCCACACTTGACTACAATCCATTCAACTGTTCCTGTCTCAAAGCCCTCTTGTAATAGTCGTCATTTAACCCTTTTGAAGTTTGCATACTGGTACAGCAACAGGCAACTATTTTGGTGATGGTCAAGGGGCGTACTGAAGGCACTCTGAGATGTTCATCTGTGTAATGCTTTGGTGTAACAGCCATTACAGCAAGTTTAATGTTCAGGGAAAAATAAATTGTTATGGTGGGACTCCGGCATTTCCATTGTGAAGGCCAAAACTAGATTTACTATCCAGAATTGTGTTGGTAACATCACGATTTAGGAGTTAAGAGATACTTTGATGGATACGGAGCTATCTGATAAAACAGTTGTTACACCTCACTTCTTAAAATAAAAATTAAGGCTCACTTGTGCCAGATAGGTACATACCAGTTTCTTGGAGAAAGGTGGTAACATTGAGTCATGTGCCAAAGAGATTACAGAAGCAGGATGCCTTCTGGAGCTCCCCAGAAAACAAGAACATCGATGCTGCTATACTCATGTACGTATCAAGGATAGTCATGGCTTTGCCTGCCCTGTGCACCATCTATCCCTATTTTGGGGTGAAGCATCATCCCCCAGAACAGTAATGAGTGAGCAGTGCCTGTATATCACTGATCCCAGGGACTGCAGTTCAATCAAACCACTGTGCAGACTTCTTAATGGTTCCTTATTTCCTCCATGCACTGTGCATCCACATAAAGGCCAAGTGGAATTTTATGTTTTAATTTTTTTGATTTTATATTTCAAATGACCTGGCCTAAAAATTCCATTCTTCTTTCTTTCTGTTGGTCTGTGCAAGTGCCTCTGAACTGTACTGGGCATTTGGCAGCAGCTTCTTAGTTAATTACAGTTTATGCAAACAATTGGAACCTGCATCCCATCAGCCAGTTTCCTGATGCGTCGTTTGATGTGTGCCTCAGGAAGCTTGAAGTCAGAGATATGTGTGCTTTGGGATATTTGCAGGCAACTGATGATAAAAGTGCCAGTCATATGCCCAGAGACTGCTGCTGGAGAGTTAGAGGAAAAACTCCATTGAATCAATGAGGTAAAATGGACGGAGATCTGAAATTGGAGCTGGCATCACTTTTGTTTTAATTGTAGCTGTCAGATAAATAGATCCATATGTTTTAAGTCCAGAAAGGACCACAGTAATCCTCTCCTCTGTGCTCCATTTACATAGTGCCTTCTGTTCAAAGATTTCAAAGTCCTGATATAAGTGTCTGAGAATGTTTTGTAGAAAAACATTCTTATCACTATTGACAAGTTAAATTAGTTCAGGTGAATTTTCCTTTGAGCTAGATTATATGTCCATAAATTGCTAGCTCTAATAATAGCAGAAGTAAAGAAGCCAGTGAGAAACTGCCCCTTTGCTTTATTAATCCTCTGCTGTGTAGCTCCCATTTTCTTTTGAATTCTGTGTGAGCCCTGAATTGCAGTGTTTTTTCATATCTGGTCTTCAGCAGAGCATTCTCCTACCTTTCGAGTGTTAAATAACGTATGAAAAGTTTTGAATGACACTGTAGATTCCATCCTTTGCTTGATAGCAGCAAAAGGCCTGAGGCACACGAGAAATTCTCTGCCACTTACGTGATGTTTCTTTCACCACCATACATGCAGATGCTGGTGCTCTGTGAGATTTTGTGCTGTGCGAGGGATGAAGCACAAAGCTGAGGCTGCTTCTACACGTGCCACCTCCCATCAGAGGTGACATGGTAATGAGATAATTCAAAGCAGAGCCCCACTTTGACATTCCCTGACTCCTTCAAAACTAGATTGTGTAGAAGCAGCCTGAGACGGGCATGGCTGTCAGAATAACTTGAGTAGGCCAGGAGGACAGCCTGTCCCTGGCTGCCTAGAGGCAACAGTACTGTTCAGAATCCAGCATGGCTACATGCGGTGACCTTATTCTGTCTTGTTTCGGCTGCTAACCCCGCTGCACTCCCAGTGTGCTACAGCTTGGGTGTGGAGCTGTGTAACTGGGCTATTGCAGAGAATCGCATTCCTGGGATGGTCTTCATTGTAACGTTTGGGTAGGTGAGTAATCACTGACCTTCAGATAGTGGATAAACCCTGCCACTTGATTCTGTAGGTCTGACTTAATTGACCATCTTTTACGTGGATGTGGTTAAAGTTTGTTCACAAAGCAGTCAGTAGTATAGGAACCTCTATTCTTGGGGTCTCATTTTAAAAATGGATCTTGAGGGGGAAAAAGCCAAAACAAGAACAACTTCCCAAAGGAGAGAGAAGATTTGAACCTCAAACATCTCTATGAAAATTGCACTTAATAGTTTTGAGTATGTCTGACCTTGATTCTGTATGGCTACGTCTACACGTGAAGCCAACATCGAAATAGCTTATTTCGATGTAGCAACATGAGTAACGTCTACACGTCCTCCAGGGCTGGCAGTGTCGATGTTCAACTTCGACGTTGCGCGGCACCACATCGAAATAGGCGCTGCGAGGGAACGTCTACACGCCAAAGTAGCACACATCGAAATAAGGGTGCCAGGCACAGCTGCAGACAGGGTCACAGGGTGGACTCAACAGCAAGCCGCTCCCTTAAAGGGCCCCTCCCAGACACAGTTGCACTAAACAACACAAGATACACAGAGCCTACAACTGGTTGCAGACCCTGTTCATGCAGCATGGATCCCCAGCTGCCGCAGCAGCAGCCAGAAGCCCTGGGCTAAGGGCTGCTGCCCACGGTGACCATAGAGCCCCGCAGGGGCTGGAGAGAGAGCATCTCTCAACCCCTAAGCTGATGGCCGCCATGGCGGACCCCACTATTTCGAAGTTGCGGGACGCGCAACGACTACACGGTCCCTACTTCGACGTTGAACGTTGAAGTAGGGCGCTATTCCTATCCCCTCATGGGGTTAGCGACTTCGACGTCTCGCCGCCTAACGTCGAAGTTAACTTCAAAATAGCGCCTGACGCGTGTAGCCGTGACGGGCGCTATTTCGAAGTTAGTGCCGCTACTTCGAAGTAGCGTGCACGTGTAGACACGGCTTATGTGTTTTTCTTTCTGTGCTTATGCAAATGTAAAGACTGCAACTTTTTACTTAGCCCTGGCAAAAGAAAGGTTGAAGAAAACCATTTGAATGATGTAATAACAATGGAGGGAGACTTTGATACTGGTATTGTCTAGCAGCATATTAGAAGAGAGTAACTGGGTATTTGCTGTGGTAGGCTTTCTAATAAAACTAGTATTTATGATTTTTCTGTGAACAATAACTTTACAAGTTTGTGCTGCTACCCAAACTCTGTTGTTTCAGCTGATGTCGGTATCAGATTACTCTTCTCTCTTCCTATCTTTCCTCTGAGTCATTTTTATAGATTATACTGTTTTATAGTGTGGGTTTCTATAAAGCTAAACCGTTCCTCAGTTATGACTCGTGGTAATTATAAACCAAAAGTCACAAGATGATGAGGATGTAAAAATTTATTCCCATTTCTGATTGTTAAAGCTGTGAGTTAAATACAATCAGCAGATGCATGAAATCCAGCATTAGGAGCCTAAATATTTCGATTTCATGAAAACTGCTTTTATATTCAGAAAATACATAAAAAGAACTTAGTGTAAATCACTAACTGGTCCTAACTCAAACTCAGCTATAGACAGTTCTGTGAATAGACTTTTACAGTTTATGCTAGACATCTTTGTTATCTGAACAGGTGAACTGGAGACACCAACAGTTACCCTACATTCCCTGTGTATTATCAGTCAGGATTTGTGATTACTAATATGCCAGTTTTCCTTCCTTCACTAGTTGTAAGATAGGGTATTGTGAGGGAAGAAATCAGGTTGTCGTGCCAGTGACCTAGCACAACATTTCTTAAACTTTTTTTGACCATGGAACACCAAACAATAATATATTTATGAGGAACACTTATGAATATTTTTTTTAAAAATAAAAACTGTTGTCAGACCAGTAAAACCAGCAACATACACAGTAAAAACAAAATTAAGTAATTTAATCTGCAATGAAGAAGTAACATTGTATTTAATTGTAATAACAAAAAATATATACCATGAATGTATGATATCAAAAAAGTGTCAGACACTTGTGGAACACCTGCAAATTGTTCATGGAACACCAGTGGTATGCGGAACATAGTTTAAGAAATCCTGACCCAGAACGTGCTTGCTCATGGTCAGACTCTCAACTTTCAGTTACACAAGCTAGAAAACATATCACTAGACATGGTATTTCTGATCCTTTGTCAGCTTTCTTCATCCCCCTTGCTTTCTTATGGGATTCCCCTGAATGCAGCTAATGCTTCCAGTTCTGTGACGGTATGCAGACTAAACTACCTTTTTTTTTTTTTTTTTTTTTTAAAAAAAAAAAGCCCTTAATTTCAGAAGAAAGTCTGGTATAGTTGTACTCTCTTAAGGAAATTGTCAGAGCCTCTGTTGCTCTAAATTACTTAAAACCAAGATAGACAAGTCAGTGGATGATACAGCACATGGGAAAAAAAATTATATTGCCAAGGCTAAGGTGAAGATAACCTGATGGATCTTTCCATATTTGACTTATAGAAATAACTCTACTTAGCAGCTATTATCAGTTGGTCTCTCCAATGCAGTATAAACTGATACAAGCTAATTGAAATCAGTGTTTTGTGTTCCTTTTCCATGTTTTTAGATTTTTATTTCTTGAAGTTGGGTCCTGAGGAAGGTCTATAACTATCCTTAATCTTAAAGTTGTTCTGTACGTACTCTTGTCATAGAATTCTGTGTTTTTGAGGTGACGGATTTTGAAATTAGAAGAGCTCTGAAATAAACTTTTTAAAATAAATAGCAGAAGGTCTTTATTAAATGTGTTCTGCCATAATCTGTGCCATGTTCTATCCCTGGGAATTTTAAAATACTGCTAGGCACATTTTTTGGGAGATCATTATCCACACTGAGCTGAGTTGCTGCACTTTATTATGAAGTACAAAGTAATGAAATAGTCATAGGGGCTATGGAAGTGCAGTGCTGATCAGGCAACACAAGCACGTTTTATGGATAACAACCTAAAGCCACCTGTATCATTCCCAGAATTAAAAATTCAAAATGTGCCTTGGAATAGGCATTATCATGCGGGTGAGGATCAAGGTAAATGACACACATACTTGGGCTGTAATGTACTGTATTTGTGCCTCTAACACGCTGGATAAACATGGTAACCTGGACACCCAAGGTTTTCTTCAGTATACTTGGTAAATAGGGTAAAGTGCTCAGCCAGTGTCCAAAGTTACCGGGCCACATTCGCTGGTCTGCAAAGCCGCCTTTGTCTTAAATACAACTGGAGGAAGCCAGTGCAAATGTCTCACTGTAGGGAGACCTTTTGTTTGCATAAAGTGTGTGAGCATGTCTCCACTGTGTTTTGCATTGACAACACCCCCTAGAGTAAAAAGAAGAGGGCATTGTGGGATTTGTGCTTCCGCAGAAAATTATAGGCTATTTGTCTTATAAGTCATTGTAAAAAGAAGAAAATAATTTTTAGTTTTCTTCTTCTCATCAACAGTTTCTTAATGGTTATACTCAGGCTATGTCTACACTACATGATAAAGTCAAATTTAAGTCAATTAGCTTGATTTTACAATGTCACTGGCTTCACTGTAAATACCATTAGGTCTATTAGGGAGCCCTAAGGTTGATGTAACATCATCGAAAGCAATTCACTGTAATGTCAAGTTCGAATTTAAAAGTTTGAATTAAGGCTAGTGTGGAAACACCTTGTCTTTAAATGGACTTTATTAGCCTGCAGAGGTGTCCCGTGTGTATCCCATTATGCTCCATGGTTGTCTGCTCTGGCTGCTTCCATCTCCGGTGCTTTCCAGATGTGCAGAAATTAGGTAATAGGAAGCCCGTGAATTTGAATTTAGCACCAGGAAGCCTGTGGCAGCTAGCCTGTTGGGTCATGCTTGTATGAGAGGCTGAGAGACTTCTTTATTATTAGTGCTGTGAGCATATTTGCCCATTAAAAATAGCCCCAACGCAGCGTTCATGGTTCTGTCTCTCTCTCTTTTTCTCTCTCTCTAAGCTAAGCACTTGGATTCATTTTTAAGCGCTGGTGTCATCCCCTGCCTCGCCACACAAAGTGGCAGCTAGACTGAGGGGTTTGTGCTTCTATGACAGACCAAGAAACTTTGTTTCTGCACTTTACGTTTGTATAGGGGCAGGCCCCCTTCTGTCCGCCTCTCCTCCCCTGGCACCATGCAGTCTGTGTCTTTCCCTTGTCCAGTCGCATCATGTGGCTAGCCCCCGACCCAGTAAAAGGACGTGCCTGCTGTGAAGTACAGACCATGCTGCCAGACAGCACCATGTCTTGGTCTGCACGCTGGGAGGGCTCCAAAGGTGAGAGAGATTTTTGAGGCCTTGCTGTTGCCAAGGGGAAGTCTCCCACCAAGGCAAAGATTTTCAGGGACTGCCTGTCGCCAGGGGCGGGCAGGGGGGGAAGGGAAGTTTACCCCCACAGCACAGATTTTTGGGAGCATGCTGTCACTGGGGGGGATGGGAGCATTTCAACTGGCCCTTCAACCGAAAACCTCCCTCACCACATGACACCCTATGGGGTGTGGGGGGGGGTCTTCCCCCAAAGCAGTCATTTGTGGCTGGCCTCTCTGCCTGAGCAACACACTGAGAGGTCCTTGTCAACTGGCTCTTAAACTGAAAATCACCCTCTGCCAACAACACCCCCCAGTGGGATGTGATGGGCCTGGACCCCACACAGTCAACTGGGGCTGCTCCCGCCACCTGAGTCATTGCAACTGACCCTTCAGCAGACAACCCCACACCCCATGACACCCATAACAGAATGTGGAATCCCATGCCTGGAGCACTATTTGGCTTAGTGGAAGCTGTACCATTCTGTCCAGGTACACTTGCTTTTGGGGGGGTGAGAGGGGAGGCAGCTGAGATGGCACAGATATCCCAGGGCACAGAATCATTCATGCATGTGGAAATTTGTTGAGCTCCCCCCTGCCCCCCGCATGTTGGATGCATCTGTGTAGTGAAGTGGGAAGCCAAAAATCCTCTTCAGCAAATTGTCTTTTTTCCTTAACCTTACTGTCCTTCTCTTTCTTTGAGCTGTGCTCTGTTCTTGCAGTATTTTCAGGGATGTTGTTTCTGGATTCAGGGTGGGTGGAAAGTGTCTGGAGTGCCAGTTGACATGACACAGACACCTGGGTGACCCCAGATCAGTATGACATACTTGCTGCCTGGGGCACTACACATTCTGAAGCCAACGTATTTGGTTTTCCTTTGGCTGGGATTTCCCACTTTTACTTCTTTCACTCCCTTTTTTTTTTTTTTTTTTTTTAAAAAAAGGCCATTTGCTTTCTACGAGAGGAAGTGAAGGCACTGCAACATCGGAAGATGACCTCCCCTACCCACCACCACTTGCAGGGCATTTTTTTCCCCATACTGCACCAGTGAAAATACACAGAATGCTATGGGGCTGAGGGAACTGTGGGATAGCTTCCCACAATGTACTGCTGCAACAGTTGATGTTTGACAGTTGAGCATGGCAGCAGTAATTTGACTTTGTGGGGAATTTGTGTGGAGGTGAGTATAGTCAAATTTGAATTTATAGAACCCAGCATTATAAAATCAATTTTAATAAAATTAAATTTACATCATAGTGTTCATGTAGCCTGAAAAGCAAGAAATAAAAATGAAAACTGAATTTAGTACTACAGAAGGACAAAACGGTATTCAGTGGGCTTGCACTTGCTTATGTCACTGGTGAATTTGGTCCTTACAAATAGAGGAACATTTTAAAACTTCTTTAGGGAAAAGAAAGATCTGGAAATCTAAACAGAGCGTAGAAAACCGTGCAAGTGGTTGCAAGATTTTGGATGATAAAATACTAGAGGCCAGGAACAAGAATCTAAAACTTCAGAGGTTAGCCAGTAAACAAAAAATGTCACCAAACCGGGCAACAACAAAAAGGAGAGAGCAGAGTTGGAGATGTAGAGGACCAACAAACAAGAGAGATTTCATTAGTTGATGATTGTGTTACTATGGGGACACTTGCAGATATGCAGACAGCTGCTAGACTAACTAATAACAGAGTAAGGGCATGCCTTCACTGCAGTCTAGATCCATGGGCAGTAGTCAATTCAATGGGTGTCAATTTAGTGCATCCAGTATAGACATATATAGACCGTCAAGTGCTCTCCTGTCACCTCTGCTGCTCCATTAGAATGAGAAGAGTAGCGGAGTCAGCAGGAGAGTGTCAATTGTTGACATGCCACCATGAAGACACTGCAGTAAGCAGATTCAGTATGTCAACTTCAAGTTTGTCAGTCTTGTTGCTGAAGTTGTATAACTTACATCAAGAGCCTGTGGTAGAGTAGACAAGGCCTAAATTATGCATTAAAAGGAAGAAACAAAGGGAAATTGCCTAGAGAAAAGGCTTCTGTCAATTTTATGTACTTCTTTAAAGAGCGATTATCCTGTCCGCTCTGAAAAACTACTACTTAAGCTATTAGTGATTCCTGTTTCTCAGGGCGGCTCCCACAGATGATGAGCAATGCATCCATTATCTTAATCAGAATCACAGAAGTCATCCACAGTATGTGAATTTGGTCCTGTTGATGAATAACTGACTGGAAAGGCCTGGAAGAGCACAGGATATGATGCATAAAACTGTAAATTTAACCTAGCCAGAATTAACGAAAGTAGTGGTTATTATCAGATAATACCAGAATGGCAAGGTATTAAATATTACACACTAAACTAAATCTGTACAAGTTCTTGCAGCAGTCTCTGTGTATCAACATAGAAAAACTTTTTTAATAAGACTGTAGCTTTTTTTGACATGCTGAATAAGAAAGAAAAAAAAAAAGTGGTGTTTTGGCAAAACTCTTGTGCAAATTGTCCAGGTATTCAGTATACAAATTTCTATCCATGGAGGATATTTGCTGTGGGACTAGGGGGAACATAGCAATGCTGACTATCCCATCTTGTTTGTTATGACTGTTACCTAACTTGAACTACGTGGAATGAACTTTGTAGGGGAGAAATATACCGGGCTGGATTGACCTTTGTCTGACTTAGTTATGGCTATTCTTGTGTTCAGAGATAAGTATGTTCGAGAACAACAAGAAGTCCTGTGGCACCTTATAAACTAACAGATATTTTGGAGCCTACGCTCTTGTTGTTCTCGAAGATACAGACTAAGTGTGGTTTTCCCAGGGGAAGATGAAGTCTGTTCTTCACAAATGTAGAAAAATTGCATGTTAACGTTTGATTTGTCTAATCCATTCTAAGAAATAGAGTATGCAGGCACAGCAGATTCATTTCCTTGAAGAGTAAGGTTGGTTCCCTTTTCTCAATATGATTTACGAATAATTTATCAAAAACCAGTTCTAAGATACACTAGACATACTTAAGTTGAGATCCACATTGATCCAATTTGGTATTTTCCCCCCATTTATAGTAGAGGAAAGTTATGGGGCCATCAGGTCTAGGGTCACATGGACTGAAAACCATTTGTGATACTGCAGTGAGTGATGTGCTGTAAAAATTAGTGGTGTGTATCTGACTTGTTTAAAACTGCATTCCAATATGGTCCTGGCTGACTAAAAAGATGTGATTAAATCTCCCAGGTATGAATGGATTGATCCCCCATGAATTTATACAACTCTTTTTTGAACGCTGAAATTTTTTTTGCCATCACAACATCCTCTGGTACAGAGTTCCATGAGTTGTGCTTCATATGAAAAAACACTTTCTTTTATTTGTTTTAATCCCACTGCCTATTAATTTCATTTGGTGACCTCTACTTCTTGTATTGTGAGGAGAAAATAGCACTTCCTTCTCTACACCAGTCGTGATTTTATAGCCCTTGATCATGTCCCCTCTTAGTTACCTCTTTTCCGAGATGAAAAGTCCCAGCACGATTAATCTCTCCTCATACAAAAATATTATTGTCTTTTTCTGAACCTTTTCCAATTTAATATATTTTTTGAGATGGATCTACCACATCTGCACTCATTATTAAAGATGTGGGTGTGCCATGGATTTATATAGAGGAAATATATTTTCTTTCTTACTATCTGTCCCTTTCTTAATTATTCCCATCATCCTGTTTGCTTTTTTAAATGCCACTGTACACTGAATCGATGTTTTCAGAGAACTATCAGCACTGAATCTGAGATCTTTCTTGACTCTTAACAGCTAATTTAGACCCCATCATTTCATGTGTGTAGTTGGGATTATGTTTTCCAGTGTGCGCTAATCTGCATTTATCAACATTAAATTTAACCTACCATTTTGTTGCCTGGTTAGCCAGTTGTGAGCAATCCTTTATTAGCTCTTCACATGTAGGTAGTCTGTCGTATCTAACGATGATGTCTTGAGCTTGCACAGGCTCATCGGTTGTGGACTCGCATGTGGCTGAGGAGTCCAAGCTTTGAATGTCATGGACATTCACAGTGGGGGCAAGGGAATTGTCCTGGCTCTGTTGGTGCGGCGCTGCTGTTGCTTTCTTCCTCTCACAAGCATCAACGAGGCATACGTGTCACTGCTCTTCAAAGTTGTCATACATGTGTTGTATGAGAGCACGGCAGCCTGTTTGGTCTTTTGCATGCTGCTCTAGCTGATCTAGTTTTAAACCAGCATGAGCAATGTTGACCTTCATGCAGTCTTTTTATCTCTTGGGAGGCATACCTTTATTCCTTTTGCCCTGGGATATCTCAAATGGATCTGAGGACTCGCCGTTTGAAAGAACAAAGCCAGTCATGTCATCCTGGAACAGGCGTATGAGGTTAACGAATCTTCTCAGGCAGCTGAGTGTTGACAGGATAATCCACAGGGCTTCTCTGTTGACAGTGTCAAACACCTTGGTCAGGTCTATAAAGACAGTGTACAGATCCAAGTTCTGCTCTATGCACTTTTCCTGGATGGGATGAACAGCAAAGATCATGTCAATGGTGCTGCGGCCTGGGCGAAAACCACACTGTGCCTCTGGTAGGTTTTCCTCTGAGATGCTGGTGATCAGACGGTTGAGGATGACTCACCAAGATCTTCCCAGCAGTACATTTGTGGGAAGGAGACATGGGGTCAATCCTGCGAATCCTTATTCAGGGAGGTTGCTACAGTAAGTTAAATGGTACTTGCCAAAATAACATTTTGCAGAGTCCAGGCTAGTTTTAGGGATTAAGTTGGAAAGAGCAGAATTGAGAGGAATCAGGCAAGAACATGTGGAAATCAAAGGTAGCATATTACAGTTATCTGATTTTTTTAGTTCATGATTTTGTAAAATTCTGAGCATACATGTAACAAGTGAGGGATGTGGACTCTCTATTGAGATGCAATCAGCCACATGCTAAAAAAAAATGATTCTTAAATTGTAGGCTCTTTCAGCAGGAACTGTGTCTTTTATGACAACATGGGAGATACCTAACACAGGGACCCCCTGGGGGTTCTGGTTTTGTCTGCGTTGTAAATATAAGTGAAGTATGGCAATGTACAGTCACACTTCAGTGGAGTTTTGTAAAAGTGGAAGAGCAGCCTGACTCAGCAGTGCCCCAAAAATGAGGTGGTAGGACAGAATATTTAGAACCATAGATGTGTCGCTGTGTTGTGGTCAGTCATGATATGATTGCAGATCTTCACTGTAATGGCAGATTTTAATCATTTATACCATAGATAAAGAAAGATGGTTTTGTATAGATCATTACAAGAGTTGTAAAATAATTGGTGGAAAATGAATAATAAGCCAATCTTCCTGATGGTTGAGTATATCTGAAAACAGGAATGTTGTAGCCACCTGCTTGGATCCATTGCATTAAATGAGGAGAAGCTTTTTCTTCTTCATTAAGACACCATCTTAACAAGGTAGTGGTCAAAGGCTGTTCTTGAGCTTGAAAGCAGACCAATGCCATGATTTGAAGCCTTAAAAAATTTGTAAAGAAGTAAAGAGCAGTAGTGTCAAGGCTGTAACTTGGAACTATTAAAGGTCTGTCTTCGTGTTGGTTTCATTTTGGAGTAAGTGCAATTTTCTTTTGTTTGTTTTCGTTTTTGTTTTTTCAGTTAAAGTTGGCCGCATCCTCCCAATGCAATTGTTCTGAATGAACAGATTATTTAATGCAAATTGGATAATTCACTTTGAAAGCTTATTGAGTTCATTTCAGAATTATTTTAGGAAAAGGTTTGTGTGGTCTGTATTTTGTATTAAGGTTTCACTCTTCTCTCTGATATCCTACAATACATTGCTTCATACCAAGATCAGCCTGTCCTTTTACATGTGCTGTCTTCTTCCCCAGTGTCATGACAATGAATGTGAAATCCCTATTTAAATACTGGTACACAACATTTTGTTCTTTGTTAGAAGCTATATTCACAAAGTAAAATGCCTTCCTTCTCTTGCCTTTTCAATATAGAAGATGGAAAATAGTTGCACGTTCAGATAGGTTCCTCTAATTTTAGGAAATAGAGACTAAAGCATTAAAATAGTACTTTTTACGTGAGTCATAATTAATTACTCGTGCAAGTGCATTAATTAAACTTGGCTGTGTAATTAGAGAACTAATTATGATGAGAATGCAATTGCACATTTAAATCACCACCCATACCCTGAGGGTCAGCCATTTGTTTCTCCTCCCTCATTTAGACTTTCTGTAGTCTCTCTTCAGTTAAGCAGCACTACTGAAACCTGAGGCATGTGCATCTGTAATTATGTGCCCATTTAGACATACTGAAAGCTTTTTGACAAGTGCAGCCTAGTGAAAATTTAATAAGTAATTTTTTAATGTTGATTTAAAATGTTGATACATTGAGGGTTTTTTTTTTTTTGGTCAAACTTTTACTCCAGCAAACTTGTAAGCATGGACGGACTCTGTTGAAGTCACTGGGGCGCTACATGACACGCAAAGTGGCACAAAGCACATATACTTTTCATAACTATTCTCCTCTTTCAAGTTTAATACACAATAAAAACTGTATGTGTATCCCCCTTCATCAGAGAACCAGCTGCTTTTAAAAAGAGTTCCCTAGTGCATCCCCAAAACATAATGGATGTGGTTTTTAGGGAGGGAGGGATAGCTCAGTGGTTTGAGCGTTGGCTTGCTAAACCTGGGGTTGTGAGTTCAATTCTTGTGAAGGCTATTTAGGGATTGGGGCAAATAGATGTTAGGGATGGTGCTTGGTCCTGCTAAGAGGGCAGGGGACTGGACTAGATGACCTCCCAAGGTCCCCTCAAGTCCTAGGCAGTGTGTATCTCCAATTATGATATGCTAATGAGGTGCTGCCATTAATATGCCAGTTTCTAAACACTCATTGCCCATGTAGCCAGAGACCTTTTGAAACAGACCCCTGATTTCAAAAGCCCTTTCTTCCCACATAGTTTGGGGAAGAAGGGGCTTTCAAATCAAGAGGGTCATTTCAGAAGGCCCGTGGCTACACAGGCAGCATTTGTTTTGAAACCAACAGTTTCGAAGTCTGCGCGGCTGCCATTATGCTAAAGAGTTGCTGCATATTCATAGCAGTGCCTCATTAACATATTCTGAAGTTCCAAATTACCATTGCCCTTCCAAAAGGAGGGGCTAGTGTGGCCATGGCCTATAGGTTATTTTTCACTTGTTTTGTTCACGAGAAGATAATACAAGGCAGTAGCAAAAGCCTTACTAAAGTCAAAATATATGACATCTACCGCTTCCTAGTTATCCACAAGGCCTGTCAAAGAAAGCTATATGAAATGGTTTGTTCTCAACAAATGCATGCTGTTGCTTATTGCCATATTATCTTCAGTGTTTTTAAATTGATTGCTTAATTATTTGCTTAATTATCTTTCCACATACTGAAGCTAGGATGACTTGTCTGTAATTCCTCAGGTTGTCCTTATTTGCCTGTTTCTAGTTTTCTGGTGCTGTATTTGCTTTTTCCAGTCTTTTTGAATCTCTTCATGACTTTTCAAAGATAATTGTGAATGACTCCCAATATCTCCTCGGTCACCTCCTTGAGTATTCTAGGATATATTTCATCAGGTGACTTGAAGACATCTAGTTTGTCTAAGTAATTTTTAATTTTCTCCTATTTTAGTCTCTGATCCTGCCTTATTTTCAGTGGCATTCACTTTTAGGCATCCAATCACCACCAGCCTGATTCGTGAAAACTGGAACAAAGAAGTCATTAAGCATCTTTTCCATTTCCATATTTTCTAGTACTGTTTTTCCCCTCTTATTGAGCAATGGGCCTACCCTTTCTTGGTCTTCCTCTTTCTTCTAATGTATTTGTAGAATATTTCCTTCTTACCCTTTATACTGCTATCGAGTTTGATCTAGTTTTGTGCCTTGGCCTTCCTAATTTTTCCTTGCATTGTTGTGTTGGTTGTTTATATTCATCTGTTGTAACTTGACTTAGCTTCCACTTTTTGTAGGATTCCTTTTTACTTTTAGATCATGGCAGATCTTTGAGTTAAGCCTGAGTGGTCTCTCACCATACTTGCCATCTTTCTTAGGCAGTGGGATAGTTTATTCTTGTGCCCTTAATAATGTCACTTTGGAAAACTTGCCAGCTTTCTGGAACTGTTTTTCCTCTAAGACTTGCTTTTGTTAGGATCTTACCTACCAACTACTTGAGTTTGCTAACATCTGCCTTCTTGAAACCCGTTGCCTTTATTTTGCTATTCTCCTTCCTACCTCTTCTTAAAATCATGAGCTCTTATCATTTCATGTTGCCTTTCACTTAAGCTGCTGTTCATTTTCAAATTCTCGACCAGTTCATCTCTGTTTGTCAAAATCAAATCTAAAACAGCCTTTCTCTTAGTAGCTTTCTACACCTTCTGAAACAAAAATTTGGCTCCAATACATTGCAGGAACTTACTCGATAATTTGTGCCATCTTGTGTTATTTTTTCACATACATTTCTCAACAAATACCAACTACTCAGATATTCGTTGTGATGATGGGGAACTTTCAAGTCCTGTGCTTTGAATGATTTTGTTATTTGGTTTAAAAAAGGTCTCATCTGTCTCTTTGTGGTTACATGGTCTGCAATACCAGGATACCAGGCCTTCCATGACATCACCCTTGTTTTTTTTACCATGTTTAACTTTACTCAGAGATTTTCAACAAGTCTGTCTCTTATTTTCATTTTAATATAAGGAAACCCTCCTACCTTTCTTCTCTCCCTGTCTTTCCTCAGCAAGCTCTACCCTTCTCTATCAATATTCCTTTCTTGTGTATTACCCCATCACTGTAGTACCAACTGTGCCATAGTTGTTTGTCTGCATTTTTAATTCTTCCTGCTTATTCCCCATACATCTGGGTTTAGTATAAAACATCTAAGAAGCTGATTTTCTCCCTTCCACCCACCATTGTTTCTTGTCTCTCATTTATCTCTGCTGTAATAGTCCACGCTTTCCCCCCGCCCCCACCCCAAAATCTGAATCTTCTCCCAGGTTTCCATGTTTCAGACTTACCCATGGGTTTTGGTCACCTGCCCTCTTCACTAGGTTCGTTTAAAGCCCTCTTCACTAGGTTAGTCAGTTTATATCTAAATATGTTCTTCCCCATCCTTGCTAGTTGAACCTCATCTTTGCTTAGCAGTCCATCCTGGAACAGCATCCCATGGTCAAGAAGTGCTTGGGTTTCTTCTGTCTCAAGTGCAGGAGTCTGCACTTGCCTTGTTGAACTTTATCAGATTTCTTTTGGCCCAGTCCTCCAATTTGTGTAGGTCACTCTGGACATTATTCCTACTCTCCAGTGTATCTACCTCTCCCCCTAGTTTAATGTCATCCATGAACTTGCTGAGGGTGCAGTCCTGCTCCTTCTCCCTTTTCGGGCTGATTCTTCATCACTTGTTTCCAGAGTAGCATAATGGTTCTCCCCTACCCTGGCAGGTGAGTGGGAGTAGGGGTGGAGCACTGCCTGCTGCCAGAAGTAACCAGCAGCCAGTGTCCTCCATGTGAGAGAGCCATCTCCTCATTCTTTGTTTGGTGTGACAGCATCCTACTGTAGTTTGGTAGCTCTCTTAACCTTTGATTTCGCCATATGAATGCTCTCTAGAAATTCTTCCTGGGTTCAGATACTCCTCAGCCTAGCTGTCACCTCCTGTAGCTCTCCCACCTCCTTCCTGTGAGATTCCACCAGTAGGCATCTTTCACCCAGGATGGTCCCCCCAGCCTGGCTTTTCTTTGGTTGGGAAATGCAAGTCCACACCAGGTTCTGGTTAGGTTCTCCAGATAAAGGAGCAGCACTGGGGTTGGTGAAGCCACTCTCTCTAACCAGAATGATTCTGTTACAACTCCATCCAACAAAGACCCTCTCAAACTCCACTGTTTGAAGTCTTCAATTCAATATCTTTATTTAGACAGATTTTACACATTTCTATTGAGCCATAAGACAGTTATGTGACACCTAAGTAACTGTGACCTTTTATTCTCTTCCTTTCTCCATCTCTGTTTCTCTTTGTTGTATTTCCTGTTGTTTCATGTCTGCTAAGACTCTTATTCTACAACTTGTTCCACACAGGCCAGACTTGTAGCATTAGGGCCTTAGATTGCAAGCCATTCAAGGCACAGACTGTCTCTTCATTTCTCCTTTTATGTTGTCTAGTCTCATTTGGAGCTTTGGGACACAATGGCATAAAACACAATAATTAGGGATTGTTTCATATTAAAGATGGGGAAAGCAATTTCTTCACCTCCTTCTCAAACTTCTGCTGTAGCTGGGCACTTCAAGATTCATACTACAGTCAGCCTCAGCATTACGAGCAGCTGACCTGCAAATTGAGGGATCAATCGCATACCTCATTTGGAGTCAGAAGTACACAGCCCAGATTGCAAGAGACTACTCCTCCCCCCCCCCCCCAAAAAAAAAAGTATAGCTCTATAATACAGTACTATGTTAAATATAAACAACTTTAAAGGGGGCATAGGTGAGTTTAAAAAAAATAAGATTTGACATGGTAAGAAAACTTTCTGTGCTTGTTTCACTTAAATTAAGATTGTTGAAAATAGCATTTTTCATCTGCACAGTCAAGTTTCGAAGCTGTGTTTAATCAATCTTCAGTTGAAATACTCTGGAAAAAAATAATCTGTTCAAGATGCTCTCGGATGTGCATCTCTAATAAACTGCGTTAATTGATAAACCTATGTTTTTTAAATCTTGTTTTATGTAACCCAAGAGTATGATATGGTAGTAATGGATTATATCTATTTTGGAAAAAGTTGCCCAATATGACATCAAGATGTTTTGAAGGTCTAGTTTTCTATGGGATTATAATGCAAAGAAGTCAAGAACTCCACTTTCTTGAAAGACTCTTCAGAAGACGGCCTTTATTATAGTAAGATCATGATGACCGAAAACACTTTGTTTCTTTTATATGCAGTACAGTTTCAAAAAGAAAGACTAACTCAGCAGATAAGTAAGGGAAAAAAGTGAATAGAATTGTATCCAGAAGAAGAATATAGGTAACCGCAAAACTCATGACTAAGAAAAGTTCTGTCTTGTAGCTATGGTAATGAAGCAGCATTTAGCAGAGGCCAGTTGAATTAGCATGAAAGGTTGGAACACTTGTATTCTTGACTGAAATCTTGTTTTATTAAAAGCTTCTCATTTAGCTTTGAAGCAAGGAAAAACAGGAAATATAATTGGAGAGATTTAAGATCTAAAAGGAAGAAAAAGTGCCTGACTGGAATGACTGTAAGAGACTTTGCTGAGTGTGACGTATATTAGTCCAGCAATGGTTACTGCTGTTCAGCCAGCCATGGAAATTTGGTTAATCCAAATTTATTGATTAAATAAGCAACAGTGTCTGTTGTCAGAGACAACTTAATTGTGATCTTCCAAGGAAAGATCTAAACTGGGTAAAATGATGATGCCGTTGTATTATCTCTACTTGCCATGTTTGTTGTGTTTACCTAATTTGATCACACTCTGATCTTATTTTTATTTCTTTTAGCTTTAAAAGGTAGTGCCACACATTTCTCAACAGCAAAGCCAAATAATAGAGCAGATTAAACAAAATGAGGAACCCTGTTAAATATGCCAGATACTTTTCTTAATGAAGAAAATATTGCAGGGGGCGAGTGTTAAATTGCATTGAGTAAATTTACATGGTATGGTCTGAAATACACTACTGATATTTTGAGACAACTGTAGCTATTCTGTGAAGAAAATACATTTTTTTAAAGAGGTTATGATACTTTTCTAATTGGAGCAAGAATGTCTTGTCACAAAAGCCTGTGAGGGATCCTTCTGGTAGTAACAGTCTTCACATTAAGAACACATTATATATATTTAATTAACAAATGTTGCCATAAAAAATGCTTTTGAACAGCATCCATTTCCATACATATTGTGACCCTCTATCCCACACCATTTTAAATATTAGTAATGCTGGAACAAACAAGAAAGTAAATTATTTAAAGTTCCATTCTGCTGGAGTTAGTGACCTCCCGTACATCCTTAGCTTCCCATTGATTCTCTGCATTGCCCTCTGGAGAGAAGACCTTCATGGTAACCTTTTTCTTCCACAGTGATAGCACACCAATTAAACCAGTAGGCTGAGCACGGTGGGTGTGACTATTCATCAAGATGGAGCTGGATTCCTATTCACACTGGAAAAAGTGAGGGGTGTTTAAAACATTTTTTTTTTTTAGGGATGAGGAAACATGAATGTCAAGTATGTCGATAATTTAGCCTAACTGAGTTCCGATCTCATACAAGATGAAATTTTTTGTCGGTTTTTATATGTCTTAACAGTGTTTACTTTTTTAATACTTCCAATTATCTGCTCAAAGTAGTGGGTGTTTTTCTTGAAGGAAGGTGTGTGAATTGCACATAAGCATTTTAATTAAATCAATAGGAAAAATGAGATTTTACATAATTGCTCAGTGAGCAAATAAGTTCGAGATGTAGCTGAACATAAAAGATGTGTTTGATTTCTAGAGTCATCATTTAAGTTCAAAACTGCATTCATCATGTTTGGCCTTTAATATATAATCAACCCAATTTGTCACTTTTTGAGGCGTTTAAACAAAAAGCATTTAAATTGTTGACCTATATTAAATGACCTAAATTCTAACAAAAGTGCTGGCAAACAGTATACAAGGGTATTTATGTACTACAAGTAGCAGGTTTAACTGTGCTCTTAAGATGTTATTTGAGCATATTTAGCTTCAATTTACTTTCACACTGCAATAGAGCAGCAGGTGTGAGGCACTGCTATGCGTTTGTCTTTCAGTATATGTGTGAATTCAGAACTCTTATTAACATGTTCACAGGTTTTAGGTCCTGCCCCAAAATGGTGCTCGTTCTTGGACAACTTGACAGAAGAACTGGAGGAGAATCCAGAGAGCACAGTTTATGATGATTACAAATTTGTTACCAGAAAAGATCTTGAAAATTTAGGTAAATTTGAGAGACTTCTATTTATTTTCTCCTTTTTGTCCTCTTTTCCTTGTTCAGTTTTAAGGCACTTGCATTGTGGCGTGTATGTAGGTCAGCAGTTTGGGCATGATGATCAGTAATAAAGGGGTTGTTAGAAAATTATGCAAAGTAGTTCTTCCCAAATCTACCCACTGTTGTTAGTATGCAAGCCCTGATTGCTCTACTCTGTGGTAATCTGTGTCAGTTCAATAACAGCCTTTGCTCAGAACTTGTCTCCTGTCCTGAGGAGAAGGTAGATGTACATTTGTATTTCTGAGGACATTCTTTGAGGTTCTTTTAGCAACAAGGCGAAACAGAAGTCAGTTGTTCCTATTCTTAAATACATGTGAGATGCTCAGATACTGTGATGATGAGGTGGCAATAGTGAGTACTTAGGTAAAGGAATACGTTTACGAAATGGTATCCTTTGTGAGGACAATGTTTTGGACTTTTATGCAGTGGCGCTCATGCAGATTCCTGTGGCAACTTATTTGTATGGTCTTTTTAATGGTTTCTACCACCAGTGATGCTTTATCTTCATAATATCCCTGGGAGATAGGAAGATATTATCCTCTTTTTTTTTTTTTACAAATGGGGGCAGTGTTCTCTGTAAACTGAGCAATAGAGTGGCCACCCAGGAGAGAGTCAGATGCCACCCAGTTGATTAGGAGAGCGTCCATGGCTGCCCATAGCCAGCAGCATGTATTTCCACTGATTGGTGCAGTAGATTCAAAAATTAGGGGGGACACTGATGGGGAACTGAGGTATGACCTGAGGTGTAGGTTACATGTGAAACTTAGGCACAGTGCTCAGCAATGTAAAAAATCCAGTCCTGAGTGCTGTAGCTATGCCAGCCTAATCCCTGCAATACACACAGCTAGGCTGACAGAAGAATGCTTTCATTGACATACTTGCTTTTGCTAGGAGAGGTGGAGTTTCTACACTATGGAAAGCCCCTTTTGTTGCAGTAGTTTCCGTCTAGACTACAGAGTTAGTCTCATAGCAACAGTGCTATAGCTATGCAGTTATCATACTTGTAGTGTAGACATGATCGTAACAACTTCACCAGCACAAGAAGCTTATGGTAGGCGCATGAATAGAATCTGAATTTCTAAAGCTGTGTCTGTAATAAACAGCTTGCAGTGGCGCATCTGAGCTACTGTAAAATCTCCAGTGTAGCTGCTCTGTGTTGGTGGGAGAGAGCTCTCCTGTTGTTGTTGCACTGTTCATGCTTCCGGTTCTGCCAGCAAAGCTTACATTGCTCAGGATTGCTGGTTTTTTTCCACACTCCTGAGTAATATAAGTTTTACTAACATAAGTGGTAGTATAAACATTGCCTCAGACTTAAACCTGTGTCTTAATGAACAGATCATGCTTATGTGAATTCGGGTTCAGAATGCTCCTTTTGAGCAATTTAGCTGCAATTTTGGATTTTCATTAACCTGAAGGATCTAAATCAAATTAGCCTAGGGTTGAAATACCAGGTTGGGGCATCATGCACTTGGAACTTTGAAAGTATTGCTGTTTTTATCATTAGGTATCTGTTGATGGAATATCTTTTGGGGCTATCTGTATAGTTTCAGGTCCTTTCTATGAAACGTTGTCTACTAGGCGCAATCAAGTTTATAACATTTAGGGTGGGTCTACATTTGCCCCCAGCTTCAAAGGGGGCATGGTAATCAGGGTGATGGGAGATTACTAATGAAGTGCTGTGGTGAATATGCAGCAATTCATTAGGCTAATTCTCCCCGGCGGCAACTCCATGGCTACACACATGCCGGCCCTTCGAAGTTTGACACTTTGAAGTTTCTGTGGGGGAATTAAGCTAATGAAGTCCTGCATAATCACCACAGCACTTCATTAGTAATCTTCCATCACCCTGATTGCCATGCCCCCTTCAAAGTTGGGGAGCAAGTGTAGACAAGCCCTTAGTTTATGTTTTATAATTCCAGCATTGTGGGCTTTTTTTGTTTGTTTTGGTTTTTTGTTTTGTTGTTGTTGTTGTTTTTGTTTAATGCTTTTTCTCTGGAGGATGATGTTCAAGTCTTGTTTTGTTGACAAAATTAGTTGGGGAGGTGGAAGAAACTCAGTGTAAACCTCTTATTTCTGGGATTCTTTTAGCCAAGATGTATTAATTTCTGGAACTATTGGATCTGGAGGTCATGTTTTCTTTAAAGAAAAGTTCTCCTTTTTCTCCGCTGTGCAGAATTGTCTGAAGATAAATGCTCTCACATTCTTCTTACATTTGGAGGTTTTCATTCTTTATTTAGTTTAGGGCCTTGGGTGACAGTTTTATGAACTGCTGTGGTGCTGTATTTATATCTTTCAACTTGCCTGTTCTTCAAAGGTAGTGACCCAAGGCAAAAGCTCTTAATTAAAACATCAGTATGCCACACCAAAAGCTTAATTCAGATATGTATATCCAACATGCACATGCCTTCAGAAACTGTCTCACAAATAATCCTTATGATAAACTACTCATAGACTGTGGGCTAGTTAACTTTTTTAAAAAATTACGCAGTAAACATTTACTGCATCGAAAAGTAAAGACTATTTTCGTTATGGAGACACTTAAATTCTTTGCTATTGGTGAGCTTGGTACTTTCACATCATTACTGTTCTTTTCCTTTAATCACGTCTTCAGTCAGCTTAATTGAGAGAATATTCTGTATTTTAAACTTCCTTTCAAGTCCTCTGAAAACAGTGATTTTTTCCCCCCTCCTGTTGGGATCCTTTTTGTTTTGCTTTTTCCTCCAGGTCTTACCCATCTCATTGGATCACCACTGCTCAGAGCATATATGCATGGTTTTTTCATGGACGTACGACTATATCATAAGGTAAATAAAGTTAATATATTAAGCCTGCTCTTAGTTTATGGTATATTTTTGCCATTATGTATACAGTAAGTTTATAAGTTCTGACTCCCGCATAACTTGTTTCCTTTCTTTAATGTCTTCTGTTGTATTCAAAAGGTGAAAATTATGGTCAACCCATTTGCCTATGAGGAATACAGAAAAGAGAAAATTAGACAGAAAATAGAAGAAACACGTGCACAAAGAGTTCAGCTAAAGGTTGGTTCCTATTCACAGTGATTTCAGTTTTAGAGAAAATTGTTCATATGTAGTAATGTAAAATAGCTACACCATAGAGCTGTAATTGAACTGGGGTTTTGTGTTTCTCCTCATACATGTTTGTTGGTGTTGCTTAGAACCCTGAAATCAAATTGCATCCTCAGTCTGTTTACCTCTTTTATATTGAATGGTGGCCTTCACACATATGTGGTTCCCAGTTTGATTAAAAGAAACTGAGATGAAGCAGCAGAAGAGAAAGGACACTTTAGTCTTGTCAGGCTTCAAAATTTCTACAGACTAGTCAAGACGTAAAGGCTGTGTCTACACTAGCAAATTCTTTCGAAAGAGTTTTCAAAAGAAGGGGGCTCTTTTGAAAGATCCCACAGAGCGTCTTCACACACAAAATGTTCTTTTGAAAGTAAATTGAAAGAATGTGGCACTCCTTTCAAAAGCACTCTTCCACTACAGTTTCAAGAAGAATGACTTCTTTCAACAGCTTCCTTAGGAAGAAAATGCATGTAGATGCTGTGCCAGGGCCTCCGAAAGAGCAGTCCTCCTGGCACCTGATTTTTCGATCGCTGGCCCATTCTTTTGAAAGAGCAGGGACTGTGTGGATGCTCTCTTTCAAAAGAACATATCACTCTTTTGATCTGCTTTTTGTGTGTGGACACGCTTTCGAAAGAAGTTCTTTCAGAAGAGATCTTCTGGAAGGGCTTCTTTTGAAAGCTCTCTAGTGTAGATGTAGCCAAAGAAGCTGTCTGCTTCTACGTGTAAAACTGGCAATTTGTCAAATGAATCAAGTCCTTAAAATGTAGTTATGCTCTGAAAAGTGAAACCAGCATCATTATCTTCAGTGCTTGTTTATCAAGGCTTTCCAGATCAAATCTGCACAGCATAGAAATTACAAAAAGTTAAGTAGAGATTAAAAAAATATTTTTTTCCTACCTCACCATCCTGATATCTTATCCTTGCCAAGGTCAAAGATGCATCAGGATCTCAGTAGAATGCTATCAATTCTTTTGGATCAGTAAAGAAAAAGACAGGTCAACTTCTGCAGGTTTCTCAGTGACTTGTTAACATTGCTTTTGCCCTGTGGTTATGCAGATGAATGTCTTCTTTCTGAAACCATGACATGGCTTCACAGTCAAAAACTAGAACGTGAAGCATGTTATGCCATTTGCCAGAATACTCAACTGCTTTGGGAGCTTTATTATTAACTTGACAGGGAATAGATCCATGGTTGTTTCTGTATTTAGGTCTTAGGGGGTCATTAGTTTGATGAAACTTTTTTAAATTATAATACCAGCAACAGTAGTAGTAGCAGCATTGGATGGGTAAACCCAATTTTTAATTTAAATTGAGTTAAACTTTTTGATCACAGTGGCAGGAAAAGTAGATGTGATAGATTATTTTTGTCTTTTGGAACTAAATTTTTGTCTTTGGAACTAAATTTAGGCCTGGGAATGTGTAACATAGCCAAAGTTTCTTAGGCACAAAAAATAACGTACCAATGAGTTTTACATTTCCTTTTCTTCATCAGAAACTTCCAAAGGTTAATAAAGAATTGGCACTGAAGCTGATTGAAGAGGAAGAGGAACAGCAGCTCACTAGGAAAAAGAAACAAAAGGTAAAACTTCATATGGGAGGTGTCTGTAACTTTACAGAAGCATCAGCATAATATATAGTTCAGTGTATTCATTACTGGCAATGGTTACAGACTGTAGGCCAGTTTGCTTGCTTTTTTCAATAAGGATTTTATGTGTAATCATACACTGCACCAAATTAGGTGACTTTATAGTGGTATTCATCAGTGCTGGGGAATCAGGAATATAGCAAAATAATATCTGGTGAATTATATAACAGGCTAGTAATGATGAAGCATTTACTGTGGAGATGAGGTGGGAAGCAGAGTACAGAAACTCTCTGATCAGTAAAGTATCCAAAATTAAACCTTTTTATTTATTTATGTGTATCATGATAGTGCCTACAATTTGCTAGGCATTGTCCGTATACATAGGAAGAGGTGCTGCTTGGCCCAAAGAATTAACAGTGGTTTGTTTGTTTTTAACTTTGTTTCACTTCATAAACTAGTCTAAACGCTTCACTCTGCTGCAACAGTAATCTTGTGCAACTGTTTTAGATTGTAAATACAGGTCTAGACAAATGTTTAGGAGGGCAGGAGAGAAAAATAGCAGCCAATCAGTGGCAAAGCTGTGTAGCGCATTTTGAAGGCTCTTTCCAACATGGACCATGTAAAATCTGCCATGACACTCCCCTAGTGTGTATCAGAGAATCCGTTTCACTTGTAAAGATGAAAAGGGTGACTGAGTTATGCCATCCTACAACAGAACAGCATTGGCATTCATATAGCCAGCAGGGCAGACATAAGCTTTGTGTCATGTCTGGTCTGGTGAAAGTTCCTGCCTCACCAGTGGTTTGGTAGGAAGAGATAAAAGATGAAGAGGTACGCAGTGGTGGTGGAGTCTTCAATTCAGGCTCTCTGAGCCTCTCTCACAAGTCACCATCTTCATGCCCTTAATATATTTGTTTAGAGGTATATATCTATTATATACTTCATTAACATACAAATAAAATACTATATAAAAATGCAGGTTCCGAATGTTTTCCTGAAACAGTATGAGAGAGGTTTCCAAGGACAGGTGTTTTACTTTTTTTTTGTTGATTCTGCTGTTTATTTTTAGATTAGACCATTAGTCAGACATTTGTAGATACTAACTTAAACCTTTCCCCTTTTATGTTTTTTCCTTTCAAAGCAGCTGTGAAAACAAATAGTTGACATGGAGAGGTAGTAATTTTGCTGCTGTATCACACAAAAGGATTTTTGTTTTCTTTATTAAAAGAGAAACCTCTTGAGGAAATCTTTTATATGAAGCATGTTAATATTTGTTGAAATTTATAAATCATTTATTCTAATCCTATGTCCAGGAAGGTCTGTGGCAGAATTTATCGTTGGCTTCAGTGTTGCCAGATCAGGTTTTTTTGGTTTGTTTGTTTGTTTTTGAGACAGACAAAATTGCCTCTTTCCCTGCTGTATTTGGGGTTGTTGCTGAATGTGGGGAGGGAAGTGTGTGCTGGATGCTTAGATCCCTTTAACTTATTAAAAAAAAAAAAAGAGGTTAAATACTAATAGTAAAATATCAGAAGGGTGTCGGTGTTAGCCTGTATCCACAAAAACAATAAGAAGTCCTGTGACACCTTATAGACTAACTGACATTTTGGAGCAAAAGCTTTCACAGGCAAAGATGAAGTGGGTCAGTCAGTCTGTAACGTGCCACAGGACTTCTCATTGTTTTTAATAGTAAAATAGTCTTATGAAACATAAATACAAATGCATCTCTGTTGAATATTGTTTCATATGTGATGAAGCCACCCTGATCAAGCAGCTTTCTCAACCCATAAACATGGCTGATTGACTGAAAGAGGCTGAGACCTTTCCAAGTTAATTTACATTAAACAGCATGTTGTTGCTAGACTTGGTTTCATCCAAATGTGTTTTTGTGTCATGTTGTTTCATTAGAACACAAACAAGAGATGCTTAGATTTAGAAAAGAAGCTACCCTGATTCAGTGCTAAGCAGCTTAATTGTTTTAAAAATAAAAGTAGAATATTTCAATGATTGTCATTTCAACAGTAGATAGTGCAGAATGGCATTAACCTTGAAATATATAGTATGTTGGACAGTAGAGAACTTGTGAGTCCTGTAGTTTGAGTGCCAGGATGTATTTTGTGTACAGATCTATAAGAGTTTTTATGTGATTTACATGAAAATAGCAAAACATACAGTAGATAAATGTACTAATCTTGATGTAAATGGTCTAAGATGGTGGTTCTCAAACATTTTTCACTGACCACTTGAAAATTGCTGAGGGTTTCAATGGACCACTTAATGATTTTTCCAAATGTTGTTTGTACCATGAGCTCACTATTTTAAAGCACACGTGAGCTGTGGCTGGGAAGGAAGGGGTCTCTTCTTTCCTCCCCTGCCCTGGCAGCTGCTGAGCTGGGGCTGGGAAGGAGGGGAGGGTCTTCCCCACTGCAGCAGACACTGAGCTGAGCTGGGAAGGAGGAGGAGAGTCTCTCTATCTCTCCCCCACCCCAGCAGGCCCTGAGCTGAAGCTGGGAAAGAGGGGGGTGTCTTCCTCTCTCCCTCAGCATGGACGCACCCAATTTCTGGCTGGGAAGAAGGGCGGTCTCGTCCTCTCTCCCCTGCCACAACAGTCCCTAAGCTGAGGCTTGAAATGACAGGGTCTCCCCCACTGCCTCTTTCTCTGGGCACTGCAGCCCTGTATGTCCCAAATTCCCCCACCTTCTCTTCTTACCTCACTGCCTCCACATTTATCCCCTGTCTCTTAAAAGCCTCCACCTCACTTTACATATGCGTCTTCTCAATGGTCCAAGCTCTTAATTGGTGGAGCTATGCCTGCACTGCTCTACTAATTAGGTGGGCAGCCCTTGATTTTTTGTGTGCAGCTGCCCCAGCGTGTATCTGAGAAGGAATTATGCATGGACCACCTTGAATGGAGCTTGTGGACCACAGCTTGTGAACTGGTCTAGGAATACCAAGCAATTAACAATTTAAATCCAGTTGTGTTTTCTTGTTTAAAAAAACCTCAGTAGTAACTGAATTAACTTAAGTTTAAAAAAAAAATCATTGTACCAAGGTTCGTTTCAAAATCGTCTCATCAACTCTTGTTTTTTTAATCTTTTCTAGAATCTGCCAAACATCCTTGCTGATGACCGGTTCAAAGTCATGTTTGAAAACCCAGATTTCCAGGTGGATGAAAAGAGTGAAGAATTTAGGCTGCTTAATCCACTTGTTTCTAAAATAAGTGAGAAAAGAAAGAAGAAACTAAAGATTTTAGAACAGCAGGAAGCACAGGAGCAGGTAAAACTTTCTCCTTCTAGATTAGGATGACATATATTTCTCTGCTTTTTTATTTATACAGCCTTAGAAAGGAGATGATAGCAATGGAAAATTATTAATCAGTTAGTTTGGCAGAGGGTGTATAAAAAAACACAATAATTTATAAACCGATCAATAATTTTCCATGACTATTTTCTCTTTTATGAGATTGTGTAAATAATATATGTAAATAAATTAATGTCTAAATATATTCATTTATTGCTATATCTATCACAATGTCTGTGGATGTAATTTGAGTCTACTCTGCATGCTCTATTTGGTTAATGTTTGGTTTATTGGAATTCTAGTTCTCTTCAAAGTGGGGCATATGTAGAGATTGTCACGTACACTAATTGGGCAAATAGTTTTTTTAAAAACTAGTTAATGGTTCCTTAGCATAACTATTTTTGTCCTCAGGAAGAGGAGGAAGAACCAGAAGGAAAACCAAGTGATGCAGAAAGTTCTGAGACTTCAGATGATGAAAAAGGCTGGGTTGAAGAGGTCAGGAAACAGCGCAAACTTCTACGCCAAGAGGAAAAAGTAAAACGGCAGGAAAGGTTCAAGGAGGATCAGCAAACAACACTGAAACCCCAGTTCTTTGAAATTAAAGCAGGGGAGGAATTCAGAAGCTTCAAGGACTCTGCCAAAAAGCAAAAGCTAATGAAGTAAGACTAATACTTCAGTTTAATAAAGTTGGGTTGGGATGTTCTCAAGTACATTTCTGTAATGCAGGCCCAGGTTTATTTAGCAGGCACAGTGATCCTAAAAGCAGTTTCTACAGTCAAATGTAGTAACTAAGAGGCATAACTTGCAGTGTTGCTCATTTCATCTGTTATTCCCCTGTTACGTTAAAGTGGTACATGTAGTTCCTGTGTCTTACTTTAAAGGAAAAGGGTAAGGCAGGCATGTCCAACCCGCGGGCCACATGCGGCCCCACAAGATCGTACACTTTTAACATTATTATGTGATTTATATACATTAACTATATTATATGCGACCCAAGACAATTCCTCTTCACTCAGTGTGGCCCAGGCAAGCCAAAAGGTTGGACACCCATGGGGTAAGGCTTTGACATTTAAAGCCAGATTGGGGGCCCTTACTTCACCCTGGTGAACACTTAGTCATACAGATAGTCCCATTGATGTTAGTAGGACTACTCCATGTGATAGTTAGTTCACTGCTGTGAATAAAGGGGTTTGCAATCTCATCCTTTGTGATCTTTCCCCATTAGTAAATATAGAATACTCTTATTTCTTAATGCTTACAAAGTAAGCCTCTCTTTGCTGGGAGTGGACAGTTAAAAACATCTTTTGACCCAGATAGTTCAAAAGCATCTGGATGCTATAAAAACTAATTTGCTATCTCAGTTGTCTGAGTTCTAGTCTCTTCGGCCTTCTCTGTGTAGTGCGAAAAGGCAGGGTAAAATATTTTGTGTGAGTTTCGTATGTTTTGTATACTGAGGTGTTATAGTTTTATTGATTACAGATGTTAGCAAGACCAGGTGGGAAAGGTAGTCTCTCTTACTGGACCAATGTGTTGGTGAGAGACAAGCTTTTAGCTTTCATAGTGCTCTTCATTAAGTCTGGGAAAGGTACTCAGTGTCACAGTGAAATATAGGGTAGAACTGGTTGTTGAGCATAGTGGTCCTCAACCTGTATGATGGGATGAAGAGGAACATTCAGGAGGCATGGTGGGCCCAATGTCATCCCCAGTGGGGGCAGGGAGGGACCATACCACCTGGCCTCAGCTATGCCCCAGCTGCAGACCTGGACCATTGAATTTCCACTAGCCATGCCCCCCTGGCTCCCAGTTCAGCTGTGGCTCTGGCTCCAGCCTCTGCCCTGATTGTATCTTTGCATCTGGCCCAGCTCCCAGCTGCAGTCAGGTGAGAGGTTAGCAGTACATGGTCAAAAGTTTGGCGATCACTAGTTTATCATAAATAATTAACACTCGTTTCAAGGGACTATGCAAGGTTAAGTGGACAGTTGACATCTTTCCAGTCAGAGGGTGGAAGGTGGCGTGGGGGCAGGAGGGTTAGAATTACAATCATACAAAACAAAACAAAAAATACAATACATAAATACATATAACAAAAACTCTGTAAGTGAACAATTTTTACAAAGCGCTTGCTCTATAACTGACTTCTTAGTCCTTATCCTCAAGAGAAACCTGCATACCTTCCAAGGACTAGTCTGGGGGCTTAAATTCTTAACTCTGACAGACAGTAAAAATCATGGACTGAGCAGAGGCATTGGATTTGTGGCTTATTACAAAAATATATAACCTGCTCCCTAACTCTCCCCGTCCCTTCTCTGCCCATAACACTATAGGTGTTAAATACAATTTTGTTTATATGCTTTAACTCAGCTGTTACTTAAAGCAGTAGGGTTCTGTATGTAAAGCTCTTCTTTCCTATTAGATATGTCAGAAAGTGAGCTGATTTTTTGGGTATTTAGTGCCAGAGGTTCTCTTTGAGTTCATTTATCTACATATGTGCAGCACGTCAGAAAATCAGGCTTTTATTACAGTTTTACTGAATGGAGAGCTGTGCTGAAACTAATAATTGCGTTACTGAGATGCCTGGTGATGGGCATTTTAGGAATAGGTAACACAATGATGTGTTTTGAAAGGAAACACTGAATCCAGTATATATAGGACTTGTATTTATTGATATAATATTGATTCTGTGGTATCAGCTTTTGTGTTTACTATAAGCACTATAAAAATCTCCAAATTAGAAATAATGCAAGAAACAATTTTCTCATATGGTGCTAAAATAAACACACAGCATCACAAAATTTCTATAATCTTTGCTTGTAAATGTCATTGTTAATACATATGAAGAGGCTTGTGCTTGAAAATCTTGGCATGTGGAGATCAGGTTAAAGACCCTTGGGAAGAGACCCACAATCTACATATTTGGTCTGTAAAGTGGCATGCACATTGTGGGCACCGTATTATAAGTCGTAACTGAGATTGGTACAGTAGACTCCTGACTTATTGGGAGGTAATATTCTTGGCAACCTCTGGGTAAGGTGAATTTTCGCATGCTTCAGGAGCCAAGAAACTGACCAGCGCTGGTCAGTTTCCTGTCTCCTGGGAACAGCAGAGAGCTTCCAGCCAGACTCCAGCTCTCCACCTCACAGAAGACAGGAAATTGACCAGTGTTGGTGCAATGAGGCAGGGAGCCAGAAATCAGGACACCATCTGGCTCCCAGCTACTTTCCCCTGGCGGGAGCCAGGAACCTGACCAGCACAGCTCGGGGAGCTGGGCAGGCAAACAGCCGCAGAGCGGCTTCAAGTTGCGCTTCACTCACGTTAATGCAAGTTAAGCACAACTTGCAATCATGCATTTCAGGGGTTTACTGTACTTCAATCTTTGGCACTTCTGCACATGTTGCTTGTATTTTCCTTGTTGCATTTTATAAGCAGATTGTACACATTGCGGATTTATGTTTATACTTTTATTCATTATAGATGTTCAACTCTTTATTTAGAGTTTCCTTCCACTTGTGTATTGATTTTTCAGTTTACTTTCTCATGGCATTCTTTTCATTCGAGGGGATGGGGCTTCTTTTGAGTTCTTTGAGTTGTTTCAAAGACATGAATTGCAATGTAAGTTTTCTGGGTGCTCTGGCAGATGGCAGTGGACTGTGTGTGTATTTGTGTTGCTACTTCAGCCTGTAATTTGAAAAGGAGAACAAATTGTGATCAGGTGGAGGGTGGGGATGTTTAAATTACAAGGTCTAAGAAGAGTTATCCCATTTACACTAAGCCAGGCAGCATTCAGACTGCACATGGGGTACTCCCCAAACTCTTTCAAAATCTAATTATGTGATGGTGTCAGTTCACAGTCCCATTGTATAGTTGATCTGATGCAGAGCATGATCTATCCTGGTCCGTGCATATCACAAAGACACAGTCATCATAGTGTCAGCTAGCTTCAGTGTTTTTATGCTGACTCCTTGAGCAATGTACTGAAAATTGGAAAGATTGTAACGGCACATACCATCTGACGATTCTGGCATGCTTGTCTTTGATTTGATGTAGCCAATTTAAAGAATGATGGTCTGTGACCAACATAATTAAATATCTTAATGCCTCCATTACCCACTTAATGGCAAAGTGTTCTTTTTTCTATAGCTGTATAATGTTCCTGGGGAAACAGTTTATGGTTTATATAAAACTAGGTGGTTCTTTGTCAAGTTCCTGACTCAGCACTGCTCCAAGCCCAGCTTTGGAACAGTTAGTACATCCTGTAAATTTCTTCATAAATTCAAAGATTCTCAGGACCTGAAGCATGTGTTTAAATGTACCAAAGTCCTTAAGAGTAGTTTCTAAGGGCACCTGCATAGCCGCAGCTCAGAACCAATATTCCATTCTCGTCCTACTTTGACTTGGCAGCCATGTTTGATGCTTTTAACTGTGTTTTTTTGAAATTCTTCCTTGGTTCCAAGACTCTCTCTCCTGGTTCTCATTCTACCACTCATTGCTCCTGAAAAGGATTAGTTGAATCCGCCACTACAGCTTTTTGTCAGGATTTCACAGGTTTCTGACCATCATGACCTTCTCTCCTCCCTCTACACTTTATATTGCTGGGTACTTTATTCACAGAGGTTTTGTCATCTCTGTGCTGATAGCTTCACAGATCTGCTAGTCAGGTCCAGGCAAGGTTCTTTCTAGCCAAAGAAAAATTTTAGCCAGTTTTTCTGACATCTCATAGCCATCAGCTAAATTTCAACATGGCAGAAGCAGTGTACTTAATTTCCCTGTTCCCATTCCCTCCAAAATCAAGAAAACAACCCAGACTCTCCCTGCTACTGCCTTTAATGGTCATGTTGGACAACACCAACATCCTCACTGTTTGCACCAGCCCACAACTTGGGTGTCATCTTTGACGCAGCCTGCATGTGAGGACACAGATCTCCATTCCAAATCTTGCAGACTCTTTCTGTGTAATATCTCATATGACCTTTTGTATCAGTCTCACACACCTAAAACTCCCTTCCAAGCGCTCATCATAGAATGTCTTGATTATATGCAATTTCCCTTTCACCAGGCTTGACAAATTCAGTCTTGCCCTGCTCATATCTGTTGAGAAGGCTGATGAAAAGATCATTTTTTTACCACAGACCTTTGACTATGTTCCCCCTTCTCTTTACATCAAACATAAGCTGCTTATCTTCACTTTTAAATCCATCCCAGTCTGTCTCCCCGCATCTTTCATTCTCTGTTGAGATGTTGACCTGTCAGTGGCAGCTTCCATCGTCCACTTCTTAAAAGTTTCAAATAACACGTTTGTGTCTTCTGCCATGCTGCACCTCCTGAAAACTACTCTCCTCTGATGCTTGCAAAAACTCAGCAACAGTTAGGCTGATCTCAGCATGCCGGTGTCTTATCATGCTGACCAGTATTATCTGGTTGGTTCCTCGCGGTTCCATGTCTCTCTCTATCCATCTGTTATCTTGTATCTTATACTTAGATTGTAAGCTCTTTCTGTCTTTGTACAGAACCTGACATAATGGGATTCTGGTCCTTGTATGAGTCTCCTAGGTAGTATGGTAATACAAATAATACATAATTTAACAGTGCTCTTAGTATATGCATTGGGCCATGTTTCTGGAGGAAATAAATATATGTTTCATTCCCTCTTCCTATGGATGGAGTTGTTGCATGTCACAACACAGATGTTTAAGCAATACTTTTGTGAGTGCGTACCACACAGATACATATGTGCATCCCCTATATCATATATAGAATAAAAGTATGCTCCCATCAGATTTTTCTTTTTATCTCTCCACATTCATTTTCCTGTGACTGAAACACCATCCAAGTAGTCATGCTAAAGAATTGTTGGGTAGTAGCCACATTTGTCTCATTCATTGCCAAAGGAGAAGAAAGTGTACTCCAGTTTTAAAATAGAAATTTCACTATGTTATCAGTGACAGATCACCTGCCATAGTCAGCTCTGAGGCTTAGCGTGTCTTCTCAAATAGCACAGATGGAACAAGTTTTCACTGAAAAATATATTGGAGGAAAATCAGAGTCAAAATACCTAGTCGGGGGAAAGCAATTATTTATAGTAATTTTTAATAGTTAATGTGAAAAAGCTTTTCATTTATACGCACACACAGAAGCTAGGTGTACACTACAGAATTTTTACAGCAGAAGTTACTGTCGGGACATATTTCCCAACAGAACCTCTGTCAACAGAACACATCCATGCCTAATAGATGCCCTCTGTTGACAGAGAGCAGCTAGACTGCCCAGCCCTCTGTCAACAGAACAGCCAACCAGAAGCTCTGTGAACAGGGCTGCCTGGTAACCGGAAGCCCCCTCTGTTGACACAGGGCCCCCTACGCTATTTTTTTGTCAACAGAATCTGTCGACAAAGGCGTTACACCTCATACGGGAGCGGCTAAACTCTCCTGAGAAAACTGCTGTGTTCTGTCGACAGTTTCTTGACAGAACACATTTGTAGCGTGGACACTCCATGAGTTTTGTCGACAAAACTCTGTAGTGTAGACATGACTGCAGAGAGAGAGAGATTGAAATTACTTCTTAACCAAGATCCTGCAAACACCCCTGGCTCCACAATGACAGCCTGATCTATAAGCTACTTCATTCACATGCATTTCGCTGACTTCTGTGACTGCTTCTCACAAGTGTGTTTATCTGGTTGTTTCCCTTCATAAAAGTAATCTTTGAAATACATACATCTGAACCTTGCTGATAAATTGCACGAAAAAGGTATTCTCCCTCTCCGTCTCAAGAAAGGTCTAACAGTCAGCTCTTAGGTTGCTAAGACATTCTTACAGTTATGTTAGAGCATTTATGACTAACCCATTTAAAAGTATATTACAGTTGTCACACCAAATGGTACATATTGGGCTTGTCTACACTACCTCCCCATTTCAAAGGAAGGATGGTAAGTAGGGTGTTGGGAGTTTATTAATGAAGTGCTGCAGTGCATATGCAGTGCTTCATTAAGCAAATTCCCCCCTGCGGCAACTTCGAAAGGTTAAACTTCAAAGTGTCGGCTCGTGTCTAGCCGTGGCTAACCCGCCGGTACTTCGAATGTGCCTTCGCGGCAAGACATGAGCCAGCACTTCGCAGTTTAACACTATGAAGTTGCTGCGGGGGTGGAATTTGCTTAATGAAGTGCTGCATGTGCACCACAGGATTTCATTAATAAACTCCCAACACCCTACTTACCATCCTCCCTTCGAAGTGGGGAGGTAGTGTAGACACAGCCATTATGTAATAAAATTTAGTCTTACTGATTGGTCATTTAGAGCCACTCTTACTTGCAGTTAGTATAAAAATACTATTGTACTAAATAGAGCCCCAGTCATGGATCAAGGCCTTATTGTGATAGGGGCTATGCAAGGACATATAACAGACACAGTCCCTGCCCTAAACAATTTAGATTCTGAGAGTAGGTCTACATTATGGGGTTAAGTTGACCTAACTTAGCTGGAATTGCATATGTGAATAACATAATTGGAGTTCACATAGCTTAGGTTGACTTATTACAGTGTTTAAACCATGATGGGTTGACAGGAGAAACTCTCCTCTCAACTGACCGTACACATCTCATTTCAGTTGAGTACTGAGCTGACAGGAAGAGCAATCTGTGGTCAATTTAGCAGGTCTTCAATAGGCACACTAAACTGACCCCCTGGTGGTGCATCATTGATCCCCACAGAGGAGATGAATATGTCCCAAGGGTGCCAGATGAGGGAGGTCGATCCTGTGATTCAGAAACAAGGTCTTCCATTCATTAGTGCAGAATCTTGGGGGTTGATTCTATTTATAAATAAAAATCTTTGATAGGTATGCAATATTTTATTGTGATACTGTAGTAGAATGAAACTGTTTTTAGAATCACTTTTTGAGCTCCCATACTGGCAGTGTCAAAAATGTTATTTTAATCAGCTCAGGTAGCTATAGAGGAGTTTAGAAATACTAGTTATAATGGGGAAAATTTTCAAAATGAATTGTAGCCTTTCATATTGGAAAGTATTTCTGGCTTTAGGAACTAAGTTTCCTTTAAAAATGTGTAAATTTTGCTTTAAAATTCCTGTTTTAAATTTTATTGAAAACCAATACAGTAGTGTATCTATTGCAAATGATTTGCTCCTGGCATCTCCAGATATTCCATAGAAAATGACTGTCACAACACACGTTGATTCAGTAAGAGGGAATGGTCTAATTGGGTCTGGTTTGTGTCTCAATTGGGGCCTGAATTTAAAAATGAAAAAGTGGCAGAAGCTGAAAAATGGCTGAACAATGAGCAGTGCTTGAAGGGAATAACTAAAACTTTTCACTTGAGTTGACTGCATAAGTTGCTTAATAATTGGTTGCAGAATGACAGAAATACAACCCAAATGTAATATTTTGCAAGTTATAAGATTCAGTTGTTTTGTAGAGTTTGTGATTTCCTTTGTTTGTATTATAGGTCTTTACAATAGCAATATGGTGGGAGCAAGAGTAGAAAAAAAGATTTTTTTTCTTTAATTGTTCTCTGCAGAAAAACTCTTGGAGATCGCTTGAAGCTTGAAGAAAAGCTTGGTACACTCAGCGTATCTGATACCACTGTAGGCAGCAAACAGATGACATTCAAGTTAAAAAAGGTGAGTTTAAAAAAAGTATTCTATAAATAAGAGATGGTTAATTTGTAACCTGAAGAAAAACCAGGAAGCCCTAAGCCATCTGGCATGGATGTCCCTCTGGATTTCTCCACAGTCTGACAAAACCCTGGCTCCTTTTACATAGCCGCGTGTAGAGGCAGTCCCTCCAGGCTCATATTTTGATGGCAAACACCATTTCTGTCTCAGATCATCAGTAGCTAGATCATCCAGTTCTTGCACCTTGCTAGTTCTTGCAGCACTGGGTTTGACTGGTATCTAATTCATAGGCAAAAAAAATTTCTATGAGATACATATATCTCCATATAGTGTACTTGCCAAATTACAACCTGAATATTTGCATTCTGTCTGCCTTACTTTCCAAAGCAAATTCAACTGCTTGTCATCTTAATTTCTTGCCAAAAATAGCTGTGTAGCATAGTGTGTAGTTGTGTTGTGTCTAAAAAACTGTTTCACCCTCCAGGTGATTGAACAATGGGGGAGAGGAAGTCAGGAGGGAAATGGATTGTGTGTATGGGTTTGCATGTTTTGTAAGCAACTTTGGGATCTTTGGGTGGAAAATGTAACAGCAACGAAGGGTCCTGTGGCACCTTATAGACTAACAGAAAAGTTTTGAGCATGAGCTTTCATGAGCACAGACTCACTTCATTAGATGCTGGTCTGCATCAGCATCTGATGAAGTGAGTCTGTGCTCACGAAAGCTCATGCTCAAAACTTTTCTGTTAGTCTATAAGGTGCCACAGGACCCTTTGTTGCTGTTACAGATCCAGACTAACACAGCTACCCCTCTGATACTTGGATGGAAAATGTTTCATATGTAAAACATGGTTGGAGTTGGTGAAAGATTAATATCCATATTAATTGAGTCTTCAGTTGGTGAAATCTGTTTCAGCTAAAAGTGGTCTTCAAATCTATTTCTGTTGAACATTTTCCATTCTCATCATGCCAGTAAAACTGCAGTAGTGTGGGAAAATGCTTGCAGTAGTTATTAGGATGTGCCCCTTTGGATGACCAGGGCACAAAAGGTCGAGTAAACCACTGTCACTGGAATTTCTTATTGGAGTTTCTATCACTAATTTTTCACCTGCCTTTCTCATCTACATTGTATTCACTTTGAAATTTAAAATGTGTGGACTGTGGAATAAATCAAATTCCAGTGAAGGTCTGTGAAGGATCACTATTTCAGGAGTCTGACCAGCCATTGTAATTGATACTGTAGCTGCTTAGAGCTAATTAAATTAACTTTGCAGGGCTTCTGAAGCATGATCTTTTTATAGTAGTTTTAAATTAAAAAATTCTGAGACAAAGTGCTTCCTACAATTTGGTGGGGAACAAAAGAACAAAAGAAATACCAGCTTCCTAAAGATTTTTGTGGCGGGAAAGATGTGGGAATAGTTTGAAATGCCATTCTAGATTTAATCCCAATAAAATCAGTATATTACTTTTGTCAAAAGTTGGTTGCAGGTGACTCTATTAAGAGGTCTTCTCGGTGTTGCAGTTTTTAATTAATATACAGATATACACTAGTTATAATGGTACTGAAGCCAGTTAAAAATAAATATGCCCCAGTCTCCTCTCTGTCAAGTGGAGAGAAGAGAGATGAAGAAAAGTAAGATGGAATGGAAAACTCCCCCCTCCTTCCCTGAGCTAAACCCACTATAATCCATAGAATCAGAAAAAAGTAGGGCTGGAAAGGAGCCATGTTATATGATATACTCTTTTCAAAAGATGAAGAGAGAGTAATTGGCAAAGCTACAGGAAGTTCTACGGTCATCATTAATAGGATCATCATTAACTCTTGTGTGTCATTGCCCCATCTCCAAGATCTGGGTGCAGATTTGATGTACTTTTGGAAAAGGGAAGGAAACTAACTAATGCATAGTCCTTGATAAGAATGACTATACTGGGTCAGACCAGTGGTCCATGTGGGCCAGCATGCTGTCTTCCTACAATGGCCAGTGCCACATGCTTCAAAGAATGAACAAAATAGGAAATGTGAGCCATCCTCTGTTGTCCATCCTCAGCTTCTGGCTTCAGTTAGCAGCTTAGGACACAGTGAGCATGGGGTGGCATCACTGACTGTCTTGATTAATAGCCATTAATGGACCTCTCCTACATGAGCATACCTCATAACTCCGTTCAAAAATAATACTTTTGTCCTTCACAACATCCCTTGGCAATGAGTTCTGTGGGCTGACTGTGCATTGTTTGAAGTAGTACTTCCTTTTGTTTTTCGACCTGCTTGCCTATGAATTTTACTGGTTAAACTTTAGTCCTTGTATTATGTGCAAGATTAATAACCACTTCATTATTCACTTTCTCCACACCAGTCATGATTTTATAGACCTCTATCATATCCCCACTTAGTCATCACTTTTCAAAGCAGAAGAATCCTAATCATTTTATTCTTTCCTCATGCAAATGTTGTACCATCCTTTAAATCATTTTATTGCCCTTCTTTATGCTTTTTCCTATTCTAATGTGTCTCTTTTAAGATTTGTCTTCCAGAACAGCACATACTATTCAAGGTGTGGGGCATACCATGGATTTATTGAGTATCATGATATTTTCTGTCTTTCTGTCTAGCCTTCATGGGTTTATTATTTTTAAGTCCTTGTGAATCAATGGGTTTTGGAGGCTGAACACGTTTTAGTACCTAAGTGGCCTTATGGTATCAGCTTCCTTCCAGATCTGAACATGCACCCCTTTGTCTCCTGACATTTCCTGAATGGTCTGTCTTTCTTTTGTTTTCATTATGGGGGCTGCAGTATTTCCAGTGTCTTTCAGTTCCATTTGCAGTGTTGTAGCTGTGTTGTCACAGGGTTTTGGCAAAAGACGAGAGGCACAAAGTGGTTGAAATAATATCTTTCATTGGTTCAATTACACAGGATTTTCCTTCCACTGTCCAGAATTCATTCTAAAGTACTTTTTAGAAAATTAAGTTCTGTTGATTTTAAGCATTAGTTTGTTAATCTAGAGCCTGACTGGAATCGTGTTTTCTCTCTTTATAACCAAAAACTTTCCATACAAGCCTTTTCACGTCTTCAGCCAGCATCATTAGAAATATTACTGTCCTGATTAAATCAAAAGTCACTTGCTATGAAGGATACTAAAAGGCCAGCCCTGAAGAACTCCCTTTTTATGCTATCGGATAGCAAATTTGTTGACCTTTGTTTATAGGATAAGAACACCTGTTAAATGTAAAAGTCCAAAAAGCAATAACTTCTGGCATGGTAAGTACTGCAAGGATTTGAGGGCAGTTTAGAGTATTTGGGAGAGTTTCCTGAACCAAGAAACAAGTAATTGCAAGTTGTTTAAAAACAATTGTTCATTTCAGGAGAGAGAGCTAGAAGTTACAAGGCAGGATTTTATTTGTAAATGTGGACACAGCTGAACCGTTAGGGTATGTCTACATTGCAGTTAAAGACCTACTGCTGACCTGACCCATGCCCATTGTCTTGGGCTAATGGAGCTCAGACTAAAGGGCTGCGTCTACACTAGAAGCATCTGTCTACAGAAGTTACTGTCAGAAGAGATCTTTACAAAACTTCTGACAACAAATCCCACCTACAAATAAAAACAGATTGATCTTTTGATCTGCTCTGTCAACAAAAGCCCCTCCCTCCTGCATGTCTCGTCACTTTTTTATCAACATTTTCTGTTGACAAAACACATTTTGTGTGTAGATGCTCCACAAGTTTTGTTGACTAAACCAGTTTTGTCTAGAAAACTCTCTAGTATAGATGTAACCAAGGACTGTTTATTGCTGTGTAGTGCTATGTTTACAGTATAGGACTTTGTCAACAAAACACTGATTTTGGCGACCAAAGCCCATGGAGTGTCCACACTAAAAATGCATTCTGTTGACATACGATCAACAAAACTCGACACTTTTGTCGACAGCCTTCTCTTTCTCCCCCATGAGGCAGAACGCCTTTCTTGACAGAATATGTTGACAAAAAAACTGTTTGGACATTCTTGTCGGGGGCCCTCTGTCAACAGACAGGGCTAATAGAACACCAGGCAGCCCTTTCTGCTGTGTCCTGTTGGCTGTTCTTCCAAGACAGCAGTTTGGGCTTGCTCTTTCATCAGAGCCATCTGCTTTTGTGTGTGGCTGCACTCTGTTGACAGAAGTTAGTCAGAAGATCTCTTCTGACAGTAACTTTTGTTAACAGATAGCTGTAGTGTAGACATAGCCTAGATGTATGTGCTTGGGTTGTAGCTCAGCTTCTGGGATCCTCCTACTTTAAGTTCCTAGAGCCCAGCTTCAGCTCAACTCTGAATGTCTACACTGCAGTTAAATAGGCTCATAGTTTGAGCCCCCCTTCCAAGTCACTTGCTATGGTCCAGTCACAGCTTTTTAATTGCCATGTAGACAAACCATTAGTAATTTCTTAAAATAGAAAATCCTTTAAATAAATCACTTAAGTATTCATCCCATACTTTGTGCCCTTAAAAATCATATTTTATTATTTTGTGCCTTATTACTGTAAAATGTTGGTAGTGTACCAAAATGCTGAGTGGTACAATAAGGATTTCTTTGATACGTTATTAAAATACCCATGAAACTAAAGATATATTGCTAGAAGGAATAAACTTCTGAATTAACTGATTCATACACATTTGCAAACCTCCAAAAAAGCACTAAAAAGCAAAATGGTGTGTATTGATTTCATGAACATAGAAACAGTTTCTTTCTGCATCTCCAGTAATTGGCTCTGCTGTAGCTGGCAAAGGTCTACTCACTAGCAACCAAATTTAGACAAATTCAGGCTAGAAGGAGGGCACACATTTAAACAATGATGGTAATTAACTATTGGAACCACTTACCAAGAGTCATTTTTTTTTATTCTCCATCACTTGACAACTATAAAGTCAAGTTTAGATCTTATTGTAAAAGAAATGTTCCAATTCAAACCAGGAATTATTTCAGGTGTATCCTGAGGCCTGTCTTATACAGGAGATCAGATTAAATGATTGCAGTATGGTCCCTTCTGACAATATAATCTATGATTCTGAGTATGACAGGTTTTGGTGATAAATACACTAATGTTAATGAAATGGTTGGGACAGTGTCCCTCCTCTATTTCATATGCAGTCCTGACAGGATCAGAATAAAAATACCTCAAGTTTCTATATTTTATTTATGGTTTGACAGATGTAAATAATCTTAACACCTGAAGTACATTAGTCATTTTACAGACCACAGAAAATGCATATCAGTGCTTTGAACAGCTTCCAGAGGCCCTGATTTTGCAGTTGAACCCCAGTGTGCAGGTTCCTGCTCTCAGGGGGATCATAATGTCATTTCCTATTAAGCAGATTACAGAAGTGGGGCATAACTATTCTCTATGCATAGCTGTTAGGTTTGCTTTGGCTTCATTAATTTATTAAAGTGATTTTTTTTCCCTCCTCTTTTGTATAGTCTCATGAATTATGGGTGGTATTTTGTGCAATAGATGTAAAACACTTAACACTGTGAATCCACACTGTAGTGAATATTCAGGGTCGCAATTTCTTGCTGAAATACAAAATAGGTGAGGTTGTGCAGTTGCCTCTGCCTCCTTCCTATGTGTGTGGAAGAGAAACTGTCACCACTGTATAAGCCATCTGTGTTCTGGCTTGTGAGTCTTTGGTGCATGGGGTTATGCAGTGCCACGCACACAGAGAGAGAGAGAGAGAGAGACCCATGAAATAAATGCATGCCGGCCTATCTGTATCTACTCCCTCATCCCCATTTTGCAGGTCAGTTCTTGGGCTCACCTTCTAAAAGTGCTGACTAGTGAAGCTTTACTGTACTTTGTCTTCTAAAGTGCAAAATATTTGACTTTTCCTGGGCTGGGTCTGTATTTGCCCCCAGCTTTGAAGGGGGCATGGTAATCAGGGTTGTGGGAGATTATTAATGAAGTGCTGCAGTTAATACGCAGCACTTCATTAGGCTAATTCTTCCCTGCGGCAACTTTGAAGTGTCAAACTTCAAAGTGCCGGCATGTGTGTAGCCACAGGCATTTCGAAGTGCCTGCGCTATTTATAAGTTCCTTTACTCCTCAAAATATGCAGCACTTCATTTGTAATCTCCCAACACTCTGATTACTGTGCCCCCTCCAAAGTTGGCTGCAAGTGTAGACCCAGTCCTGGAATTACAGATGATTTGTAGAGAGGCAGTTTAGTTTGCACTGGGTAGCTATGTAAACTGTGCAAAACATACAGCATGCTCTTATGGTCTTGTTGACTTGGTATTGATGGTTGAGAAGGTGGAATATATTCTCAACAAAGCACAGAAACATGCTGTATTGGTATATAAATTTTCTCAGGTTTTATGTAGAAAATATTCATAGTACTGTAATCGGTCGCAGTGATTTTGTGTAATATAATACAAGTTTAAACATACAAAATAAAATAAAACCTTAGAGCTTCCTGGGAGTTTCTCTTATCTGTCTTTTGAAATTCCTTTCTGTAAAGACTCAGGCTATGTCTACACAAGCCCAAAACTGCGAAATGGCCATGCAAATGGCCATTTTGAAGTTTAGTAATGAAGCGCTGAACTACATATTCAGCGCCTCATAAGAATGCCAGCAGCCGCAGCACTTCAAAATTGACATGGCTCACTGCCACACGTCTCGTCCAGACAGGGCTCCTTTTCGAAAGGATCGTGGCAACTTTGAAATCCCCTTACTCCTGTCTGCTGTTAGCACTAAGGGGATTTTGAAGTTGCCGGGGTCTTTTCGAAAAGGAGCCCCGTCTCGACGAGCCGCACGGTGGCGAGCCACATCTATTTCGAAGCGCCGCGGCTGCTGGCATTCTAAGGAGGCGCTGAATATGTATTTCAGTGCTTCATTAGTAAACTTCAAAATGGCCATTTGCATGGCCATTTCAAAGTTTTGGGCTAGTGTAGGCACAATCTCAGTGTGATAGCCATCTTCTGCCAACATAGGAACAAACTCTTGTGGACTTAAACATGGGTATAGCTGGAAGTCTGCAATGAACTATAAACTGTTCATCTCCATTCTGGAGTAGAAGTGATGCCAGGAAAGCACAAATTAAAAATCTTTTATGTGTGTTTGGAATGTAAATAATTTTGATTTCAGACTTTCAGAGTGAAAATCACAAGACTTGGAAAGCAAAAAAGATTATTTTAGTGTGACTCTAAAATAATAACCAATTTTTAAAGCTTCAGTGTCAGAACCTTAAAGAAACTGTACTGAACAAACTGCTGTAACTTTGCCTTAATGATAACATTTTTACCATTAGAATTTATATATTGGAAACATAGCTTTTTAAGGGTGCGTGTACGCAAACCTTATAATAAATCTGCTCCTAATTTTACATAAATTTGTGCAATGTGTAGGTAAAATAAAAGGTTTAATTTCTGTGGTAATTGGGTGTTTGACAGTTTAATGAGGAAGTTTTTTATAAACCGTAAATATTGTACGGAATTATCTTATTCCTTTTTGTGTTACATGTGGAACTGTGCAGCTTTTACCTCAGGTAGCTCAGAAACTTTTTTGACTTTGTTAATGTGGTACCATTTTTCTGGGACATTTGGGATTCTAACTCAGGTCTCTTTTGTAAATATTTCAGTCAGGGCAGCAGAAGAAACAGCAGGAGGCTGAGAAGCAACATCACCAGGAGAGGAAAAAACTTCGGCGTTCAGCTGGCCATCTCAAGAGTAAGCGCGGTAGAAGAGGACCATTTTAATTCCTTCTTTAAAAGGTTATTTTACTCTCACTCATCACGTGGAAAGTGGGACTTCACAGCACAGGTGTACTCTATTTTGTATGTGAAAGATGGACACAGGAAAACTGGAATCTGTTAAACTGTGTGAGCTTATGAGAAGTTCACAAAATGCTTGGAGAAGACACCATGAGGACACTGCTGAAGGAGTAGTGACTGGTGATATGTGATTTATATGAAATCCTGTATGTGAAAACTGGACTTTTTTGGGTCTCTAATTTGAGAAACAGTCTGTTCAAACATGGATGAAAAGTCTTAGTCTGCTAAAATGTGAGATTAAAATTTAAATAATTTTTCATATGATTGCTGACATTATAAACACACAAAATAAGAATCACCTTACCTTTGGGTATTGCTGTTGCTTTGATAACAGATGACATCATACAGAACCTTGAGCAGTGTTTTTGATACGTACTGGTACGTAAGGTCATGATTCAGCAAGGTTGTTGTGGAAATGCCTAAATGTCAGCATATTGGAGTCAGTCAGACAAGCTGTTAAGCACATGATGAGTACTTTGATGAATCAAGGCTTAAATTAGGAAGTGACCAGTATGGTCAGTGCTGTACAAACATGGGCCTGATTATGCAAACCCTTTATTTATGTAAGTAGCCTGACCCATGTGTGTTAGTACCATTGACTTCAGATGTTTCGGGGTTGGAATCATCTCTGTGAATTGGATGTCTATCAAAAATTAAAGTTGTAACTTTAAATCTTACGCTTTTCAGCTGGAGTGAAATTAATTCCAGTGCAGAGAGGGAAAATGCAAGGCTCTAGGCAATGGAGTAGATTTTACTGTAAGCGATTTGGATCTTTAAAGGGTTTATTCACCATTTTAAAAAGGTCTGTTAACTGTTTGGCCAGTCCAAATAAATTGTGAACTTTTTGGGTAGAGCCAATTTGGATATAGCCAGTTTGTGGAATCTCTTTATTCAAAGCAGCGAGTGATGATTTTTCACACTTGTGGTGATGCGACCTTCTGGAGTGATTTGTAAATAATACAAACCGTATAACTTCATCCAGTTACCTGTTATTGAGACCAGTAACGTGTTTGACTAATGGATATAATTAAAAAAAAAAAAACATTCTGGCTGTGAAGACCTCAAGAGATGGAGAAATCACTGTTTCTTTTATGGTTAATCACCCTCCCTCAAAATTTTGCTTTGTTTTAATTGAATTTCAACTTTGACTTTGAACTATTGCATCTTTTTATATCACGCTTTCTTTTTTTTTTTTTTTTTGGTAGAGGAGTGGAGATTAAAGAGCTGTAGTACTCGTTTTCTTTCCATGAAGGTATTTTATGCACAAGTCAAATCAAATCATCCTTCTGTCTTTTTGATTGAGGTCCTTTATCTCTCTGTGACAAGGCATATTAGGCCTAGAGGGCCCCCAGCTGGGGGTTTCAGGTCCTACCACACCCCATACCAGAGAGAAGTAATTGAGAAATACTCTAGGCTGCCTGAAATGGCTGTGGGGGACTCAGCCAGTTAAGAAAGGCACCTGCAACCTATCAAGGCCCAGCAATGCCTTATGGAAGGAGCTGGATACTAGACACACTCCAGGACTGTGTTCCTGGCTGGTTGAAGCAGCAGGACCACAGAAGGATCAGTTGCTGACGGGTGCTGGGAGAGCAAGAGAAAGCTGAGCTGGCTGCTAGGACCAAGTAAAGGGCTTTAGCCCTACAATAAGGGAGAAGCATTTATTAAGGTTCTGAGGCTGCAGGCAACTGGCCCAGGAACTGTAGCAGTGTAATGACTACTTAAAGGGGATGCAGCTGCACATGGCTGCAATCCATAGGGACCCTGGCCTGAGACCCAGAGTAGTGGGTGGGACTAGATCTCCCCCAAACCAGTCACTAGAGAAGTAACTTAAATCCTGTAGAAGGGATTTGAGAAGTGGCTGAACACTGAGCTGTGAAACACCCCAGAAGGGTAGTGAATGGTTGAGGCCCAGCTGAAGGGCTGGGATCAGAAGGGCTCTAAATGGATAAACCATGTCTCCGAGGAGGAAGCCCTGCAGATACATCCTCCTACCAAGACTGGGACTATTTAAAGTCTAGAGAGCGATACCAACAGAGGGTCACTGAAATAAGCTGCTGTTGGAATGTGTACCCATAAGGGCTCTGGTTTGTTTCACACACAAACTGTGTGAGAGTCTTGGCTGGAGGGCTGAATAGTTGAAAACTCTCCAGCCAAACCACGGACAGAGGTCACTGCTGACTGAAACGTGGGTTTGCTGACTCAAGACCCACTAACTCTGGAACTATGCTGCACTGAAGATATACTCATGGGGACTAGCATTTGAAGAAGTAATGGGAAGTTTATATTCCTGTACTGAGAGGTCTTAGATACGTGTGGTCTTTGCCTGTATTCCACTACTTTCCCTCTTCCCTTCTGCTTCAGATAACTAATTTGTAGTAAGGATGGAAATGGAAAGATGTCAGTCTGCACTGCCTCTTATGCCCTCAGTTTGGAGCAGGAGAGCAACTGTACAGATGCAGATCAATGGGTACTACTGGATAGAAATCTAATCTCAAGCACATGCTGCACATGTATAGTCAGGTTGGAATTCAGATTGGTACCACACATCTCAAAGAACCTCCATTTAAAGGTAAGTAACCTCAGTGTTAGCTGTGGAACTCATTGCCACAGGAAATCATTGACTTTTTAACAAGAGTTGGACTGGATATTGATACAGATATCAAGAATATATCAAACTGTTGTCATAAATTTTGGAAGGGATATTAAACCTCTTGCTTTAGCGTTCAAATTAATCTTTGATTAGGCTGAGACTTCTGCATGAACAGATCATCCCACATTTGTTGACTGAGGCTTTCTTAAACCTGCTTCTGCTGAATGTGATATTTGCCACTGTTGTGTCGACAACAAAGCGCGCAAGAGCCGGCCCCACGTACCGAGCTCCACCTCCCGAGTCCCGTTACCTCGCGGGCCCCTCGAGAGGATCAGATAGTAGTGCTAATAATGGCTCAGTAATCTGTGCCGCGGTTGCATACAGTTCCCCTTTTGGTGAAATCTTTTTAGTATAAAACAAATGTATGGCCAATTAGACCAAATGATAGGTGGGTGTGTGGTTGAAAAAAAACCGAATACTATGCCGAATTTAGAGGTATACACAGATGCTTGCTGTTGCACAGGTAAAATACCAGAGAGGGCGTCAGGTGGACTCTGCAACTCACTATACTTACGATGTGTCCGAAGACAAATGACGACTGCCCAGACAAACCAGTTAAAATTAACTATATAGTTTATTTTCCTTATTATTTAAATCCTATAGCCCTTGAGTTTGTTGTACATGCATTAACAAAGTTACACTAAGTGACATACAATTACATTAAGTTACAACTGATGCTTACATAAGACAAGACTTGAGGTGTTGGCATGCTTCCAGTTGTGTCAAAGTAACAATGTTTAAAACCAGACTTTACTTGATAGCTAACCCTTGGAGTAACTAACCCCTAAGGATGCTAAATTGGTTCAGGGCCCTGCTACCTACTGAACCTTTTGATTAAATGATTAGGTCAAGTGGGGCCCTACTTCCACTTGATACTATTCAAAGAATTAGTTTGAGGGGGTGCTATTCCCTCCCAAAACTATTAAGTTATATAATTTTAATTTGGGTACGATAAAACATTGAATTATCCTGACTTATGCCTAACAATACTAAAAAACTTATCTTATCCCTAACGATATTAATTATCCTATACTTATACCTAACAATACTAAATATCCTATACTTATCTCTCTTTATACTACGACTATTAACAGAAATTTTCTTTAAGTTAAGGAATTATGAAGTCTTTGTAAAGTATTGAAAAATAATAATTGGACACAAATTGCTAGTAAAGGATATGAGGGAAACTGGGCTGCAATTCTTTTGCTGCAGGACCAGTTTCTTTGATGGAAACAGTGGGGCTCCACCAACTCCCATGCCAACCAGGGCGCAGTACCTCCCTTCAAGGAGGCCAGTTCAGCCACTAGTCAGCGGGGGCAGGAGCCACCCACTGCAAATCACGACCGGTTTCTTGACGTCCTTTTCAGTGATTTAAAAATGGTGGGCGGAGACAAAGCTCGACGCCGCACACCAAATGTCAGCTCTCTGAATGGTGGGCGGAGACAAAGCTCAACGCCGCACACCAAGTGATTTTCAGCTGGCAGGCAGAAGCAAAGCTCAGTGCTGCCAAGTGATTTCAGTTCCTTTCTCTTCTCCCCTCTTCTTCTTTCTTCTCCTCTTCTCCCTTTTCTCTCTTCCCTTGTCTCCAACTCCACTCCTCAACTGCAACTTCTCTGACCTTTGTACGGGCCCTCTTTTATAGGGCTTTCTTATTAATAATATTCATGAAGCCCAAAGTTCTAAGTGGACCTGGTTGAGGACTCTAGTCCTGTGGTCCTCTAGATTTCTGAATGTTCCAGGTATATTTACATAGGTATGAGTTCATCCATGATTTCACAGGTAAGTTCATACCATAATGGCATTAATACTCGGGCATGATTGAATTATAAGTGACTGTTGAGGGCTCCAACGGTCATTCCCTCAATGTAAGTGAATGGACATGTGGTGGTTTGAAAAGTAAACCCATTTCTAATAACATTTTTGAGGTAAAAACTTCATGATTTGCCTGTGATAAGCACAGCCACACATAGGAGGTGACCCTGCAATACACCCCGAAGGCAGGGACGTCAAAAAACCCTACCAAGAGATTTTTAACATGTTGGAGACAGGATACTTTACAAATAGACTTCTCAACATTTATTGAAGTTGTTTTTGGCATCTTAGAGAAAGTAATGGCTCTGAATGATCCATGGGGAATGACCAGATAATATGGCCTTTTAGAAATTGACTGCTCAGTGTGCACTTTGAATTAGAAGTACTGCTCAAGTTTCAAAACTGTTGAAAGAAGTTTGAAATTTTCATGGAGCAATCGTAGATGGCATGAATGACAGACTAGCTGCACAAAGGAAAAAGACTACTGAAAGATACTAATACCATTATTCATTTGTAGTAGCACCTTGCTCCACTGACTTTAGAGAAGCTATCTGTGGTGTTAAATTGCTGTTCCACTTGGTAAAGATCAGGACCAAGCCTTTAATAATTAAAGATTAGTATCCTTTCCAAAATATTTCTGAAGATACTTAACACATGAAGTGTGTTTAGCTCCTATGGCTGGCAAAATTTAGTCCAAAATCTAGAAGCACTCTTGGATTTACTCTAAATAATGAAATAAAATTGTCTTCCATTGTCAGTAGCCTTTCCTAATGTGTCCCTCTTGCTTGCGTACTCTTAGTGAAATAACATCCAGAATATTTCACTTTGTGTTTGTACTTTTTTAATAAATTTTTACAGAGGAGTAATCAGTCAGCATAAAGTTCTTTAATGTAATGGTTGTAAACAATAATGAGGCTATATTAATTGATGTATGGGCATCCATAGTATATTCCCCCTCTTACGTACCCTGAATTGGAAAGGAAACCACTTGCTACTTTTCCCTCTCTAATTTTTTTTTCATAAAGATGTAATAACATTTCTCTTGTCTTTATTATATAGACTATGAGCTTTGTGTCTAATCTCCATAAACTTGGCATTTATATTCTGGATGAAAGCATTGTGAACTTTTATTATGAGATTGTAGTCCTTGTTCATATGTTTTTCTAATCATTTGTGTTAAATAACTAATTTTGTGATGAACCAAGAGCACCCCTGTTGTGTCATCAGAGGAGATGACCTATAGGACAGTCTCCAAAATATCTATAGTACCTGTAATTAGAATTGATGGCTTTTTGCAGTACATACACATTTGAAGCCTATTTACTGGAGCTAACAGAATCCCAGTATTTAAATATTAATGTAACCAGTAGGATAAACATAAAACATTTAATACAAAGTGCTGCTTAAATCATTTTGGCTGTGAACTGCACAGCAGGATCTCTGGTTCAGGCATTTTCCCACCCCGCTTCCCTAAAACGCCCCCAAATCCACATCTGACACTTGTTCTTATTGTTTTCTTTTTATGTTCCTTGCCTTCTCCCGCTTCCCTTTGCAAGACTTTTTTCCTGTCTCTTCATCTAATTTTATGTGTGCCTTTCCCCTGCCCGCTTTTAAAAATATTGTTTGGACATATCCAGTTCCGTCCCAGTGGCAAGACTCCCATAAACTTCAATAGGACAGGGCATGTATAGGCTTAGAAGACCATCCCCCTTTCCTGTTAATTTTGTGCGTGTGGTTTTGTCCTTGCTCATGCAGTGCTCTTAAATTGTGACCACTATGGCCGACACTTATGGAATGCTTGTGCACAACCTCAACTTTATTACTACATCCCTGATTGGGGAAATAGGTAAATTGTGTACACCAGAGTAAGAATTATATTGGTATATTAACAAAAATACAGATCAGGATCCCAAACTTCTCCACGTTTAAAGATGTTTTGAATTGAGAAAACATGCCCACCTCTACAATTAATACTAGAAATAGAACAACACTGGTCAGTACTCTTACAAACCTTTAGCTTAACACCCCCACTAAAAGCTTGAAAACCTATATTATATTGTATCTTCTCAGCCCACTCACAGAACAGTAAATCCATTTAATAAGGTCAACTCAATAGTTATCTGTCTCGTGGATTGACTGGCTTGCTTTAGTTGTGCTAGTTAAACATGCTTTTCTTTAAATTAAAAACACGCATTTGTTGGGTGCACAATAAACGCTGCCCAAAGGCAGAGAAGTTATTTGCGCGACCAGCACTTTAAAGTATATCTGTTCTTCTGGATGCTGGTTGCAATAATTATAGGGTTTCTTCTTGCAAAGTATGAACTATTACTGAATCACTTCTCAGAGTTATTGCACCCAAGAAGGCTTTCATCCTATGTGTGCAGGGCTTTGAACTGCTACTGAATAATGCTTTAGGGTTATTGGTTTTTTTTTGTTTTTTTTTTTTATTCTTTCATTTCCCCCCTGGCTCCCCTTAGCTCTTTTTTCTTTCCACCTACATTTCCTCCAAAAACGGGCTCAATCCTGCAGTTCTGACGCAAGCAAAATGCCCACTGATGTCAAATGGTGATTTCCTTATGTTAAGGTTGGGCCCAAAGGGTAGGTAAGTTGTGATCGTTGCGAGGCAAGTCACACCCTCTGGTATTCCTACTGCCTTCCTTTCCTGAAGGGTGGAGAAGAGAGCAGGTGATTATTGTACCATTGAGGCGCGTTGTCTGTTGATGGGAGGAGAGGACTGGTAGTTAGGAGTCCAGAGTGTTGATCGGAGATGACTTGCCCTGTTGGATAAAGCTCTTCCCTACTTCAGGAGGATGATTTGTGGCTCAGTTCTTGTTTGAAAAGGTTTTTCTGCAGCACTGGCTGCTGTTTGGAAGACAGGGTACTCAGTTAGATGGCCCTTGTGGGTCTGACCTACTATGGCCGTTATGTTTTGGAGCTTTAACAGAGAAGTGTTGTATCAGAGTGCAAAGGGTTACGAGCCTGCTGTGTTGTCTCTGCAGTAATCACTTGTGTAGCCTTCTAAGTGACTTGCTCAAATGTGGGTTACTGTTGATGTGGCAGCACAGGGCAGGGTTTAGAGCTGTAATTATTTTCATTTCCCCCTCAGAAATTCACTAAATGTTGAGTTTATGGCAAACCTTTAAAGTGCTGTAGAAACACTTACTTTGGATGGATGTGTGGCCTGCTGGAGAAGTGCTGTTGCCCAAACTGTACCATATTTGGCAAAAAATGCTACAATCAGTTTCATGGACAACAAGCAATATGCCAGGGGAGCTCAAAATATTCAGTGTGGTACAGTCTGATGGGGCCAGCATGTTTTGTTCAGTCATTTAGAAGAGCACTCCCAGTGGTACTGGGTTTCAGGGTCAGTATACTGTGGGAACTTTGATCTGCCCAGTTTAGATTCAGAGCAAGCGAGATCAGGCCTGTTAAGTGCTAGAGATGATTCTCTCTGTTGCCTTTGCTTTCTGACCACAGATGAGAGGAAGAACAACTACTTTCCAAGCACCAGAGTTCCCCTTCCTTTGGCCTCTATAATTGGATGGGGAAGGAAACCCCCAAGAGTAAAGATGTCTGCTTTTCTCAAGTTTCCCTGGGAAATGAAAATAATTACGGGTCTAAATCCTGCAGTCAGTAAACAGGCGCTGCCCCATTGAGAAGGATCTGTGAGTTTTGGTGGATCAGAACCTCAACAGGAGTCCACTATGCAATGCTGTTACCAAAAAAAAGGCAAGCAAATGCAAGTTTAAGTTGCATTGACCAGACCCTACTATGTAAGTCACAGAAAGTGATAGTACCACTCTATTTGGCATTGGTTAGGCCTCACAGGAAGTGTGTGTCCAGTTTGGGTCACCATTGTAAAGAAAGGAGATAGAGAAACAAGATGATCCAGAGGTGAGTGACAAAATTGATCAAAGGGATGGAATACAAGCCAGATGAGTACTGGCTGAAGGAACGGGGTCTATGTAGCTGGTAAAAGGGGAGGTTAAAGTTTTAATAATAGTGATCTTCAGCTACTTAAAAGGCAAACATAAAGAAGATGGAGAAAAATTGTTCTCTTTTGTCACAGAAGGCAGGACAAGAGTCACTGGATTCAAATTACAGTGTAGAAGACTTGGATTAAATCTCAGGAAAAAGCACCTAACTGTAAGAGCCGTAAAACAAGAGAACAGACAAAGCAGGAAGATTGTGGAGCCTCTTTCTCTGGAAGTTTTCAAAAGGAGGCTGGACAGCCATCTGTCCTAAATGGGTTAAGTAAAAAAAAATCCTGGATCTTGGCAGGTGGTTAGACTAGACCTTTGCAGTCCCTTCTAGCCTTGTGGTTCTGTGGGAGTGGATGTTACATGGAAAATAATATGATATCTGGGGTTAGGGAAGAAACTGGGGCAGCCTGAAGAATGTGAGTAATGGAAGTGGCTTGCTGAAAGCCTAACGGGAAAGGAATTCCAATACAATAATCAAGACTGCTGGTCCCATGGACGTGCGGTGAAGTTGCAAGTTCCTAATGGGGTAGAGAGTGACAGGTTAAGCAGTTTCTTAACACGTCTGACACTTAAGCAAAGTGGTTGACTGAGGCTTTGTTTACATCAGACACTCTTGATGTGGGGGCAGGGGGAAGGAAGGGAGGGAGGGATAGCTCAGTGATTAGAGCATTGGCCTTGTGAGCCTAGGGTTGTGAGCTTAGTCCTTGAGGGAGCCTTTCAAGGGTCTGGGGCAGGTTAGATTTGGGGAAGAAAAAAAAAGGTCAGGAATGGTGGTAGATACTGCTGCGAGTGCAGGGGACTGGACTCAATGACTTCTCAAGGTTTCTTCCAGTTCTATGAGATATGTATCTCTCTCTCTCCGTGTTTAGACATACTGCAGCTACACAATTTTAGTTACGCCAATTGCGTAGCTAAAATGGACATATCTGTGATTGACTTCCTTTTCTGTCTACCTAGCGGGAGGTCAATTTCTTCCTTTTACCTTCCTTATTTCTCACCTCTCACCAAGAGCACAAGGGTTGACTTTGACCCCAAGAGCATCATTTCACATGTGCGCAAAATCAAATACCAGCAGATCAACCCTGAATGATCCAATCTTCTGCGGTAGTGTAGATGTAGCCTGAGTGTTAAGTGATATGTAGGCAGCCGTGTTGCTAGCAGGTCTACACTTTGAACTTTTAATAATGTTCATCCAGTGCCCTGAACAAAGTACAAACTAGTGGGGGGAAATTTGGCAGCTGTTTAGACAGTCATAAAGGCGAATCAAATGCTAGTGTAATTGGCATAAACACAGCATAAGTATAACAAGAAAGGTTACAAAATTAGGAAGTGTAGACAACCTCTGTGAATATGCACGCATTCTCCTAATCAAAGTCTGACCCATAAGGAGTCTTGACAAGCTCCTGCTGAAAAAGGCTGTGTTTTCAGCTACACTCTGTGGTGCCAGGCATGCAGCACTTGTCTCTTATCTTGCCAAGCTAGGAAAACTGCACATGTAATGTCAGATCTAGCTAATCAGTTTTTAACCTACGATCATGAAGAGTGACCACAGGCTTTCCAGCCCAGCCAGCCTTCTTGCAGGCACAGTAAAACTCTAGACACACACTGATTGTCAGTTCAGAAATCCATAGATGCCTTTTATGCTTATTTCATTGCCTGTTAGAAGACAACTACACAGTGTGCTACATCTACAACATATAAAATATGAATAAAATCCAGACTTTGAACTACAAATAAACCACTTCAGTGCAATTCCCCAAATTTAAATTCTGTTCCTATTGAGCTGGCTGGCAGCTCCAGGGAGGCTATTAATGAAGTCCACGCTCTGCAAAATCTTGCTTTATTTTTCCCTATTGGATAAGCCTTTCCTATAGTACAATGCATCTTATTCACAGCACCCTTCATGTGAAAATATCCTCAATTTCAACTCTACTGCGCACAGTCTTGGAAATAAGTAACAGGAATGTTGAGAGGAAGGCACAAGAAGTTATTCTTCCACTCTACTCAGTGTTCATTAGGCCTCAGTTGGAGTATTGTTTCCTGTTCCAGACACCACATTTCAAGAAAGGCGTAGAGAATTTGGAGGAGATCCAGAGAAGAGCAACAAGAAGATTAAAGGTCTAGAGAACATGAGCTATGAGGGAAGACTGAAAGAACTGGACTTGTTTAGTTTATAAAAGAGAAGACTTAAAGGGGACATGTTAGCAGTTTTCAAGTACCTCAAAGAGGGTTACAAGGAGGAGGGAGAAAAATTGTTCTCCTTGGCCTCTGAGGATAGGACAAGGAGCAATGGTCTTCAACTGCAGCAAGGGAGGTTTAGATTAGACATTAGGAAAAACTTCCTAACTGTCAGGGTGGTTAAACACTGAAATAAGTTACCTAGGGAGTTCGTGGAATCTCCATCAATAGACACCTATCAGGGAAGGTTTAGATGGTGTTTGGTTCTGCCAAGAGGGCAGGGAACTGGACTCGATGACCTCCTGAGGTCCCTTCCAGTTCTAGTGTTCTATGATTCTAAGTCACAAGGAGAGTTGAATATTGTCCCTATAAAGCAGGCCTAGCAGAGGAACACTGGGAGGTGAAAAGGTGTGCTTGCGAAACCAAACCTAACTGGAATAATGCTAACCCCCCTGGTACTGTCCTTAAGGACAGTGCTCCTGGAACTTCTGGAAAACTGAATGTTGGCTTCCCATGCAGCACTGCTGAAATAGAGCTAGGTTTTTGGGGGTTTTTTAATTTTTTTTATTATTACAGGGTTTTTTTCTGAAAAAATTGACTTGTTAAAACCAGAACTTTTCTTGGAAATGTGAAGAAACATTTGTTGGGAAAGGTTTTTTTCTGTTAGGTTGCTTTCACCCCTGGTTATGAATTAAATCCAAAGGGTTGGAAGGAGGTTCCAATCCTAGTGTTTCTGTATGGATTTGAGACTATAAACATCGCCTCCATGACATTCACTGAAGAGACTCAAGTTTGAGAGACTCTGCCACTCTCAGAAATATTTAAAAGTAAACAGGAGCTAAGATTACTTACCAGTTGAAAGAGAAGCATAGTACAGGAGACACCCAGGTATAAAATGGCTGGCTGCTGAGGGCAAGAATTTGTTGTTTCTGTATGGTAACCAGTAGCAAAGTGTTCTGGGAAGAAGTCCTTAGCCTTCAAAAGCGCATTTGCTAGCCTGCTGAGGAGTCAACATTTGGTCCCACCTGACCCAGCCCGTTATAAAGGAAAGAGTCTGTCAGACAAGCGCAATGTGGAACTAAATCGAAAAATAGATGTTCCACTCTGGGGCACTGTCATTCCTCCCAAAACTGGAGAGATGGAAAAAATAGGAAAGTTTTTAAGTGTAACTTAAACAATGTTTGTGGTACGGCAGCACGTTTGTTTCTTGGCTGGAGGGAAGGAGCCCAGCAGGTGGTCATTCTTTAGTTCTGCTGCTCTTACAGTGAAGAATTCCTAGGTGACAGAGCACAGAATAGCCAGCCCAGGGAGAGTGGAAAAAGAGAGCAGAGTGAACTAGCTTTTCAGTCAGAGTGGTGGAGGCAGGCAGAGGGTGGTGGAGCCTCAGAGAAACAGCAGAGCCAGAAATGTATAAATAAATAGTGTCCTACATTTCCTCATGCTGCTGGATAGAGGGGAAGGCAGTAGCCATTGTCCTGCAGTGGCAAGGCTCCTTGGGGTACTGGTGACCCATTGGTCCCCAAAATGATTCCTCTGGTGTGTTGGGGGAGGGGGTGAGTGTGTGTTGGAGTATGTCAGTATGCTGTCTTGTAAATTTGGACAGCATCAGGAAACAGCCTCTCCTAAGACAGGGGGAGGGAGAACCTGACCCTCTCCTTCCTTCCCTGTCTCTTCACACAGCACTCTCTCTCCCCACCATACGTACACACACCTCTGTGTTCAGCAGCCTGAGCATTCCCACAAATGGTTTGTACTCCGTGTCCCAGAGCAAATCAGCACAAGACTGCGGGGGGGGGGGGGTGCACATGCCTGCAGGGCACAGGGCAGACAGCTGAGTTCCATACAATGAGCAGCTTGGCCACTGCCAGGATTATGGGTCGTTTCTGGAGGGTAGTCACAAAGCAGCAAATAACTGAAGTGTCCACCCTGGTGCCCCAGCACTGTGGCCACTATACTTCTCAGTGTGATTTACCTAGACTGCAGCAACTGTGGAGTTAATGCGCATTATATTCCATGCCAGTGTGGTCACCTCAGGAGCTACAGCACAGGGAGATGATTGACTGCACAGTAACTTGCCAGTATAGACTTGACGTGAGTGTATTCATGAGTTCATGATGGGGCAGGCAAGAGTTGTTTCTTTGACATGATGGGTTAGTGCTGGGGAGTGGAGTATCCACTTGATGTGAATGCAGGAGGAAAAACACAAGTGCAGTCAAAGCAGCTTGAACAACCTGGGGAACTGAAACTAGGACAATCTCTACAGAGGCTGAAGACTTCATTTTAGAAATGGTCCTGGCAAATTACCCGCTAGAAGTTGTAGCCAAATTATTCAGTGGCTTTTGTGAGCTTTCATGTGGCTCCTGGATCACTACAGTCTAGCCACAATTATAGTCATGTTAGGGATGCACACAAAACAGTGGTGCTCCATGGTGGAGAGCAGTTGGGATGGCCCTGAAAGGGACAAATTGGTAGCATTTTTAGTCTCGGGTGTCATGGGATAGCAAGCTTCCTGCAGACCATTGGCTACAGCGCCATCACTCTTTTAAACATTGTCAAAGTACTGACACTTTTTAAAACTATTTATATCCTGTACTTCAGATTTCTGGGCAATGATTTGATGAACTGAGGCTTCCAGAAGAGGGTTTCAAGAGATTTCTTGATAAAGTGTCTGGAAAGTTAACTTCCCAAACATAAATTGGAAAGCACGTGCTACTAGTAATAGAAGAACCCAGATTTTCCTGGATGTGATAACTGATGGATTTCTTGGCTAAATTGTCAAAACTATAAGAGGTGATGCCATTTTAGATTTGGTGTTGTAGAGAAGCGAGTACCTCATAGGAGTACTGGTTATAGGGGACAACTTTGGTTGGTATTATTATGAGCTAGTTCAGTTTAAACTAATTGGAACAATAAACAAAAATCAATCTGCAACTGGGGCCACTGATTTCAAAAGGGCAAACTTTAAAAATTTTAGAACATTTAGGAACTAGACTGAAGATTTAAATGGGCAGGAGTCCTGGAATTACTTTATCAAAGTTGAAAAAACTTTCTTCATCCCAACCCAGGATTACAAATTCATTGGGAAGGGTTGCAGACCAAACTGAATGAGCAGTCATTTCAAACAGGTAAGTAAGAGAAAGCAGAAAGCCAACAAGGAATGGAAAATGCATGGATCAGCAAGAAAAGCTATATCTTGAAGGTCAAAGTTTCGGGGGAAAAATGAGAAGTACCAAAAGCCAAGCAGGGTAGGATCTTGCAAGGGAAATTAGTCAGTAACAATAGTAAGAAGTTCTGTAGCCATATAAATAAAAAGAAAACAAGGAAAGAAGTGGGACAGCTAAACATTTAACATATAATATAATCTAGGCATGGCCTAAAACCTAAATAAATATTTTGACTCAGGTTTTAATAGGAATAAAGTAAGGTGCTTAGGAGGGGGGTAGTGTCAGGGTGGCTAGTGGTAATGAGGATATAGAAGTAGAAATTGGCAGTAGAAATTGGCTCCTGAGATGGAAGTCAAATTCAAACTGCTTAATGAAACTAAGCCTGGATTATCTCCATCTAAGAATATTAAAGCAATGAGCACATGCAATTACAAGCCAAATGGCTAGGAGTTTTAATGAATGTGTAAACTCAGGGGTCAGACTGACTGACAGATTACTAGTAGAGTTCCTATTTTTAAGAAGGGCAGGAAATTATTCATAAAACTACAAGTCTGTAGGTTTTAACTTGAATTGTATGCACAGTCTCAGTGCAAATCTTGAAAGATAAAGTAGTTAAAGACAGAGGAAATTGGGATGCAATATCAACCTGATTTCTTCCTTTGAGAAACTAATTGATTTTTTTAACAAAATAAACGCAGTACCTATATTTTAGCAAGTCTTTTTTCATACACATTGGAAATTAAATTAGAGAAGATGAGGATTAAGATGAGATTTGAAAGGTAGACAAGCACCCGATTAGAAGCAGGGCTACAGCATCTCATACTGTAGTGTAAGGTGAATTGTCAGGCTGGAGGAAGGTTAGTAATGGGGTTCCCTGAGGCTTAGTCTTGGAACCAATCTTAACTATTTTTTACTTACCTTGTCACAATGGCTGCATCTACACTAGCCCCAAACTTCGAAATGGCCACGCAAATGGCCATTTTGAAGTTTACTAATGAAGTGCTGAAATGCATATTCAGCGCTTCATTAGCATGCGGGCGGCTGCGACGCTTCGAAATTGACGCGCCTCGCCGCTGCACGGCTCATCCCAACGGGGCTCGTTTTTGAAAGGACCCCGCCTACTTCGAAGTCCCCTTATTCCCATCAGCTCATGGGAATAAGGGGACTCTGAAGTAGTCAGGGTCCTTTCGAAAAGGAGCCCTGTCAGGATGAGCCTCGCAGTGGTGAGCTGCGTCAATTTCGAAGCGCTGCATCCACCTGCATGCTAATGAAGCGCTGAATATGCATTTCAGCACTTCATTAGTAAACTTCGAAATGGCCATTTGCGTGGCTATTTCGAAGTTTGGGGCTAGTGTAGACACAGCCAATAAGGCACAAAAAATTACCTAGAAAAAATTAGATGTCTTTAGATTACCAGGGCCTGATGAAATGCATCCTAGAATACTCAAGGGGCTGATTGAGGAGATACCTGAGCCATTAGCTATCGTGTGAAAACTCATGAAAGATGGGACTGAAAACTCATGGAAGATGGGATTGGTTTCAGAAGACTGAAAAAGGGCAAATCTATTGCCCACTTATTTAAAAAAAAAAAAAAAAAAAAAAAAAAAAAGGGAATTAAGAACAACCCAGGAAACCAGAGACCACTCAATTTAACTTCTGTGCTGGGAAAGATAATTGAGCAAATAATTAAGGAATCCATTTACAACCATCTAGATGATAACAAGGTGATAAGAGTCACCATGGGTTTGTAAAGAAGAAATCATGGCAAATCAACCTTGATAGCTTTCTTTGATAGGTTAACAAGCCTTGTGGATAAGGGGAAAGTGATAGATGTGGTATATCTAGACTTTAGTAAAGTATTTGGTACAGTCTCACCTGACCTGTTTATAAGTAAATTAGGCAAATACAACTTATACAGGGCTTCTATAAGATGACTCAAGTCTGTTGTTAGGGGATACGTATGCGTAGCAATTCAGTAGAGTCTGCTGACAGCTAGTACTGTACTTCATTTAATGATAAACCTGGCGTGGTGCTTTCAGCCCCTATCTGACTTTGTGATCTTGAAGGACTCTCTTGGAGTCTACCACATGAGCCATCTGTGCAGGCCTAATATGATATACAGCGGAAATATATCCATGTAGCTGAATGATTATCATCACTGACAGAGCACGAGACCTTTCAAGACAACACACCAGTGACTTCTGACTACTACATCAGGGTGGTTAAGCACTGGAATAAATTGCCTAGGAATACTGTGGAATCTCCATCACTGTAGATATTGAAGAGCAGGTTGGACAAACTTCTGTCCAGGGAAGCTCTTAGATGGTGCTTGGTCCTGTCAGATGGGCAGGGGACTGTGATTGATGACCTCTCATGGTCCCTTCCAGTTCTAGTATTCTGTGATTCTAAGTGGGAGGTGCTAATAAAATTTGCAAATGACTCATAATTAGGAAGTTTTCCCAGTATAGAGGATTGGAATATCATAGAAAAATATCTGGATGTAATAGAAATGGGCTGAAATTTAACAGTGCAAAGTCATGTACTTAGGGACTAATGACAAGAATTTTTGCTGTAAGCTGGGAACATATTAGTTGGAAGCGGCAAAGGAGGAGAAAAACATGGCTGTATTGGCTGATCTCACAGGCTGAGTATGAGCCATCAAAGTCATAGGGTCATGAAAAAAGCTAATGTGATTTTAGCATCTATCAGGTGAAGTATTTCCATATAGAGATAGGGAAGTGCTAGTGCCAGTACACTGGTAGGTCTTTATTTGGAATACTGGGTGCAATTGTGGTCTCTCATTCTAAGAAAGGTGAATTAAAACTGGAACAGGTACAGAGAAGGGTCACTAGGATAATCTGAGGAATGGAAGATCTACATTAAGAGAGGAGACTTGAAGAGCTTAGCTGATTCTTCCTCTGCTGCTTCATGGTAATGCCATAGGTACAATGTTCAATTTGATACATAACCACAGTATTTGCATATACTATAAATACTAGCACATTTACCTGGCATTGCTCGGGTCTTTAAGTGAAGTAATGGATTTTTGGCTCATGTGCTCGAGGCATTGACTGCCTTTTTTTGTCTCTTTGAAGTTGTGTTTTTCTGTCTTCTTTGGTTTCATTTGCTTGAGCTGTTGAGTGTCTTGTTCTCTGCGTTTGAAGTCGAGTAGCTCTCTGCTCCTCACTTTCATTTGCTCGAGCTGTTGACTGTTATGTTGTGTCTGTTTGAAGGTGAGTTTCTCTTTGTTCTTCATTTTCATGTGCTCGAAGAGCCGCTTGTCTATGTCTGTTTCCCGTTGGTGATGTCTCTGTGTTGTAGTTCCAACAAGTGTTGATTGTTTCATTCTTTGGGAATGTAATGTAGCTGGCTGCAAAAAAGTCCTTTTTTTAGGTTTTTTTCCATAAGTTAGTTTTTCACTGTGTAAGTTGTTTAACTTTGAATGGGAAAGTATAGTGACTACTCTATTTTCTGTTGTATCTCTTTTCTGAGAGGTACTGCTAAGGAATCATATTATAGGTTCATGCTACTATTGTAGAAAATCTTGGTGTAGTGCGGGGTGAAAGTAACTGCAATGTTTTTGAGGTACTGTTGTGTAGTAACCCCCTACCCTTGTGTGTGTGGGGGGAGGGCTCCTCCTGGGTCAGGAGATATTGAGAGACCATTATGCGTAAGCATGGGATGGAGTGAAGGGGTCTGAAGGGAGGGGGTTAGATGAGTGTTGGGCTCTGGGAGGCTGATGGTAGGGAGTGGGAGATGTAGGAGTGAGAGCATGGAGCTGGGAGAGTTGTGGGGTTGGGGCAGGGGTAGCAGGTGCTGCAGTGAGGGCAGAAGGGTTGTTGTTGGGGGGGTCTGAGGGCAAGGGGTGGGGGGTCAGAGCACAGCGTTTTTTGTGAAGGGAGTCTGGGTAGGCGGTGTACGTGCAGATCTCACAGCAGGGGTTTGGTTGGAGGGGATCATGATGGGGTGGAGGGTGGTGAAGTGAGGGCAATGGGTGGGGGTTTGGTGTGCGTGGAGGATCATGGTAGGGTGTGGGAATGGAGACTTCACAAGAGGGGTTTTGGCGTGGGGGGCTCAGGGCAGGGGTGGAGGGTAGTGTAGAGAGGACAGAGGGTTCAGCATGTGTGTGTGGAGGGTCCGGGCACGGTTGAGGAGTGTCACAGAGCAGGGGACTTAGGGTATAGAGTTGGGAAATCTCAGGGGGCTCACCAGGGGCAGCCACAGCAGTGAAGGTGAAAGTTGTCCATGGGGCATGGGGGCAGGGCTGTGCTGTCCAGTCCTGGCATCTCCTTGGTGGGGTCTGGACCACAGCTCCTGGCCCCAACATCTAGGGGGAGAACTGGCCCGGACTTGCTTCTTGCAGCCTTAGTTCCCAGGGCTGGGGGGAGGTGCCTTCCTACGCTCTGGGAGGGCTAGGGCTGGGGTCCACAAGGAGCGGGGGAGGCACCTTCCCCCACCCCAGGCTGACTTGGTACAGCACTGGGGGAGGGGCACAGCCACAGCTTTTGTTCTGGGTATTGGCCAGACCAGCTGGGGGTGGAGGGGGCAGACGTGGGCAGAGCAATGGGGGGTGGGTCTGGGGCCAAGAGGGTCCAGGGCGGTGGCTTTTTTTTGGCTCCAGCCTGAGTTGCAGGTGGGGGGGAGTGGGGGGGTGCAGCTTTTTCCCTTGGCCAGGGAAGTTGGGGGAAGTACACATCTTTTACCTGGTCCTGGTGACAGGAGGCTGTGGCCATGGCAGTTTTCCCCAGCTCTGGTGACAGTGTGTGCGGGGGAGGGGGCAGGGCTGGGATGTCTGACCCCAGCATCTTAGGAGGGCTAAGTGTGGGGAGTTGGGGTGCAGCAGGGCTCCCCTCGTGCAGCACTGTGGCCCAGTGCTGGGGAGGCGGTTGGGACTAGGGAGCACTTCCCTCACCAGAGGCCAGCAGAGTTGAGAGCCCAACGTCCATGTGGACACTGTTTTCCTGCTACGACTGCCTCCAGTGGTCGCTCTGAAGTATCACTGTTCCGTGAGGTTGCAGCCCCACTGATGAGTCTGAAGTATGTCCCTCCACTCAGTGCCCTCCCTTCCTACATTCTGGAAAACCGTAGGTTTTCACATACTTCCCACTTTCCAGGCACAACCAAGCCTGACCTTGGTTTAAGTTAAGATAAGAGGAAGCTGCATATCACATTTCGTGGTCATAGCTTTTACGGTTTCAGAGGAATTCTTGAACAAACAGTGCAGACGGAAAGACAGACACATTCTAATGTGTATATATAGATAGATGTCATTATGGCAATTAGCCGACTTTCCTCATGAAATGTCCAGAGGTTCAGAGGTGCTAATATGAAATTTAATATGAGCTAATTTATCAGAGACCAAAGCGGTATTCACCCATTCATTATCTTGTCTGTGCTGTGATGCTCTGTTTGATCACTTTCTGCCTGTTTTCTTTCCAGACCAACAGAACAGAATAGATATTTGTTTAAAGAGGTTTACTCTAGGGCTCAGAGTATCAGCTGGTGTAAATTGACTTAACTCCACTGCAGTAATTGGAGCTTGGCTAATTTAACTCTGTTTCATGGGATGAAATCTTCTCCAGGATCTTGTTTTAAGAATTCTCTGATTTGTAAGAGATTTGTTACAGTTCCATGTGAGAAGTTTTACTCTTGTATAATAAAAGTAGTACTGTATTAGCTAAACATCGTTTTTCCTTGTAGCTAGTTGCTGTGCAGATGAATTTGTGCACAAAGTTATCTTGGATAAATCTCCAATAAAGAGATCGTCATAATCGGTTTAGTCTGTCGACTGTGGATAATCTGACCACAGGAAACTTTTAACAGGTCAGCGTGGCTTCCAACATTTTACTTACCAGTGCTTGCTTTTCAAGTCCTTTCTTTCTAATTTCAGAATCATTTTTAAGGCTCTTTAATGTTGTCTTGGTCTACTATTTTCAATTGTTGATTTCACTTATGTTGTGGCTGGTGCAACAATAAGCTATTAGGTAAATGGGTTTATGTGCTTAGCTGAGTGTACCGGAGCTGATAAAATGCTGCAGGCATACATACGCTATTTATTGTAAATGAAACCTAATAACTTGTAAAGATGAGTAGCAGATTGCTGGCATGCCTTAATCATGATCCAGTACCTTTGACGCTCTGTCAAATTGCACAGTACATCAGTCTCTCTGCTTAAACAACATGCACGCAATGCACCTCTGATATTAATTGGCTTTGCTTTTAATTTTAGAGATGATAGTACATGGTCCACTACATGTATCACTTGTTACTTCTATTATAAAGGGTACAAATGACTCATTTTCATTGTACATTTACCCATATGAATACGATCCTATTTAACTTACAGGTGTTGTGAAGTGCACACCACAGCTACAGCAAGTCCTCTTTGTCTGATTTCTGGTCACTTCCAAGGCTGGTGCAAAACAGCGATAAGTGAATTGGTTCTGAGATGCAATGAGCTCTGGTGGCAATGATGAGCAGTCAGCTTCTTTCAGGCCCAAACAGAAGGGAGTGGGGAAGACAGGGCAAAAATTATGCCCAGAAAAGCTGAACACCTGTTTCATTTTTTAACTGGTTGTCAATATTATTGAAACCTGGCATAGGTAATGATTCTAATTATTTTTCCAATGTCTCAGCTAATGTGCCTAATGTATTAAAACCACCAACCCTCTGGCAGAAGTAAAGAAATCAAACAAGTTCTTGGAAGTTATGGAGGCTGGGTAAAAACTGTCAGAAGATGCTTGGATTGTACGTAAAGCATTAAGTCAGAATTAGGGACGTCAGAGGAGATGGAGAAGGTGTAATTAAAAAGAAAGCATCAGCACTGCCATGGCAAATCTCTAAGGCCTCATCTGCAGTGGACCCCTCTTTCTGGAAGGGGCATGGTAATGAGCGGAGTGAAAGATGCAAATGAGGTGCTGATTAAAATATCTCATGCTTCATTTCCATATTCCCATGAAATCATGCTTTCGGAAGATCTCCTTCCAGTAGCAAAAGCCGCCATGTAGACAAGATTCCTTTGGAAGGAAACAGGGGTCTTTCCAAAGGAAATCCCCCTTCCAGAAGACCCCTTGTTCTGCAAACATTTGCTGTATACATGGCAGCTTTTGCTTCCGGAAGGGGATCTTCCTGAAGTGTGATCTCATGGGAATGTGCAAATGAGGCATGAGATATTTAGTATGCACCTCATTGACATCTTTCGCTCTGCTCATTACCAGGCACCTTCTGGAGTGGGTGGGATGAGTGTAGACCTGGCATCACCTCCTTGCAAACTGAGGGCCATGCAGATTGACCTCTGCAAGATGTTTAAGATGGTCTGGTTGTACAACTGGTTAATATCCATCACTCTCAATCTTGTGGCCCAAGTAATTGCTAGCCATATAGCAGCATGCTTTGTTGCACACACTTTGCGGTTGATTGGTCTAACATGCTAATAATTAGTTCACACCAAGAAAGCTGCCAAAACTGAATTGATGCTGAAGGATCCTGTTGCTGAGTTTGACTTAGAATAGCTTCATTTCTGACCTGCCCAGTTGCTTGATATGGATCAGATGAGAGCAATGACAAAAATAAAAATATGAATCCAGAGTTCTTCAGCCTTCCTTATCACCCTGTGTTCTTCTTCGAGTGTCCCCGTGGGTGCTCCACATTAGGTGTCGGGCTCGCCCGGCGCTGCAGATCGGATCTTCCAAGCAGTTTCTGCCGGACCGCGCATGCGCCAGTGCGCGCCGCTCCCCTGCGCGCTCCTGGCCACATGCGCGATCCGGTCCCCGCCAGTTCCTCTTAACCGACGTCGGCTGCAGATGGAATCCGACTAGGCTACGGCCAAGTTAGCGTATTCAATGATTTTTAGCTGTTTTCTTTAAAGTTTTCAAGTTCTTAGTCTATTGTTAAGTTAGCCAGTTGTTATTTTAAAAAAAAAAAAAAAAACCAACAAGAAACAACAAGCGGGACAGAATTCAGTCCAGTCCTAGTAACAAGCGGAGCACCGGAGGCCAGGAGCCTAGGGCCATTAGCCCTCCTGCCACGGCAGGCTATCCGAGAGGGGGAAAACGGCACAGAGAAGGTGCTAAGTACCCGATTAACAACTAAAAGACTCACTAACAATGTCCTCTTCAGGATTCAAGAAATGTGAGTCTTGCCGAGAGGCAATGCCAGCGTCTGATGGGCACAGTCACTGTATAAGGTGCCTTGGGGAATCCCATGTCACGCAGAAATGCTCCTTCTGTGCAAAATTAACAGCCAGAGCAAGGAAGGACAGGGAGATGCGGCTTAAAATGCTGCTATTCGACAAGGCCCTCCAGCCAGACGTGCCGGAGCGGCTGCAGCAGGAGGGACACTCCGGGGCCCATAAAAGGAAAGCTGCCTCCCTCACCCCATCAGCGCAAAAACGGAGGAAAGTCTCCCCAACCTGATCCCTGCCGGCAGCAACAGCGAGCGGGATGGGAGGAGCGCACAGCCCCCAGCCGCAGCAACAGCTGATCAGCAGCGGCACGGAGAGCCACATGGAGGCGGCTCAGCCTCCGATGATCAAACAGCCGCCCCGCACTGCAGGCAGGGCGGCGGCTAAACAAGCGCCGGTACCGGCGGCACCGCAGGCAGCGGCACCGACCCCTGGGGAACCGGCGGTGCAGAGCGCGCAGGCACGCAGCCTGCAGGCACCGGAGGACACTGCCCGCGCGGCACCGCCCAAGAGTGTGCCGAGCGCGGTGCGGACGGGGCCCAGATCCCCTGCATGTCAGGGGGTGGAGCCACCCCCGCAAGGGAGGGGGAAGGCTTCACAGAAAACAAGGCACCTCAGCCCCTCTCCAGACAGGGCTGCAGAGTTGCTTTCTCTCAGCCCTCCGCTCATGCTGCGGACTCCAACTAGAAGGCAGGGGTCCCCCCTAGCCTACCTGGAGCCCCCGTCTCCATTTTTACAACCAGCCTCGCCCTGGCTGGGACCACCCTCACCCTTCTTGGGGTTTGAGCCGCTGGAGTACTATCACAAATCGCTCTCTCCAGTGTCCCATGTCTCTCGACGATCTCGCTCCCCCAGACGCAGGGGGTACGCACCAAGGGAGTGGTCCAGGTCACCTTCCCAAGAACAGTGCCCATGCTGCCATGGTCGGCCCTATCACGCGGGGCATAGACACCACCGGCATTCTACCAGGGAAAGATCCCCACAGACGGTCCCGTATCCCCGAGGGCAATCGCGAACGGGGACAGAGACTCAAGTATCTCAGGGGGAACTGGTTATGGAACCCCGAGATTTTCCCTCGCAAGCTTCCAGCGAGTAAATGTACCATCGCCAACAGGAACCGGAAGGGTCCAGAGAGGCGTATCCTAGTGGTTCCTCGCTCTCCTCCCCGGACGAGGCTACGGCCCCGGGGGACGTCCATCCTCCGGACGATCTCAAACAGTTTCAAGAGCTGTTTAAAAGGGTGGCCTTCACGCAAGGCATTCAGACAGCAGAGGTGCAAGAGAAACACCATAAGCTCCTCAAAAATCTGAGACCTCCGGCCTCCTCCAAAATAGCAATACCGCTTGACGAAGCAATCTTGGAGTCCGCCACTACGATATGGCAGACCCTTGCGACTATTCCGCCTGTCCACAAGAGAGTGGACAAGAAATACTTCGTGCCGGCGAAGGGCATGGAGTTCCTGTTCAGCCACCCACAACCAAATTCCTTGGTGGTAGAGTCGTCGCAACAAAGATCAAAGACATCTCAATTCAAGACAGGGGGAACAGACAAAGATGCCAAGAAGCTAGAGCTGTTCAGCAGAAAGGTCTACTCCTCCTCCACACTACTGTTGTGAATGGCAAATTACGCAGTGCATCTAGCGAACCACAATTTCGACAACTACACTAGGTTAACCTCCCTCATGGACTCGCTTCCAGAGGACAAGAAACCGGTGCTCAAGGCCATCGTGCAAGAAGGCTACGCGGCCTCGAGGACGGGAGTTCAGATCGCCCTGGATGTTGCGGACACAGCAGCACGCTCCACAGCTACGGCAGTGGTGATGTGAAGGGAGTCCTGGCTCCAGACTTCGGGTATACCGAGGGATCTGCAGGCAAAGATCGTCGATCTTCCCTTCGACACGCAGAAGCTGTTTGCTGAATCAACTGACCCGGTCCTTCATTCCAGCAAAGATTCAAGAGCCACACTTAGGACCCTGGGGATTTACACCCCTCCATACAGAAAGAAAAAGTACTACCCTCAACAAAGACGGTACCAGTACCAACCACAGCGTCCCCGGTACCACAGGGGTTACGAGCAAGGGTGACATCAACAGCACCAGCAGTACAGAACTCCCAGGCGACGTTCCCAACAGAGCCGTGCGTCCTCGGGGCAGGGCCAAAGGCCACAAGTTTGACACGCAGATCCAGGGCTGTGCCATCACTACCATCGCACAAGGTCATCCGAAGCTGTTATTCCACCATCGCCTCCGACCATTCTACGACCAGTGGCAAAGGATCACCACAGACAAATGGGTGCTGGAGATCACAGCCATGGGGTATGCCATCCCCTTCCAGTCGCTCCCACCGCCACGACCTCCACCCAGGCCCCACCTCCAGGAGGCCTCCCACGTAGCGAGGCTCAAGCAGGAGGTAGACCATCTCAAGCTCATAGGGGCAGGGGAAAGAGTGCCAGAGCAACTGCAAGGGAAAGGGTTCTACTCGAGGTACTTCCTCACGGAGAAAAAGACAGGAGGCTGGAGGCCCATCTTAGATCTTCGAGGCCTCAACCGGTACCTGCGCAAGCAACGCTTTCGGATGATCACAATCGCCTCCATCCTTACGACACTGGACGATGCAGATTGGTTTGCAGCCCTCGACTTACAAGACACATATTTTCACATAACTATCCATCCGGCTCACCGACGATTCCTCCGGTTCATGGTAGGCAAAGAACATTTTCAATACAAGGTCCTACCATTTGGCCTCTCCTCGGCCCCCAGAGTCTTCACCAAGACCTTGGCAGTGGTGTCAGCCTACCTGCACAGACAGGGTGTATTTATATTCCCGTATCTGGACGACTGCCTACTCAAAGGGGCCTCGAAGGAAGAGGTACTACGCATGATACGCGTCACAGCAGGCACGTTCTCTTCGCTCGGCCTGGTTATCAATCTGGCAAAATCAAAGATAGACCCCACACAGGACATAGAGTTCATAGGGGCACGCATAAATTCTATTACAGCAAGAGTGTATCTACCAGAGACACGCTTTCGGGCCATCGGCTCCCTCGTGCAAGTCATCACCTTCAGCCCTACGGTGCCGGTTCTGACGTGCTTACAGCTGCTGGGCCACATGGCAGCAGCGACGTTCGTAATGCAGAACGCCAGGTTACACATGCGCAGCATGCAGCACTGGCTGGCGAGAGTATACAAACCAGCAGCACACACCGTTCACAGGGTGGTGTCGCCCACGACAGAGGTGCGCAAATCCCTGCAATGGTGGGTAAACCCCAAGAACATGCTAACAGGGGTACCCTTCCACCAACCACAAATATCGGTTTTTCTTACTACAGCTGCCTCCCATATAGGGTGGGGAGCACACATGGGCGAAGAGTCGACACAAGGACTGTGGTCCTCCACGGAACAGTCACTGCACATAAATATACTGGAGCTCAGAGCAGTGTTCAACGCCTGCAGAAACTTTCGAGACCATATACAAGGCAAAGTAGTCGGGATCAGTACAGACAATACCTCCACCATGTTTTATATAAATCGGCAAGGAGGAGCTCGGTCCCGTGCCTTATGTGCGGAAGCAGTCCGGTTGTGGAACTGGTGCATCGCCAACAATATAACCTTGAAAGCCTCGTACTTACCAGGCAGTCACAATGTGAAGGCAGACCAGCTGAGCAGGCGTTTCGCACTCACGCACGAGTGGCAGATCCGTCCCGATCTGCTACGACCGATTTTCCACGCATGGGGCTTTCCCCAGATAGACCTGTTTGCCAGTCAACACAACAAGAAGTGCCCACGATTCTGCTCCAGGGCAGGACTGGGACGGGGGTCCCTGGGGGACGCATTCGCGATCTCCTGGAGGGGCCCCCTGCTTTACGCTTTTCCTCCCACAGTGCTGATCCACAAAGTCTTGCAGAAAGCCAGGAGGGAAGGAGCCCTAATGATTCTGATAGTCCCAACATGGGATCGACAGCAATGGTTCCCCCTACTCCTGCGCATGTCGGACCGTCCACCGATGCCCCTTCCGGTGGCTCCGGATCTGCTCATGCAAGCCCAGGGGCCCATAGTGCATCCGCACCCCCAAGGCCTGCGACTACAAGCGTGATTAATCCATGGCTCAGCTCCCTAGAGAGCACATGTACGGAGGAAGTGCAACAAGTCCTAGAAAGTAGCAGGAGGACTTCACCAGGAAGACCTACAAGCAGAAATGGACTCGCTTCACAGCATGGTGTTCTACCAAACAGCTAGCCCCCCTGTTGGTGCCTATACCTGTAATATTAGAGTATTTACTGGACCTCAAGAGAGGAGGACTCTCACTATCCTCGTTAAAGGTCCACCTTGCCGCCATTTCGGCATTCAGACACGAAGAGGAAGGGCACACAGTGTTCACCCATCCCATGGTTACCAGGTTCCTCAAAGGGTTGGTAAACCTATACCCCCCTCGGAAACCGCTTCCACCTTCGTGGAACTTGGACCTGGTGCTTCATGTGCTAACGGGACCACTGTTCAAGCCTTTAGCCACGGTTTCCCTCCTCCTCCTTACGATAAAGACAACCTTCCTTCTCGCAATCACGTCAGCTCGCAGGGTGAGCAAGCTTGCAGCAGTTATGGCAACGCCAACCTGCACAGTATTTTCCAAGGAGGCGGTAACCATACGGCTGCATCCAGCCTTTGTTCCTAAAGTTTCTTCTGAGTTTCATATTAACGAACCTATTGTTTTACCCTCGTTTTATCCAAAGCCTCATAACTCTAACAAAGAGGTGTGCCTACACCTCCTGGACGTGAGGAGGGCACCAGCCTTCTATATAGACAGGACCAAGTCCTTCTGGAAAACGGATAGACTCCTAGTCTCTCCCACTCCCAAATCGAAAGGAGAAGGTCTCTCTTCACAGAGAATCTCGAAGCACATCGTATCCTGCATAAAAATGTGCTACGAACTCAAAAAGACTCCTTTACTGGCCACACCCAGGGCTCATTCCACTAGGGCAGTGGCGGTATCAACAGCCTTTTTCAAGGGCGTTGCGCTAAAAGACATTTGCAGAGCGGCGACCTGGTCATCCTATGACACCTTCGCCAAGCACTACGCCCTTCACAGGGTATTCCAAGAGGATACCCGTCTCTTGACAGCGGTCCTCTCAGGGACAAGCTGTACATGATCCGATTACCCACCTCCTATCTTGGGTTACTGCTGGGTAGTCACCTAATGTGGAGCACCCACGGGGACACTCGAAGAAGAAAGAAAGGTTACTCACCGTAGTAACGGTGGTTCTTCAGGATGTGTCCCCGTGGGTGCTCCACTACCCGCCCATCCTCCCCGCTTCGGATCTCTGTTTAGTGTTTTGCAGGAGCATCCGAGGCGGTTGGTCAAGGAACTGGTGGGGACCGGATCGCGCACGTGGCCAGGAGCGCGCAGTGGAGCATCGCGCACTGGCACATGCGCAGTCCGGCAGAAACTGCTTGGAAGATCTGATCTGCAGCGCCGGGCAAGCCCGACACCTAATGTGGAGCACCCACGGGGACACATCTCGAAGAACCACCGTTACTACGGTGAGTAACCTTTCTTTTCTCCTCTATGACTGAGTTGATATAACTAGTTCTATAGCTCATCAGCTTCCTGTCACGTGAAGTCATGATGTCCCCACAGAGACCACTGAAAGGATGGAAACATGTCAGGAGCTACTAAATGCAAATGTTCACATTTCCAGCATCCTCCTGTACTGCCTGTGGCACTGCCCAAATGTGTGATAGGTGCCCTCCTGCTTACTCTCCTGTCCAAACAAATTTATTCTGAGGTGCTTGTAATCTGGAGTCTCAGGCTTCTTGGGTTTTTTCAAGGTTTGACAAGAGTAGACAAAACAATGTTATGATGTTTATGTACTTGGTTTGTTATTCCTCGATTCATATTTCACCCTTCACAAACCTTAAAGCACCTGACAGAATTATAAATTGTGTCCAGTCTTTCAACCCAGACTCATGAGATGAGCTGTCGCTTGTCAAATCAACCCCATCAAGATGCATGAGACTGGTCAGGTGGTTGAGTCCTGCCAGGGCACGACCTTTTATTCCAATGGGGCATCTCTTATTACACACCCCGAAAATATAACCACCTCTAGAGTGGAATGTGGCTGGCATTATAATTGTGGCAGCTACTCTGCACAACAGGTTAGAACCAGCAAGAGAAGAAATAACTTATCCGGGCAACTGAGGGCTATAAAATTCTCTACTGAGCATGGCCCAGATGTATAGCATCACAGGATGATGGAGACTAATTTCGCTATAACCACTCGAGAGAGATCTTGGAGTCATTGTGGATAGTTCTCTGAAAACATACACTCAATGTGCTGCAGCAGTCAAAAAAGCAAACATTGTTAGGAATCATTGAAAAAAAGATGGAGAACAGGACAGAGAATATCTTACTGCCTCTATATAAACTCATGGTACGCTTACATCTTGAATACTATGTACAGCTATGGCCACCTCATCTCCAAAAAGATATATTGGCATTTGAAATGGATCGGAAAAGGGCAACAAAAGTAATTAGGGGTTTGGGATAGGTGTCATATAAAGGGAGATTAGAAAGACTGGGACTTTTCAGCTTAGAAAGAAGGAGCCTGGGGGGGATATGACAGAGGTCTATAAAATCATGACTAGTGTGAAAAAAGTGACTAAGGAAAAGTTATTTAGTTATTCCCATAACATAAGAACTACAGTCACCAAATGAAGTTCATGGGTAGCAGGCTGACCTAGGCGTGACCTGCATGCTATTAGGCTCTTCGTGAGCCAACCAGGTTGGGAGCTGCAACCACAAAACCTTGCGTGGCACCCAAGGTTGCAGAACAGGTGGTGACACAACTTCTCACTGACCTGGATTGCACTTGAAAAAGTAATAGTCCCCTTCAGGTCTTCACACCCACCAAAACAAGCCTTCTAGCTGGGGTCAACAGACTCTGTCTAGTGGGGCTCACGCTAGCAGTCTAAAAGCAGCTGTGTAGAGAGAACTTTGAAGTTGTGGCCCTGGGCTTCAGAGCCTGAGCCACAACTTCAAAGTACTGTCTAAACAGCTATTTTTGAAGTACTGATATGAGCCCCAAGTCCAAGACACAAGAGCTGCGTCTACACGTGCACGCTACTTCGAAGTAGCGGCACCAACTTTGAAATAGCGCCCGTCGCGTCTACACGCGTCGGGCGCTATTTCGAAGTTAACTTCGACGTTAGGCGGCAAGACGTCGAAGTCGCTAACCTCATGAGGAGATAGGAATAGCGCCCTACTTCGACGTTCCACGTCGAAGTAGGGACCGTGTAGACGATCCGCGTCCCGCAACGTCGAAATTGCTGGGTCCTCCATGGCGGCCATCAGCTGGGGGGTTGAGAGATGCTCTCTCTCCAGCCCCTGCGGGGCTCTATGGTCACCGTGGGCAGCAGCCCTTAGCCCAGGGCTTCTGGCTGCTTCTGTGGCAGCTGGGGATCTATGCTGCAGGCACAGGGTCTGCAACCAGTTGTCAGCTCTGTGTATCTTGTGTTGTTTAGTGCAACTGTGTCTGGGAGGGGCCCTTTAAGGGAGCGGCTTGCTGTTGAGTCCGCCCTGTGACCCTGTCTGCAGCTGTGCCTGGCATCCCTATTTCGATGTGTGCTACTTTGACGTGTAGACGTTCCCTCGCTGCGCCTATTTCGATGTTGGGCTGAACATCGACGTTGCCGGCCCTGGAGGACGTGTAGACGTTATTCATCGAAATAGCTATTTCGATGTTGGCTGCACGTGTAGACGTAGCCAAGCTGGGCAGCTCCTGCCTTCAGGTTGAATAGACATGGCTCACTTCGGGGCAACTAAGGTAAGTGTTCTCAAGCAGATGAGGAACTGGACTGGGAGTCAGGAAGCCTGGATATTCTTCCCGCCCCTGCCAAGGGCCTATGTGACCTTCAGCCAGCCCCTTTGTCTCTCTGTGCTTCTATTTCCCTCCCCACCCTTTGTCAGCCTTGCCCATTTGCACTGACAACCCTACAGGCGAGACTCTGTTCCTCTGTATTTGAACAGCACGTAGAACAGTGGGGCCTTCATTGCGGCTGGGGCTTCAAGGCAATACATGTAACAGTATGAGAACCACTGTGCAAGTGTGCCTTTTGATTAGCTTCCATTCCTGAATTCAAGCCCTACTCTTAACAGACTTCTTTGGTGAAATAATGGAAGGGTTGATTCTCACATCCTTCAGGTGAGACCTGTCTGCCAACCAATTTCAGTTGTTTTCCTGGAGGTGACCATGAAGGACTCCGCTCTTATAATCAATTCTTTCCTTTTCTCGGTCATAGTCACAAGTTATGTCATTTGTTTCTTTTCACTGTGTTCTCTATGATTTGATCTTGTGGTTAAGGCATATGACTGGGAGCTGGAAGGTTTGAGCTGTTTATTTGCTGTCACAGACTTGCTGTGTGACCCTGGCTAAGTCATGCCAAGTCAGTTGCCTCATCTTTAAAATAGGTGAAATACTTCACGGGCCTGGCTGTTGAGAGAGACAGTCCATCACTAGTTGCAGACCATTTTTAAACTCTGGGCTAGACCGTGCAACAAGTTAGCAGTGGTTTTGTTGTTTATAAGGCTCCTCCTCAGTGACTTTTTTTTTAAGCTTTCTTTGGTGATGTTGCTGCTGCAGCTGTCATAATCCCATACAGACACTGCACAGGTTACCTTCACTCTGAATGCTGAACCATAGCTCCCTCCTGGACCCTGTAGGCCTCAGCCCCTGGCCAAGGCTCCAGTCCCACTCCCAGCAATGGCCCCCGCCTTGGACCCCTTATTCCTGTTCACCTCCCATCTCTCTCTCTTGAAGCTGTGGCCCTACTCCCGGCCCTAGATCTGAGTGGGTGGGCACAGACAAGGACAAAGGGGGGCATGAGACAAACCATTCATGGACCATTGTCCTAAGGGCTGGGCCTGGGGAAAAGCAAAGACCCAGTTTTAACATCCTCCCCTCATACACACACTTTACCAGTGTCTGGTCAGGTAGCTTCAGACCCACCGCTTTGCTTAGTGCTGTACAATATATTGCTTCCCTTTGAGCTATGGGTCTCTACTTTAACTAACCTGTCTAGACTGTGTGGCTAATGATGCTTTGCCGTTCACATAGTGATCATTCATCTTTGGCTTTACAAGCCCGTTATCAGGCTGGCCTCAGATACTATAGCCAAGCACATGAGACTGACCACTAGGGTCTCCTGAGGCAGAGATCCCCAATCTGAGGGGCATACCTCCCCCAAGGGACACAGAGGAACAGATGGAGTGGGCCACTGCTGAGCCAACCTCCATGGGGAGTGGGGCAGAAGTGGCACCCAACTCTGCTCCTTGCCCCCTCTGCCAGCTTTGCACTTGGGGTCCAGTCTGCTGCCATTGGCCACTGTCAGAGGCTCCACTCCCACCCACAGGCTGTGGCCCAGCCTTACCCCCATCCATGTTCCCCTCTCCTCCCGGAGTTATGGCCCTGCTCCTGGCTCTGTGTGTGTGTGTGTGTGTGTGTGTGTGGAGTGGGAGATGAGGCTCAAAGGGGTATGCAGTGGGTCCAGTGCCCTAAGGGGTAATGTGGGCAATGGGAAGGCCTTGAGAGTGGCACAGATTCGTTAACCTGAACCCAGGGAAGAGCAGATTCATCCAGGAGGGCAGAGGGGCAGCAGGTGTGTTTGTGCCTGTGTGCTAACCACAGGCAAGGGTGATGACCAGTGTTCCCTGTAAGCTGAGTGCTTAGGTGGTCACCCAGCTGATTAGCAGACTGTCCACGCTGTCCACAGCTGACATCCACACATGCCTTGGCACCCATAACAAAATTTTTTCCACATACAGATATTAAAAATTAGGTGGAACATTGATGATGACTCCGTCTTCTCAGATCCACATATAGGTCTCCCTGGGCGTGGGAAGTGGGACTTTTTCCCAACGTTTGTCCAGATCCTTGAGCACAAAACTCACCCTAAATATTGGTGCTGAGCACTGGCTTTTGCTATAAAATGGTGCTTGACAAAAAACAAATATAAAAATGAATAAAGCCAAGCAATGATTTTGCAATATTCAAACTTCACGCAAACTTCAGTCCCTGGCTTTTGCTAGCAATTACCTGTGCTCTCAGGCACTGATGTTGATTTCTGAGGGCTCCTGGTGCTACTGATACGGACTTAGCTCAACACACTAAAGAGTTTTCATTAATTATTTGATCTGAATCATGGTCAGCAAATTCCTCTTGTGGAGCACAGTTATGAGAATTTGTCTGGCTTTGTCCCTTGCTACCTTTTCTGTAACACCTCGGTGCGTACTGACCCCTGGCTCCCCGCCTTTAACTCACATCACCACTGGATGGTCACGGATGTTTTATAATCCAGAAAAAACAGTGTCCTGCCTTACTGTGTGTCGTGACAGCCTCCACGTGAGGTGGTTCTCCAGTGTAGTGCCCAGTATTAATGTGCCCCGCTTACAAGCCACTTTGTCACCAGGACAAATCTCCTTGATACCTGGAGGCTTTTAAGCTATTTAAAGTGGAGAGCTGTTGAGTAGTTCTGCCCTGGCAGGACTCCAGATATGTGCAGTCCCACTTCTGCCTTCTAAGTAGGGAGGCCATAAATCCCTGTCCCAAATACAGGACAGGGGAATATGGGGGGGGCAAGTGAGGGCTCCTCCAAGCGCCAGGGAGCTGGGAAGGAGGCAGCAGCTGCCATTGCTCCCTGGGAGCCCCAGGAAAGCGGCAGCTGCCAGCTCTCCCCTGGAGCCCTGGGGAAGCAGCAGCCACCTGCCCTCCCCAGGAGCCTTGCGGAAGCCACAGCTGCCCGCGTCCATGTTTCCCCTGGTTCCCAAAGGCTCAGGAAAGTGAGGGGTGTGGGACAGTCCAAATACAGGATAAGTCCCTTTTAAAACAAGTCGGGATGCATTTTTGGCATCCCAAATATGGGACTGTCCCACCCAATAGAGGACAGATGGTCACCGTACTCGTAAGGGTACTTTGCCAGCAGAATGAAATTTTGCTAGACTCCTAGATGTGTATTTTTTAGTGTTTTAATATCCTACTGAGTTCTTTAATACACCACATTCTTTAGTGGTCAAATTTCTTCAGTTCAAACCATGTTTGAACTGAACAAATAGTCTCCAAAACCAAAAACAGTAGCATCTAATTTTCAAAGGGTACATTGACTGAAATCATGAGAACAGCACCTTTTAATCTAAGACACGCTCAAAAGCCAAGCGTTATGCTACTGAGCTATTAACCATTAACCCCAGATGTTGTATAACACCATAATATTCCTGGCCACAGGCAAACCGAGAAGTATTTTGTACGGTTGGGCTTACGGGAATCAAGTTTGTCTGGGCCGTAAAATACCTTTATGTTCCAGTAGCTCATCTTTGGGCTGCGTGCTGAAGGATGATTCTTTCTGTCCACAGTATGTGACTAAGCTGAACAAATCTACAAACAGCTGGTCCAGTAATTTTCAATTATACTTAACAACTAATCCTTTGTTGGTGATTTGGCAGTATGCCCAGCATAATGCTGGAAGAGTGCACCATGACTGTGGGCTCTCAGGAGTTCACATTTTTAAAGGACTCTGGTGAACAATTACCAAAATGGGCAGCTTCAGGAACAATCTTCCTAAAGTTCAGTGAATTAGCGATGAACTGAAATGACTCCAGAATGCAGAGGGCTGTGTTTTTGTCAAGGGCGTATTCTGGGCCACTTTCTATCCAGTATTGTCTATGACTAGAGCTTAGCGATCAGAGCTCAGACAACTCCGCACATGTACTATGTATGTGCCAAGCACTTACAGTGCACACCCCCCACCCCCGTTTGCAAGATCTAAGGTCAGTTGGAAAATGCCCTGAAAAGCAGAGATGAATGCCCTGGTCCAACCTGGGCATGCTTGGTGGGAAATCACTTTCTTTATGGAGGTAGGGCGAGTAAGGGGGGAAGAGGGCAGCTAGTAAAACACCCAAAAGTCCACCCACATCCAAGTGTTGGCCAAAAATGTCCCCCCTCTCCCACTTTGTGGTCTTCAGGTGGCGTTTGTGGCTTAGCAAGGCAGTGCGGTCCAATGGATGGCACGCTGAATAGTAGATTGGGCACTGGGCCTTTCAACACCTGGGTTCTATTTGCATTTCTACCTGTTGTGATCTCAGGGTGGTCATATCGCAGCTTTTTTTCCTTCACCTCTTCTTTTCAGACTGTGAGCTCCTTGGGGCAGAGATCATCTTACTAGGTGTTTGAAAGGTACCTAGCCCAAGAGGACCTCCGTTATGGTTGAGGCCTCTAATACATACAAATATATCTCTCCCTTAAACAGGCTTAGCACAGACCTATACCTTTACTTCTATCTATGTGTGGCTGGGCAGAGTTTAACCTATACATTTGTGATTGTGCTGGGATATGCTTGCCTGCCAGACTGCCTTGTTTCCCATACTAAACTGTTACATTTACAGTTGTCAGAAGCACTAGAGCCTCACTCAGTGGTTAATATTCTAGCAGAGGGTGTGGTCCAAAACATACTGAAGCTGGGGGAAACTTTCCACTGATTCCCCTGCTGTCTAGATTTCTGATTACCTGCAATGACAATGTCACATTATTTTAGGTCCCACAGCAGCCAGTCTATCTTCTTCCGAGTGCCTTCAGAGCTGTGGAGGTAGCTTGCTGGAGCTGAGTAAGGAAATCCATATGCTCTCTAGCTCTGGACAGCACGCAGCTTGCATTTTATCAGCAGGCTTGTGGCTTCTAAGTTCCATTTCCACTCTGGCTTGCAAATGATCTCAGTATTGCATGTGATGTAACCAGGCCAAACTAGCTTTGCCGTGTCACAAAGGCAAACGGAACAAATCACAGTAAGCCTCCTGCAAGGGAATGCAAATTAGACAGGAAAATGCTCATTTTCAGCAAATTGCTTTCAGATAAAACCACCATGACAGGACTGCTTCAAGGCCTTCCAGTCAGTCCATTCCCTTTCGCTGTTGCACGCTTTTCATGCCACTAAGTTCTTTATTGTTGTGCGTCTCTCTGCCAGCTTGCCCGGTAATGCCATGATGCACACAGCCACTGATGTTAGCAATGTGTACTGTTGGCCAAAAGTGATTAAATTTAAGAAAAAAAAAAGTAACCTCTAGAATTTTATGTGTGAAACACACACACAGGTGCAAAGGGAAGTTCAGGTGCAAGCGTTGAAAAATATGCTTTGCCTGAGTGCTGGACTTTAGGGTGATCAAATGCAGTGTGAGCAAATCAGGAACAAGGCTCGTTCTCTCTGGGTTCTGTCGATGTTTTGGGAACCACCAGAACAAATCCCTCCATCGAGGGACAGCACTGACCTGACAATTACATTTTGATTGGAAACAATGCACCTCCTGGGGTCCAGGTAGAACAGCAAGGAAAATAGTTAAGTGCTACTTGCCTCCAGGGATTTTAGGGAGGGCTGTCCCAGTAGAAGAGGCTGAGAGGGGCAAGAAGAAAGCTGGATGCTTCATCCTGGATTGGTCTGGGGAGCAGTTTTGGTTTTGAGTTACTCATTGTGCTTTTGAACAATGAAAGGAGCCCTGAAGGAAGAGCGTGAAATGGACTCGGGTATGGCACTGACTCTTTCCGGGCTGGTGGGAACATTCACCAGCTTACTCTGCACTGGTGGCCATTCTCCCACCATACAGAGGCACATAAGAGCCCACTAAGCAGTGAGAGTGTTGTTAAGGCTGCTAGACAATATTAATCTCCTGTAGTCAAGCAAATGCTCTCGTCCGGCACCTGGCGGCTCCCGAGGGTGCTGAATTCGAGAGGTTCAGCCTGTATTTTGAAATGAAGCAGGATTGCTACTAAAACAAAAGAATGCTACAAACTATGTCAACTCTACAAGAGAAGGCTTTCAAAGCTTCCTACAAGGTTGCATTTAGAATTGGTAAAAACAGAAATCCACATACGACTGCTGGAACTTTACTGATGCCAGCTGCAACTGATAAGTGGAAGGATATGTTAGGGATGAAGCTGCTAGTACATTGAAGAATGCGCCAGTATCAAAGGACACCCTTTAGAAGGCGAGTTACAGATGTTGCAGCTGATGTGAAAAACCAGCTGTCACATGGGATTCAAGCAAATCAGAATTACTGCTTGCAACTGGAGAAATCTTTGGATGTGTCAGGTTCAGCTTCTGGTTTACATACAATATATCTGTGGCTTTGTCCACATTATGGGGAAGATTGATGCTGCCGTGCTTGACCTCCCAGGGTTTGATTTAGCACGCCTAATAGGAAAGCACTGAATCAAACCCCAAGGGCGTCCATGTCAACCACAGTACTCCTCACTGTTGTGAGGAGGAAGGGAAGTCAATAGAAGAGTTTCTTCCGTCAGTCTCCCGTAGTGGGGCCATGCCAGAAATTGGACCTAAGCTACATTAACTCCAGCTACAGAGAGAAAGCCATGCTAGTCCATATACTATCAAAACACAAAAGCAGTAAAATAACACTTTAAAGACTAACAAAACAATTTATTAGGTGAGCTTTCGTGGGCCAGACCCACTTCTTCAGACCATAGCCAGCCCAGAACAGACTCAATATTTAAGACACAGAGAACCAAAAATAGTAATCAAAGTTGAGAAATCAGAAAAAAAATTATCAAGGCAAGCAAATCTGAGAGTAGAGGGGCGGGGCGGGGGGGTTCAAGAATTAGATTAAGCCAAGTATGCAACAGGGCCCCTATAATGACCCAGAAAATTTGCATCCCACTTCAAACCACGTCTTAATGTGTTGAATTTGAATATAAAAGAAAGTTCAGCAGCCTTTCTCTTCCAAAGTAGTGTGAAAATTCCTCTTCAGTAAGATGCAAACTCTTAAGTCATTAACAGAGTGGCCCACTCCATTAAAATGTTGGCTGACTGGTTTGTGGATCAGGAGTGATTTTATGTCTCTTTTGTGCCCATTAACTCTTTGTCTAAGAGAGTTTGAAGTCTGTCCAATATACAAAGCATCTGGGCATTGTTGACACATGATGGCAGATATGATGTTAGTTGAGGAACATGAGAATGTGCCTGTGATTCTGTGACTAACCTGGTTAGGTCCAGTGATGGTATCCCCAGACTAGATATGTGGACAGAGCTGGCAGTGGACTTTGTTGCAAGGAAAAGTCCCAGGACTGGTGTTCCTGTCGTATAGACTGTGTCTGTTGGTGAGAATCTTCATAAGTTTGGGAGGTTGTCTGTAGGAGAGAACAGGCCTGTCACCTAGGGCCTTCTGGAGTGTGGCATCCTGATTAAGGATAGGTTGTAGGCCTTTAATAATTCGTTGCAGTGGTTTGAGTTGGGGGCTGTAGGTAATGACCAGTCGTGTTCTGTTCTTGGCTTTTATGGGCCTATCTTGGAGTAGCTGGTCTCTGAGTATTTGTCTGGCCCTGTTGATTTGTTTTTAAAGACCTGTCTCCTCTGATCCCACTTCGCAATTCCAAAAGAAATTACAACAACTACTTAAGGAACTCCCTGCCACTACTCAGGACCTTATTCACTCAGACACACCATCTGAGCCCTATCCTGGATTATTCTAGTTACTTCCCAAAATCCACAAACCTGGGAACCCCGGACGACCTATCATTTTGGGTATTGGCACCCTTTCCACCGGACTATCAAGTCACGTGGACTCTCTCCTCAAACCCTATGCCACCAACACTCCCAGCTATCTCTGAGGTACCACTGACTTCCTGAGGACATTACAAAACATCGGAAAGGTTCCTGACAACACCATCCTTGCCCCCATGGATGCAAAGGTTCTGTACACTAATATTCCACACGATGATGGATTACAAGCAATCAGGAATACCATCCATGATGTCACTACAGCCAATCCGCTGTCTGACCTCTGTAACTTTGTTCTCACCCACAATTATTTCCGATTTGGGGACAATTTATACCTCCAGATTAGTGGAACTGCTGTGGGCACCTGCATGGCCCCACAGTATGCTAATATATTTATGGCTGACCTGGAACAATGATTCCTCAGCTCTTGTCGTCTATTACCCCTCCTCTACTTAAGATACATTGATGACATCTTTATGATTTGGACCCAGGGTATAGAGACTCTAGAAGAATTCCACAGAGACTTTAACAATCCGCACCCCACCATCAGCTTATGCCTCTTACTCCACTCAAGAGAGACATTTCCTGGACACTACAGTACAAATCACAGATGGCTTGATCGGTACCACACTCTACCGGAAACCCACTGATCTTACTTACACGCTTCTAGCTTCCATCCTGCACACATAACTGGGTCCATTGTTTACAGTCAAGCCCTTAGGTACAATTGCATTTGCTCTGATCCTGACAGAGACCAAAAACTACAAGATCTTTACCAAATACTCAGAAACCTGAATTACCCGCAAGAAGAAATAAAAAAACAAATCGACAGGGCCAGACAAATACTCAGAGACCAGCTACTCCAAGATAGGCCCATAAAAACCAAGAACCTAACACCACTGGTCATTACCCACAGCCCCCAACTCAAACCACTGCAACACATTGTTAAAGACCTACAACCTATCCTTAATCAGGATGCCACACTCCAGAAGGCCCTAGGTGACAGGCCTGTTCTCTCCTACAGACAACCTCCCAAACTTATGAAGATTCTCACCAACAGACACAGTCTATACGACAGGAACACCAGTCCTGGGACTTTTCCTTGCAACAAAGCCCACTGCCAGCTCTGTCCACATATCTAGTCTGGGGATACCATCACTGGACCTAACCAGGTTAGTCACAGAATCACAGGCACATTCTCATGTTCCTCAACTAACATCATATCTGCCATCATGTGTCAACAATGCCCAGATGCTTTGTATATTGGACAGACTTCAAACTCTCTTAGACAAAGAGTTAATGGGCACAAGAGAGACATAAAAACACTCCTGATCCACAAACCAGTCAGCTGACATTTCAATGGAGTGGGCCATTCTGTTGATGACTTAAGAGTTTGCATCTTACTGAAGAGGAATTTTCACACCACTTTGGAAAGAGAGAGGCTGCTGAACTTTCTTTTATATTCAAGTTCGACACATTAAGACGTGGTTTGAAGTGGGATGCTAATTTTCTGGGTCATTATAGGGGTTCTTTTGCATACATGACTTAATCTAATTCTTGACACCCCCCCGGCCCCGCCCCTATACTTTCTGATTTGCTCACATTGATAATTTTTTTTCTGATTTGTCACCCTTGATTACTATTTTTGGTTCTCTGTGCCTTAAATACTGAGTCTGTTCTGCTATGGCTATGGTCTGAAGAAGTGGGTCTGTCCCATTAAAGCTCACCTAATAAATTATTTTCTTAGTCTTTAAAGTGCTACTTTACTGCTTTTTTGTTTTAACTCCAGCTACGCAATTCTCATGGAGTTTGTTGCTTTTCTTAGGCTGGACTTATTTTCTAGTGTAAACCTGCCTTGTGATGGGAAAATAGAACTGCTGTTTTGCAGATCTGTACCAATAAAAATGACAAGGGATCAGATTTTTAAATGTCTGGATAATTTCATGAGGAGCAAGATACCAATTCCCACTGTGTAGGTTGGTGTGTCCACAGACAGTGCTGCTGCATTGATGGAGAGGCATAATGGGCTTGCAAAAAATATTACAGATGCTGCATCATTCACAAAAGTAATATAATCTGTGCTTCACAGGGGGAAGCTTGTCATAAGAAAGATGCCAGGTGGTATGAAAGATGTACTGAAGAAGACAATTAAAGTTATCTTTATCAGCGCACACATGTTGAATACAAGTATATTTCTCAGCAATGTGAGCAGCAGTGGATGAATTACACCAGGACCTTCTCCTGCAACTGAGGTCAGATGGCTTTCCATGCGAAAGCTTTTGAGTCATGTTTTTCAGCTACATGAGTCTCTCAATGTATTTTGGAAGAGAAAATGCAGAAATCAGCAGGTAGAATCTCAGAGAACTTTCTCCGCTTTCTCCGCTTGCTAATCTTACTGCTATCTTTAGAGCACCTGAATCAAATTAATATGAGCCCGAAAGAGTGCCAATCAACGTTTGTCACACTGTCAAGCAGTGAGTGTTCATTGAAAGAGTGGATCTATGGCTAAAATGATGGTCAAACGAATCATGTGCATGTTTGTGCTCCTTCAAGAATTTTTGAATTTTGATTAAGTTGGTGCCAAGCACTTGCCTTTGTGCTGTTTATGCCAAAGCATATGCATTGCCTTCTTGACCAGTTCGGAACATATTTCACGATGTGGTAAGCAATACTGACACAATGTGACTCATAAATCCCCTTTTATCTACTGATATGGAGTTGCTTGAAATGATTCCAGAAGAGTGCTAGCTGGATCCAGTATGGCTATATTTGTTTTTCTCTTGTCCTATTTCTGTTTGAATGAACCTGAGAGTCATGATACCAACCACGTTTATGAACCATGTTCATGCCCATAGTTTCCTCTCCTTATTGCTAGTTCACTTTCAGTTTGTGCTGTTGCTATTGTCTTGGGCAAACCTTTCCCTTCATAGTGGAAAGAGCATGCACCATTAACCAAATCACTGAACATGACTTTACACCAAATGCATAGTGAAAACACTTGTGGGGGGAAGAAAAATATTTATTTTCTCTAATAACTTTTCCAGTAAATTTAGATGTTATATGTAACAATAAAGACTTTTTCAAAAACTTGCCCTATCATATGTGGGATAGAAAGTTAAAAACTATCATTTCACAGCAGCAAGACTTACTTTTATATCCTCTGCTGTCCAAACAGTGATAAAATCTGAAAAACATTGGGGAAACTTGTCAATTTCACCTAAAAAGTGAGTGGTTCCTAAGGACACATAGGTTGAGATTTATGCATCACACAGTGCACATTAATGAGGCACTTAACATCCATTGTCATCATTTTTTCTAAACAAATCTGACCTCCCATTGCTGCGGTACAGAGACTACCTATCCCAACTTACCAGCTGCCTGTTAACAAACTCTGATGTTTCCCGGAAGCCATTATCTGCTACTTAATTTATTACAGTAATTTGCAACATTTTTTTCTTGGACTTACAACTAATGGAAACCAGCGGGATTTTGTATATGAAGCCTGAATCCTCAGTTCATTAACGTTAACTGCTATTTGCTGAGTTCCACCAAGAACAAGTCCATTTAAAACAGGTCCTGGAGCATTGGCCAAAATTAAACTGCTTTGTCTGTATCTTGTCATTTGTTCCCTACGTGTTTATCAAATGCAAAAGTAGAAGCCAACAAACCATCTTAGGCAGTCTCTGAAGTTAAGGGAAAATTGGAGATTTCAGATTGGTCTTGTATGGTGTGACCTCATTTCTTCTCTACACAAAATCCAAGTAATAACTCTGCCGGGCTGAAAATCTTCATGTGCACCAGTGTTAGTGCAAGGCAGATTGTCCAGGAGGTACCTGGTGGTATGCAGTAAAAATTCCCCAGTGTGCATCAACAAATTACTGTTTGAAATGGTACTGTGTTTCTGAGGTCACAACTCTCATCCAGCTCATTTCTGTGCCACTGCCTGTGCCTTCAGTTCCCAGTTTCCTTCTTGATACCATTCTACTTCGCAGATTGTCACTGTCAGAAACAGTAATATGCTTGGCAGGTGAGAAAGGAATGCACAAAGCTGGAGAAGCACCAGCTGGTGTTGCATGCAGGAACTGCCTAAGTAAAAACAGGTGTTCCTTGAACCACCAGTGAAAATATATTTGGATATTGTTAGCAGCAGAAGACTCCACCTGGGCCTCCTGCTCACCCTTCCAAAAGTTCCAAGGGTGGGGGCTTCAAGCCATACTCTCCACTTATGCAACATGATAGGTTAGATAATTAGCTGCTAGGCACAGAAATCTTCATTGCTCACATTTCTACAGTTTACTGTTGGTGACTGTGTTTCTAGCATGTACACCATATCACATGCAGGCGTGGTTAATCCAGTTCCTAATTAGTTGGACTTAGCAGCGGTGTGTTGGGAAGCCCTTGTTTATGGTTTCTCACTTGAACAAGCTATTAGCAAATCCTGAAATATGTTTATACTCCCTGGAGATATGCAGGTGGGAAATGTCTTGAAACAGGAAACAGTGTCTCCTCTGAATGGGTAAATTGCATGAGATTAAAAAAAACGCTATCATCATTTCCGACCGGGTTGCCAAACTACTTGGTTTGACCCTGATTTGCACATCCTGCAGATGTGCTGTACTTGAATATCCCTTCTGGTGCTTTCCTGTTACACAGTTTGTTGAGCACACTACAAATGTTTACCTGCATGTTGAGCAAGTCCTGTTTTCTTACAGGACAGCTGAAAGACTTGGCTGTCAGTGAAGCAACGTGAGGAAGTTAATGCAGAGGGAGAAAAGCAAAACACGTGAAGTATACAGTGTGTTCCAACAAAACAACTTTTTGACTGGGCAGTTCCAGGAGCTTTGTTGCAAGTGAATGGAACTTTGGGCTCAATTCTGCATGGTACTGCATGCATTCTGACTGATGCTAGTTGCATTCAACTTTCATTAAAGTCAGTGAATCCAATTCCAGTCCCACATTGGTGTCAATCAGAAGTAATTCCCAACTGAAGTCAGTGAAGTTACATGTGTGTTCGGTGTACATCAGATCAGAATCTGGTCCAGTGGGGAGATTCCCTATTTTATATTATTGGATTCCTTTTTAAGTAGAACATGAAGTCTTAGGCTACGTCTACACTTGCATTCCTCTTTCAAAAGAAGAATGCAAATGAAAGAAATTGAAAATGCAAATGAGGCACTGATTTAAGTATCTTGTGCTTCATTTGCATAATCTCTCTTTGGGAAGAGATTTTTCAAAAGAAAAAAAAGCAGAGTATATAGGGCAAAATAGGAAACAACATAGGAAGAAGGGTTCTTTTGAAGATGGGGTTTATTTTCAAAACAGCCATATCTACACTGTTTTTTTCTCCCTTTCAAAAGAATCTCTTCAGAAAGGAGATTATGCAAATGAAGCACAATATATGTAAATCAGTGCCTTGTTTGCATTTTTGATTTCCCTTATTTGCATTCCTCTTTTAAAAAAGCAATGTAAGTGTAAACACAGCCTTACACAGTGGGGATTCAGGGGTGCTGTTGTGCTTTGTTATATCTCAGTAAGAAACTAAACCACACCATTAGTGGCACTCGTAAAAAATGAGGCCTTGCAAGGGAATGGGAGCCACCTGGGATAGATTGGGGGTAGCTGCTTTTGGGTTTCTTTGTTTCTTTTGATTTATTTATTTGTATTACCATAGAGCCCTGGAGTCCTAGTCATGGACTGGGCCCATGTCTAGGTGTTTTACAAACACAATTCCCCCTACTCCCTACTGAGCCAGATTTTGATCTGATGTACATGTGTGTAATTCCATTGACTTTGGTTTGGAATGACTCTGGATTCACATCAGGGTAAGACCAGATTGTGACATTGCCAAGGGACATTGTGCCTAGGATGCCACAACTAGCTGGGTTCAAACACCATTGCACTCATGCATCTTCACACAGCAGGGACCACAAGGAAGTTTGTACCTCCCTGGGGAACTCTGCTATAGCTGTGCAAAGGATTCTGGAGCACAGCTGGTCACAGGTTGTTCAGTAAAACATTTTTTTTTCATGGAAACAAACTTTTAGCAACAAAAACCTTTTCTGGTGAGGTTTCTTTGGCCCAGGATGTAAGGGCAGGGGTCAAGTCATTCCCTGGGGCTGTGTGAGACCCAGATTCAAGTCCCTTTTCTGCCTTATTTGCAGATCTCCAGCACCCAGGTGAATTCCCTGACTGCAGGGGTATTGGCTGTGCTGAGACAAAGCGCTCTGTTTCTCACCAAAACATTCTAAAGTCCTAATTTTCATTCCCCTAGGAAATAAAAGCAGCCAGTGACACCTTGACAGTTTTTGTGGACTGGCATTCTTGTTTTCCCATCAGCCCAACTGTGGAGCACAGCATCATATCCCATCTTCACCTGAGGCACCAACATCCTTTGAGCCAGTCCTGACAGAACTAGGACAAGAATGGTCTTAAAATGTTGCCTAACCCCCTTTCGTCTTTTGAATTCATCTGTTCCTTTCCCACATACTCCTTTGTTTTAGTGGGAGAAAACATGGTGCTTTGTGCGTGCGGGAGGAGGGAGGGTGTGGTCTGAGAAGAAGATGGTAGGGAGAGCAAAATGGAGCTGGTTAAACAGAAAGGGACAAGTCCCTTTATAATGGGCCTGGTTCTACCTCCCATATTCCTAGTACTACCTTAGTCCATGAGTTCCAGTGGGGCTACTTGCGTAATAAGGGGTCTACGTAACCTGTGGCCACACACAGCTAAAATTTCGAAATGGCCATGCTAATGACCAAATTGGAGAAGACTAATGAGGCTCTGAAATGAATATTCAGGGCCTAATAGGCATGCTGCCAGCAGCTGCATTTTGAAAGTGCCACATTCCGATCGTGCGTGGCTCGTCTACATGGCGGTCCTTTTCGAAAGGCCCCTGAAAATGTCGAAAGTGCCTTATTCCTAGCAGCTGATAACAATAAGGGAATTTCAGTGTTTGCAGGGTCCTTTCAAAAAGGAGCCCCGTGTAGATGATCCATGCACGATCAGAACATAGCACTTTCAAAGCGTTGCGGCCAGCAGCATGCCAATGAGGAGCTGAATATTCATTTCAGAGCCTCATTAGTCTTCTCCAATTTGGCCGTTAGCATGGCCATTTCACAATTTTGGCCCAGTGTAGCCATAGCTTTAGCATGACAGAAGCTCCTCAAATTTCCCCTGTAAAAAGAAGGGAATAAGGAGCAGGTATTGTGGCAGCGTCAGCATCTATTTCTTTCACTTGGAACGAGAGTTTCCACCTTTTCCTGAAGTATGAGATACTGGATACTGTCACAAAGCTATTGAAACTGATGGATAGTTTGTCTGATCCACTATGGTAAACCTACCTTGCATCCACATGCATGAGGAAAGGAGGGTCTCCATAGGACCGGCTGCTAAATTGAGCTGGGATGCAATGAGAAGAAATTGACAAATGGGAAAGCAGAAATAGAACTGGGGAAGGAGATAAGTTCACTACTATGCTTTGTATGCAGGCTCATGGGCGGAGGGCGGGGGGCAAAAAGGACAATTGCTCCAGACATTTAGAATGGCAACTGGAGAATCCAACAGAGCTAAGAGCTGGGCGTTGGTGTGGTGCTGTTCTGACTATGCAGAAGGTGGGCTGACCCAAACTCACCGTTTCAGGGAGTGTGGAGAGGCCCCTCTGAGGCTCTGCAATTCGGCCAGCTCTCTTGTTTGTATATCAAATGTGAGTCATTAATTTGGGTGACAGGTATTAGAGGCGTAGCAGTGTAAGTCTGTGTCCAAAAAAGCAATGAGAAGTCCTGTGGCACCTTATAGACTAACAGATTTTTTGGAGCATAAGTTTTCAGGGGTAAAGATGCATGCGTCTGACAAAGCAGGTCTTTGCCCACGAAAGCTTATTCTCCAAAAAATGTGTTAGTCTATAAGGTGCCTCAGGACTTCTTGTTTTTATTAATTTGGATGAACCATAACCTTAGCTGGGAGAATTTTTGATCCTTTCAGGGTATTTGAACTCAAAGCCTATTTTGAGCTACATCATAATCATCAGCATCAGCATCAACAACAACCACGGGTTCGGTGCCCATTGGTGTCTGATGCCTCTCTCACTATTTCTTTCCATCTTTCCTTGTCCAATGCAGACTGGCTTAGTTTCTTTAGACTAGCTCTGCACCAATCTACTATATCATCTACCTATTCTCTGTGGGGTCTGCCTCTCCTATTCGAACCATCCATTATGCCAAATACCAGGGTCTTGATGTTTTGTTCATCATTCATTCTGCAAATATGCCAGAATAGCTGTAACTTCCATTGTATAACTTTTTGCAGGAGGTTCTCTTTTGACTGCATCTTCCTATATAATTCTTCGTTGGTGACCTTCTGCATCCATCCTATTCTCTGGATCTTTCGATAACAATTCCTCTCGAACACCAATATTCTTTTTTCGAATCTTTCGTTATCACCCATGTCTCACATCCATACAACATGCTGCTGAATACACATTTTTCAAGACGTTCAGCTTCATTCATAAGCTAATCACCTTGCTTTTCCAGATCTTGTCCATTGCCTTCAAACATGGTCTTGCTTTCACTGTTCTAGTTGCTAATTCCTTCTTACAGTCTAGATCATACGTTATGTTGTTCCCCAGATGTGTGAACTTCTCTACATTTTCTAGTTCAGTCCCATCTACGCTGATCTTTCTTCCTATTCCCTTATCTCCAAATACCACTGTTTTTGTTTTATCGATGTTCATAATCAGTCCGTACCACTTCCCTTCCTCCTTTAGCAGCTGCACCATTTTCAGTTGCTTCTCCTCATCTTCCTCAATGATAACTATATCATACGCAAACCTCAAGTGTTAATTCTTATCCTGTGCAGATATCCCTTCTACCTCTTCCTTGATCTTGTCCATCACTCTCTCTAGATGCATGATGAAGATACTCAGCAATATCAGATCTCCTTGTCTCATACCTCTACTCATTCTAAATCAACTTCCTAACTCCCTGCATGTTTTCACTACTGCCTCTGCATTGTTGATATCCTTCAACAACTGTATCAGTCTGCTATCTACTCCTTACGACTCCAACACCACCCACGTCACTTTCTGATCTATACTGTCAAATGCCTTCTGAAAATTGACAAAGCAAATGCAGATGTTCTTATTCTTCCATTGAGCTTTCTCTGCTATCAATCTTTGTGCTAATATCTGCTGTATGGCAGTTCTATCTTTCCTGAAACCCACTTGCTGGTCCTCTAGATGTTGTTCTATCTGTGATCTTAGTCTGTCCTCAGTATCATCATCAGCACTTTGCCTAGATGACATGTTCGGACAATTGTTCTGTAGCTCTTGCACTCCAATGTATTTCTTTTCTTGTGTATTGTCACTAGCATGGATCTTGTCCATTCCTTAGGTGCCTTCCCTTCTTTCCATGTTATATTACATAGTTGGTGTACTTGCTGAATCATACTTTTTTGGCCATGTTTGATCATCACTCTCGTGATCTTATGATTTCCTAGGCTCTTGTTGTTTTTTAGTCATTTCACTGCTCTTTCTACTTCCTCCTTCAAAACATCAGTCTCGTTCTCGATGCTCAGTGGAGATATCTCTTTCAGTTCTTCGATCAGTCTCTCTGAGACAGTCAGGTCCAAGTGTGCTTTGTACAGCTCGGTGCAATGTCTCATCCATCACTGTACAATCTTTTCCTTGTTCATGAGCACCCCTTCGATCTCATCTTTGGTTGCCATCTGCTTCGGCTGCCACTTCCTATTAATATTCCTAATCATCTTATACATCCCCCTGCTCTTACATTCACCATGATACCTCTCTATATCTTCACACTGCTCTTCTAACCATTTTGTCTTACCCTTTCTGGCGGCTTTTCTTGCCTCATTGCATTTCACCTTATATTGATGTTCTGCCCTCTCGGAAACATCCCTTCTGATCTTCAACACTCTCTTCCCTTGGACCAACTTCAGTATCTCCTGTGTAATTCACTTCTTATTAATCTTCTCTTCTTCTGGAACAGTCTGCTCAATTGCCTCTTCTATTGCCGTGGCTATCCCTTTGACTCTCTTATCTAGGTCTTTGTGCCTGCATTCCTAATCTTCTCTTTGAGTGCTGCTCTGTAGGCATTCCCTATTTCTTCCTCACCTAGCCTCACCACGTCTATTCTCTTTTTAAACTGTGTCATACAGTTTCTCTTGAGTCTTATCTTGATGTTTGTGATCACTAGACTGTGGTCCAAGTCTATATTCATTCCTTGGAAAGTTTGGCACTGCTGTACTAATGTTACCCATCTTCTTCTTATCAAAATCATACCTATCATGTTCTTGGACTTCCCATCACTTGATCACCATGTCCACTTCCTACAGTCCTTTTGTTGGAGTCTCATGTTGCAGATCACCATCTCATGCTCCCTAGCAAACTCTAGTAGTTTCTCGCCTTGTTCATTTCTTTCACCGTTTCCAAACCTTCCCATGACTTTCTTACAACCTTCGTTATCTGTTCCAACATTCACGGTCCAATCTCCTCTGACGATCAACACGTCTCTCTTCAGTATCTCGTCCAGTGTCTTTGTCAAGTCTTTATAGAATAGCTCAGTCTCATCTTCAGTACTGTTTGAGGTAGGTGCATACACCTGAATGACTGAGATGTTGAACAGTTTTGCTTCAAATCTCGCTACCATCATTGTTGCACTCACCAGTTTATCTCCTAATAATGCTCCCCTTGCTCTTTTGCTAAGAAGGAATCCAACTCCTGTCTCATGCTTCGTTTCATTCCCTGACCAAATGACTTCGCAACCGCACATTTCCTGATGCCATGCAACGCATTTCTGCCAGTCCAAGTATATCGCATCAGTATCTCTCCATCTCCTTCCGAGGCAGCTCTAATTTTCCAGTCACCCACAGTGTTTGCGCATTCCATGTTCCAATTGACAGCTTACATGTTAGTTATAATTTTCTTTCGGTAGCCAACTTATCGACCCAATCCTGATCGCTCCATTGGTGTCGCGGACCTTGTTCATCCGGGCAATGTCCAAGCCAGCATCTTTTATCATTCAGTCATACTGGCATCATATTTTATTCATATTATTGTTTCACAGTCAGTGCATCATCACTCTTCTGACCAAACCTCCTCCTTTATCCAGGCTTGGGACTGGCATGGAACCCCTAAAGGCTTCATGGCAGAGTTTTCTGAGCTACAAGTGAAAATAAATTTTTTGACTGATCATCTCTTAGCCCCCAGGAAGCCTGCCTGTATCAAACATGTCTTCAGAACTTGGCATGATTAGCATATGTGAATGCTGAAAGGAAAAAGCTAGAATAATAACAGCAAGTGGCATGTGAATGTTAAGATTAAGGTCTTGTCTAAAAGGGGGGGAAATTGCAACAGTTTATTTATTTAAATGGACTTAAAACTGGGCTAGCTGAAGCAGTGCATACCACTAATATGGGGATATATACCAGTGTAACTTAAGTTGGCATTTCTCCAATTTTAAAAAATGTATTTTGCAGATCTGGTGAAATGTTTCTCTGTTGGACAGTTCATTTGAGAGAGAAACTGTGGTCCAGGAATTAGGCCACTGGACTAGGCCTTAGGAGATCTTGAGTCAAGTCTCTGTTCTGCCTGCACAAGTTTCCTGTGAGAGTTTGGGCAAGTGACTTTGAGCCAGATTTCCAAAGGTATGTAGGCACCCAAAGACGCATTATAGACCTCCTGTGACTACTTAACAGCTGAGCACTTAAGGTATGATTACGCTGCAGCTGGGAGGTGTGATTTCCAGCATAGATAGACAAACTCGCACTGGCTTAGCTTAACCTAGCATGTTAAAAATAACTGTGGATGTTATGACACTGGTGGTGGTTCTGGTTAACTTTCTATGGCCACCTGATCCCCTGAGCCTGAGGTAACGTAAGTCTGTCTACCCATGTGGGGGATCACATCTCCTACCTGCAGTGTAGACATAACTCTTGGGCACCTAGGTTACATCTACACTACAGACTTTTTGAGATAACACCTGTTATTTTGAAATAACTTTGCCAGGATCTACACTATGCACACACTATGGCTGCTTCTACACTAGCATGTTCTTTTGAAATATTTTTTGAAAGCGGGGCTCTTTCGACATAGCCAGTGGATCATCTACACACAAAAAGCGTTCTTTTGAAATTAAATTGAAAGAATGCAGTGCTCCTTTTGAAAGAGCTCTTCCACTCCTGTTTCAGGAAGAGCGCCCCCTTTCAAAAGCTTCTGTTGAAAGAAAATGTGTGTAGACACTCCACAGTCCCCTTTTTTCAATAGAGCAGTCCTCATGGCATCTGATTTTTTGATCCCTGGCCCGTTCTTTCAAAAGAGCGGGGGCTGTGTGGACTCTCTCTATTGAAAGAGCACATCGCTCTTTTGATCTGCTTTTTTGTGTGTGGATGCACTTTTTTGAAAGAAGTTCTTTTGGAAGAGATCATCCGGAAGGACTTCTTTTGAAAGATTTCTAGTGTAGACATAGCTTATTTCAAAATTTTGCACTATTTTAAAATTGGTAACCCTCATTTCTGGAAGAATAATGCCTATTTCAAAGTAGACACAATTAAGACATGAAACAGTGCTATTTTGAAATAAGCCATAGTGGCATCCAATGGCAGGATTTCAAAATACTGCTCTGTGTCCAGAAATTCTAGGAAAATAGCTGGGTGCTATTTTGAAATGCATTTTGTGTGTAGCTGTGTTGTTTTGAAATAGGATACAGCTCATCATATCACAGAAGTAACCTCAAGAGGCCGTTGAGTCCAGTCCCCTGCCCCCTTAGCAGGACCTATCACCATCCCTTACAGTTTTTGTTTTTCTTTTATAATCTAACCTGTCCTTGATAGGCCCTATTGAGGACTGAGCTCACAGCCCTGAGTTTACAAGGCCCATTCTCTAACCACTGAACTAGCCCTTCTCCCACGCCCAGATGTTTTGAAATACCTTATTTTGAAATACCGCTGTAGTGTAGCCTTATGCCTAGTGAATTTTTCAGAAGTGCCTATCAGAATCTTTAGGTGCCCAAGTAGCTTTGAAAATGTGGCCATTGGTCTCTCTGTACCTCTGTTCCCCATCTATACAATGGAGATGATAACACTTCCCTACGTCACAGAGGTTGTGAGGATAAGTATATTAAAGTTCATGAGACACTCTGGGACTGCACTAATCAGGGCCATGTGAGAACCTCAAATATACATACAGTACATTGGCAAAGCTGTATGGGGACATTTTCATTCTATCTGCTTACTCTGTAGTTGTCTGTATCCTGTGCTGTAATGGTGGTCGCTCCCAGGTGTTCTAATGTTCCCAGATTATGGAGATAAAGGTTACCAGAAAGCTGTATACTTTGAATTAGGTCACTGAATGACATGGCCCAGTTGGAGAAATTGTTGCTATCAGGGATGTTTTCTCATGTCCACACTGACCAGGCTCATAGTTATGCATATGCAGTACATCAAGATGATAAGGGATTAGGTTTATTTATTAGGTTTCTGAATTAATGATTTATCCTCTTAAATTCTACTTAAGGTGATGATACAGTTCACTTTGAAATCACCCACTTCACCCTTTCATTTTCAGCCACTGAGTCTTTTGTGCTGATTGTTTTGTGATGTTCCTATCATTTTGCTTCTGTTGCCCAGTTGGCAATGTAAAACTTGGAATAAAAATTAAAGAGAGGCTAGTTCTTATCTCTGATAGGTTGTTCATCGCTCTTCCACAGCTCAGAACAGAAACCATTTCGCTGCTTTAATCTGTTGTACAGAAAATCCTGTTCTTGATGACCCTGACACTATTGGGTGCTGATGTCCTTGTGTGGGGGGTTGACTATCTGCAATTCAAATTGGTGGTGTGGATTAGGGCTAGCATATCACACATGGCATTCAGCATTTTCAGGTCAGGTCTCTCTCTGTCACACACACACACTCTCTCTCTCTCTCTCTCTCTCTCTTTTGTTCTTATATTTGAAACAAAATACTACTAGGCTGCAACGCCCACATCTGGAACCCTGGGGACCTGGCTGGTCCCGAATGAGGACATTTGCCAGATGATGGGACATCCCCTGCCTCTGGAGCCCCAGCCCACTGTGCCTCCCTGGTGCTAGCTCCTCACCCAATGACCCTCCTGCATCTGCCCATCGCCGCCCCCCACCATCAGCCCCAGTAGCCTGATGGAGCCAGTGCCAGCCCTGGCCGCGTTGCTGACACAGCCATGGTTCCAGACCTGGAACACAAGCCCCACTGCACTCCCCTCCTAATGCCCTGCCAGCCCACAGATGTTGCCAGACCAGAAAATCCCAGTCTTGTGAAGTGCAACCTGTATCATTGTTTGTTTGTAAGGTGAGTTCTGTTGAAAGTCACATACTTTATATCTGACTCATGCTAATTTTGTCTGTGTGTAAAATTTCACAGATTAATCAAAATGCTTTCATCACTTATAGAGATATCACCTGCTTGCTGAATGGATAATTTGAACAAGTTCATAAATACTTATGAATAACAAATGAATGCTTGGCTACCCCATGCAAATTTTTCATGCATATATATTTCCCCGAACCTGAGCAAAGACAAAGGTCCTAATTCTCACATGAATTAAACAGGTACTACACAGTTTGAAGAACAAGTAACATTAGGAGGTTTATTTTATCTCTCTAAGGCAAATATGATCTCAGCTACTGGAGCTGAGTTCAGTGAGAGAGAAAAAAGAAAATACATGCCTTGATATATAAGGACACAGTAGCTGCCAGGAACTATTGCCACATTATTTGCAATGGTTTGGCTTCTCTTCTTTATGGCCACTGAGCTCAGCCCATGCCAGCACCATCAGTGACTAATACCAGCCCCTGCTTATTTGTCACGCTCTCGCGTTTGTTTCAGAGTGCTGCTTACTCATGCTAGCCTGCAGGGGCCTATATTGGTGACGATCATGTATAATAGGACAGGAGCAGCATGGCTCAGCACAGTTCAGCTGCTAAAAATAAAAGGCTGAGCATTTTTTAAAAGGATGGATACAACCACCTGGAATACCAATAATGTCATTTGAACATAATGGGATAATTCAGAAGTGCTTCAGCAAATCAATTAACAATAATCTACTTGGGAATACTCTGAGTTACTTGGCAATAGTCTCTGTTAGGATGTAGCTTCACAAAAAACCAAATACAAAGAACCCAAGCCGTCCTGTAGCACCTTAAAGACTAGCCCTGTGCAACATCAATATTTTGCACTAAAAAAAATGGATTGAACTCTAGTAAAACCTCCTTTGGCAATGCACAGAAGGATTTGAATTCAATTATCTCTTTCTTGGCTCACGGCTGATTATTCAGGGCTCATGTTAGTGAAAAACAACAGTTAGTGGGATAGAACGCTGAACACACGCAGGGTTCTGATGAATAAGAAGCTGCAGTTTTTGCAGGCACGCTAAAGTCGCATTTAAAGCCAACTACATTAATTCAGGAAAATGGTCTTTAGATTAAGATGTGGACTTTTCCAACGGAATCCCTTCCATTTTATAGTACAGGTGTGGGGCGTGAGAAATAGAAAGGGAGAGGATTCCAAATTTAAAGCATGGAAATTTGAGTTTGGAAACTGAAAATTTGTAGGGAAGCAACAATTTCTGTACGAAATGTTCCCAGATAGGTAATAAACTTTCAGGGGAAGACCCATTGCATCAGATTCATCTAAAGAAGTGGGTCTTACCCATGAAAGCTCCTTGTCATTGTCCCACCTTGAAGCAGGGAGATTGAAGGATCTGGGAAAACCAGAGGGAGAGCTACTACTGGCCCTGAGCTGTGAGTCGGACATTGACATGCAGTGAAGACTTGCAGCGAAAGGTAAGTTTTATAACCAGACTTTCTCCTTTCAGTAAAACATTTTGTTGATTTCTTCCTTGCATGTCCAACATGGGGTCCACCTCTGCTCTGTCTTTCGGCCATCCACATAAAATTTCAGATTAAGTGAGGGGAATTCTCATCCCTAGCGAAGCAGGGCTTGTAAAATGGCCCTTGACTGGTCCCTGATAAGGAAGAGTGGAGGAAGTAGTTCAGTAGAGGGAGGTGAAACGGCCCAAGCACGCTTCACCTTATATCTCATATGCTGATGATGGCATAAAATTGGAGCAATCCTTGGGGCTGCTCTAAGTAAGGCCAAATTGCTACAGACCCAGTCAACCTCCAGAATTAGGGACATGCACTGGTTCTTCCTCCTTCCTTCCCTCATGGGCTGCACAGAGCTTAAGCTGGCCACAATCCAGAACTGGAGCCAACATTGCTACAGACAAACTTTCTAGCTGTTTGTGCATAGTCGCTACATAGATAATTTCCACAGAGCCATGCACAGGTACAAAATTGGTATCCACATCTATAGCTGCAAAACTGATTTGCGGTTATCCACTCCCGTGGTTGCAAATGCCGGCGGATATTTGGAGGATTCTACATTTTGGTAGTATTCATATATTGGTGGAATTTAAGTCAATGAAACAGAGTTGCCAGCATCTCCTCTCCAGTCTGAGCATATGTTTTTTTTTCCTTTTTTTCTCTGAAGAACTCAATGTGAATGCAACTGGCCTTCTTTCTACCTTAGTTGTGCAGCCAGTCCTTTGAAAAGAATGCCAATCTACGAATCTAAGGACAAGACAAATGGGACCCTATTCTTGGGCTCTGATAGTGCCCTGGCAAAAGAAAGAGGGGCAGAATATCCAGGCCCAATCCCTACTTAGGCTCCCAGCCCCTTCAGTTCCATGGGCTTCTTCCCCTCCTTACCCTTGGGTAGGGTTTTCCTTGACCCTCTGTGATGAGGAAGTTCCTTCTGCTCAGCTTGGGCAGGATTTCCCTTCCCCGGTAGCATCCATGTGAAATTGTTAATTTCAGATTAGGTGAGAAGAGTTCTCGTCCCCATTGATGCACGCGTTGTAGAATGGCCATTCACTGGTCCCCTGGTCCCTGATGAGGACAGGTGGGACAGGTAGTTCAGTGGAGGAAGAAGAAATGGCCCAAGCATTAAATCACAGTATTTTATAACAGGGTGGTTGAGCTACATTTTTAACTCTTCCAAAGCCAAGATTTTCTGTCTTCCCAAAAGCCAGGCAATATCTCTTCCCAGAAGTAGCCTATCAAGTAGATTTTGAATCATTGCACTCATTCTTTTGTTTACTTGGATTGTAAACTCTGGGCCAGAGCCTGTCTTTTTGTTCCAGAGTGTTTTCAGCACACAAACACTAGCATCTGGAAGAGTCGAACATGACCAGCATTGAAACCATTATCGTTCATCAACAAGTTCATTGGACTGGTCACATGGTTCGGATGTATGGTCAGAGCCTCCCAAAACAGATTCTGTTTTCTGAATTGGAGGAAGGACAGAGACATGTTGGGGGGCCAGCAGAAGTGACAAAAGGACAGTCTGAAGACACACGTGCAAAAGTGAAGAATTGGTGTCAACACTTAGGAGAACTTTGCCCAAGACTGTTACCAGTGGCGAACAGTAATCTGTGAGGGAGTGGCTCAATTTGAGAGGTCCCGCCACAACGCACATGAGGAGAGGCAGAGAAAAAGAAAAGAGCATTTAAAAACTGCCCCACATCCCTCCAGCAGCTACCAATATCTGCCTTTTCTGTGGGAAGATGCACGGCTCCAGAATTGGGCTGATCAACCATCCACAGACTCACAAATAGGAGGCTGGCATGAAGACGTCCTAGTCATTATTGTGTGACCGCTGAGAGACAGAGTTTTCAGTGACTAGTGCAACTGGTTCCTGGTCTACAACTGAGGTTCACAGGCCCTACACTTATAAATATTCTGTTTGAACCAGCAACTTTGCTCATCTTATGGCAAGTGATTTTAACTTCTGTAAAGCTGCATCTACACTAGCCTGTTCCTTCGAAAGAGCAGGCCCCACTTTGAAGTAGCGTGTGGCATGTCTACACACGCTGTGTGTTCTTTCGAAGATGAAATTGGCATTAGGCACCTCAGAAATCAAAACCACTCTTCCCACAGAAAATAGGAAGAGGCCGCTCCTTTGATGTCTTTTTTTGAAAAAGGATGTATGTAGATGCTCCTTGTCCCGCTTTCTTGAAAAAGCAGGGTCCACTATGGTGTTAATCAGCTGTTAGGTGGAGACGTGCTGCCCAGCCCCTGCGGAGCTCCATGGTCTGTGTGTGCAGCAGCTCTTGAAGCTGCATGAACCAGGAAACCCCATTGCAGGAAGCTGAGAGCACGCAGGGAGCAGCCATAGCACGTGCTGCCGCTGCATGCCTCAGTGATGTCCTGAGCAGCTGCCAGACGGCCATGGCCAGCACCTGGGTGGGTCAGGAGCCCCAGAGCTCCCCCTTCGAGCATATCTAGAGCATACCCCCTCCAGTACCGACCATGAGTTCCAGGATCTGCTGGGGGTCTGGCAGGAGAAGGAGGTGCTCTTGGTGATGGGCAGCAAGCAGCGGAGCGTGGACACCTTCACCCAGCTAGCCAAGGGCCTGACTACCCAGAGTTACCCGGCCCGCACTTCTGACCAGGTCAAGAGTAAAGTTAAGGAGCTGCGGCAGGGTTATGCCCAGGGTCGGGACTCTGCAGACTGGTCAGGGGCTGCCCCACTTCCTGCCCCTATTACTCGGAGCTCAGGACCATCCTGGGCCCCTGACACACCTCCTCCCTGCTGGCCCTCCTGGACATCTCAGCTGAGGAGCCCCAACCAAGAGAGGAGCAGGAGCCAGGACCATTAGCTAGCCTTGCACCACCAGTGCCAGAGACGGAGAGAGCCTCAGCCAGTGATTGGTCCAACGAGGAGATGGATCTGGTCATCAACCTCCCCTCCCGTACCTCCAGCTGAGCAACAGGCAGACAGCGACCCCCCCACAACCTCAGCGGTGGACCCTCAGGTATGTACGCAATAGGGAGCACACCCCAGGGTGGCCACCAGTGCTGCGGTGAGCAGGCTCCCACTCTGCTGGTGGCAGCCAGCAGGGTGTCGAGCTGCTGCTGCTCCATGTCTGTTCCCATAGGCACCGTGTCTGTGGGGCTTGTGGCAGCTCTGTAGGCCTTGTGCTGTGCAGGCCAAGGGTGCTGGGGAGGGGGCCTTTAAAGGAGTGGCTTGCTGCAGCCCCGGAAGGTCTTGGCCACCCTGCGACCTCATCCGCAGCGTTTCCTGCCCCATTCTTTTGAAAGAGGGCGTGGGTGCGTGTGGATGCTCTCCCTTGCAACATGGCGCGTGGCCCTTTCAATCGTGCTCATCGACAGCGGCAGCCCTGGCCCATGTGTAGACGCTCCCCTTCGAAAGGGCATCTTTTGACCACTCTCCCTTGAAAGGCACCCTTTTGAAAGAGCACTGAAGTGTAGACCTAGCTTAAATCAAACTTTTGATTAGTGGAAGTCTACCTGTAACCCATGCACCTGGGTATGGCATGCTGTCCCATGTAGCGGCACCTAACCCTCTCACACAGGCAAAGAAGGAGAGGTGGTTTTTGGTTCAAACTGTAGAGGCTCCTGCACTAAGGTCCCAGGTTCAAGTCTGACTGTGGGTGGTTCCATATCCTTTACTTTTATAATAGAAATTCATTCAGACCAAATGATATTTATGTTCTATGTCAAATTTTCTTTCTTTTCGTGCCTCCCACAACATACTGAGTAAGACCAAAGGTTTATCTAGCCCAGCATTCTGTCTTCTGACAGTGGCCAATGCCAGATGCTCTGGAGGGACTGAACAGAACAGGCAATCATCAATTGATCCCTCCCTGTTGCCATTGCCCAACTGCTGAGAAACAGAGGCTACGGACACTGTCCCTGCCCACCCTAGCTAATGGCCATTGATGGGCCTATCATCCATGAATTTACCTACCTCTTTTTTGAATCCACTTATATACATAAAATCGTCATATATTTGCAGCAGTTTTGGGCCTACCAGCTGGAGGAAAATTAGTACTGCTACTTTATGTACTTTTTGTACAGCCCCCATGGGATGAGAAAAATTTTGAATTGTTGTTTAAACAAACAATATTTTGCTGTGTAATCCAGGAGTTACGTTTGTCAGCTGAGAAAGAACCACCACTTGTATTAACAGCCTAATGCTCAAATCTGTTTGAGTCTGCTCAGGCTTCTGGAAAAATTGCAATCTCAGTAGACATGGTCAGAGAATTTAATATAGTCAGTTCATACTTACATTATGTCCTTGGCATGGTAACTCCTCATAGTGTGGCAATCGCCCCACTCCCGCAAAAAAAGGGATGATGGAGGCTGCAGGGAAACCTGCAGAGTATGCCAGCCAATTAGAAAAGGGGTTGGAAGCAGCCAATCAGACAGCAGTTTGCTGGAGTAGCCCTAAATATTAGGAGCTGTTCAGCAAAGCTGAGTCAGTTAAATCCTGATTGAGAAGGGTACAGGACTGGCTCCCAGCAAGGGAGTAGTGCCTTACACAGAGCAGTACTGAGCATGCTGAGGGGAGCTATGGAGAAGCTTCAGCCCAACACCTTCCAGACTGCTTTGCCTAATCTCATGGCCAGTAAGGTGCGATAGTGGGCCCTGACCAAGTAGGGTGCAGGACAAACTCTGAGTAAGAGCAAACACCTTAGCTGCAGCAGAGCTGGGCAGGCTAAGAGGAGCTTGGGAGAGGCCCCAGCCTGCCACCTGTCAGACTGCTGTCCCCAGTGTAGAGGCCAGAAAGGTGCAGGCGCCTGCAGATGTGGCCCTGGGAGTGAGGCAGTGAAGGCAGAGAAAGGAGGAGGTGGGACAAGGCTGTCCCCAGAGGTCCCTGGGCCGGGACTCAGAGAAATGGGTAGGGCTGAATCCCTCCCCTCCCACCCCACTTGGACCACACCTAGCCATACCTAAGAGTGGCCAGCATGATCTGTGGCCTGCCCTTGAGATTCAGGGCTAGACGTAGGCTGCATCTGGCCACAGAAGTGGGTTCCCCAAGACAGCAGGCGCTGAACCCTGGTGGGGGGGTGAGAGAGACTGCAGTGGGCACTGCCAGAGGGCAGTGTGCTGAAAGGGATGCCATGATCTGGGAGCAACATGGGTCCCAAGACCAGAGCATGGAGAGACCTGGGAGGAGGACACACCAGCCAGAAGGGGGAGCCCTGCTGAGGAGTGGGAGCTAATTTCCTGAGCTACTGGCAGGAGGAACCATGACTGTGAGTTCACCCCTGGACGCCCCTTTATTAGTCATTTGATTTGTTTACAAAAACTGAGGAGCATTTAAGGTGAGTACAGCACCATTTTTGCTGGAGTGTAACACCAGGGACTCTACTCAGGTTTTGTACAAGTGCGTTTAAGGGATGTTGCTGTATTGGTCTTGTGATACTCTGGCATGGAATGGATTCAAAATTAGAATTGCAGGATTATTGCTTCCTGGATCACATTAGTTGGTTTCCTTTCCATGACTGCAATGCCCAAAGGAGAAGCTCCCACCCTGGAAAAAAGGCTTGCAGACAGATATCCTGCACAGCTGTATGTGAGAATATTTCCTATTTATTGTTTAAAGAAAATCTCTGGAGTAAATTATGGAAAAAACCCAGTGAAACAAATGAAGGTTATGTTATTTCCAGGGATGATACCTTCTGACAGATGCAGCACTCCAGAGAGAACTTGTTACTTTATTCTTTCTCCAGCCTCAGCTCCTTTTATAAAAGCTTTTTCTTGGATTCTGTCATTCTAAACGGACACAGAGGGTTTTATCTGGTCTCACACTGATGTCAAGCTGGAGTGACCACGCACTGACCAAGGGACTTCCTCTAGATTTACACTAGTCCAGTGCAACCGAGAGAAGCATCTGTCCCATTAAACCAAAGTCTTTTGCTGTTGGTTGCTATTATAACTTGAATTATAGAAGCATCTAGAGCCCCAGAGAAGACTGGGGCCCATAGTGCCAAGCACAGTTCACACATCCAATGAAAAGACAGTGAGTGCCCCACAAAGCGTACTAGCCAAATTACTCCATTGACTTGGAAGGTGTTAGGCCAGAGACAGTTTTTGCCTCGTTCTCCTCCCACGGGTCCTTACGTCTCCTCTTTCTTAGTTTTAATGACATATTTGCTTTGCTTCATTCTTGCATTTCTCACATTGTTTCTCACCACCTCCCCTTCGTATTTTTGGTGTCCAAAGGGAAAAAAGGATTGGTTCACAAGATATGAGACTTTCGGAAGACTGAACCACTCTTGAATACCGGATCTCTGAAACAATAACTATTACAACGTTGACTTTGTTTCTATGTACAATGGTTGCACTTTGAAATATCAGTTTAAAGGTGCTTCTCCCCACCAGCTCATTCAGTGTAAGGAATATGAACCTGCTCACATTTTATAGTTTGATATTTTGCACCACATAATAAGTATCTCCCTCTGTACATCTATATGGGTGAAATTAACAAAGATGCTAACTAATGACACTTAAAAGAACCAGTATGGTTCACTGTGAAGTGAGTATGAGGGCTTTACAATAGGCACTGAGAGTGACCCTATACCTCCTCCTCTCAGAAGAGTTGTCTTCATGTAGTGGAACCATCTGAGGCACCAGGGCCTTTGCCAGTGGATCCATGAGTGTACCAATTCAGTAGACTACAAAGTCTCATTCAGGTCACTAATCCAGGAGCTGGAATAATGTCTGTGAATCAGCTGGAAGCAGCTCTGTGCCCTGGTTATGGTTGGGCGGGTCAAATGCCCCTCTGTGTTTGACACACAAAGCCCATTAGTTAGGCTCCATAGAGGGGGAGAATTGAATCCTGTCGGCATAAAGCAAATACTGGGAGGTTGAAGAGATATCGGTCCTCTATGATCCTTGATTCTGATTAACAGTCTTGACCTTGGAGCTCTACATCTCAAATTCTGTGTCAGGTGTCACTGTCAAAAGAGCCGTTTCCTTGCATGTTTGTTATCTTTGCCATCTTAAAATGCTAGGAGTCTATTTTTCATACAAATTTAGATTTTGCTCACTTTGGCAAAAATATTGTATCTGAATTGTGACTGTCTGCAATTCACTGGGGAACTGCTTCATCAGATGCATGAAAAATATTTGTTAGTCTATAAGGTGCCACAGGACTTCTCGTTGTTTTTGCAGATACGGACTAACATAGCTACACCTCTGATACTGGGGAGCCGGGTCTTTTAAGTGGCTTTATCTCTGCTTTAGAGCTGGTTCTGACTGACCTGTGGCATTTGGGTATGGATCCAGATATCTAACATGAGTGGGGAAGGTTGTACAGCTTATGAGGGGGTTAATTAGACCCATGAAAGACATAGAGGGCTGCTATTATGTTTTGATGCATACCCTGTACCCTCCTGAGAGTCTGTGAGGATTCCACTAAGGAATTTGTTTCAGGTCCTGGTCTTTATGCATCTGAGGTGGCTGATGTGGTGCATGTAGCTTGAGCCTGTACTGCTTGTGTGTTCTGTGTACAGCACATTTAAATTTCTTTAAAATCTGCCTGCATGCAGAGACAGCAGCCATTATATTCTCAGAGTTGCTGCAACCTTTTCCAAGGAGATACATGCAGTGGAGCCCTTACATTTGTTCTTTCTTCTTGTTCTGTCCCTTAATCTAAAACGAAATGCACTTTGAAAGAAAGTACCTGGACAGTTCTTTGTGTACGGCAACATAGCAGGAATCCCGGTGGTGAGGACAGGCAGTCAACTGCATGTCTGATATTATACTACTCTGCTGAGTCTTTTGATCTTCCACGTACAGGAGGTCTAAGGGCTTCCATATTTAAACTGTAGTGGCTCACCAAGGATAGCTGCCAGAACCTCCAGTAGTTCCTGGTGAGCACCTCAGGTTTTGCTGCTTTATGATCAACTTCAAGCTGTTAGGGGACAAAAATGATGACACTAAGGAAATACAGTGACTGCTCTAACAGGAATACCCTCTCTGCCATGCTTTGCAGACAAATCCATACCGTCTCCTGGTTTATCTAGACTAGTAACCTTTTCTTAAGCATGACTGTTTCTTATGCAAGAAATGTAAAAGCCAATCAAATAAAGGGGTTCGACTCTGAGTTGTGTCCTAGAGGCTCTGTATTAGAACATGTCTGTAAGCGGTTTAATCAGCTGTTTCAGAGCTGTTGTTTTATATTCAATGTTGTTATGCTTTGGGACAAAGATATAGTGGCGCCTCCAGTCTGACTACTTTTATGCTATTGAAAACAGAACTACTTTTTTCCTTCCCTAAAAATCAGCTCCACTAGAGGTCTTTTTAAAGAACTAGATAATTTGCTGTCTACGTCTGGTTAATGCTTGATTTACGTTGTTGTTACTGCGCCTCATAAAATGGGTTTTTCCTATCACAACATTTCTAGATACATAAACAATGAAGACTATCTGTTTGAAAGTTCCTTGCACTGAATCCCAATATTCTTTAGCTTTTGCTTTGATCTTGCGCCTGGAAAAAATCTTTTCCTTGAAACTGTGAAAGTTATTACAATTCTAATAATGCATCAAAGCAGATACAGTATGTAGTACAGCCAAACCTCAGCATTAGCTTATGTTGGGAACCCAAATAAGCTTCTTTTTTTTTTCTCCCTCCGCCCTTTCAATTTTAGCTTTCTTTTCTGTGAATCTGGTGAGTGTGGGTTTTAGTGCTTGTGGAGGAGTCAGGCGTGGTGTAGTCAGATTCTATGCAGGCTTCCTCATATAGGGCTGGCTGTGCCTGGCAGCACATCTAAACATCACAAGCAGAGACTGCTGCTCATGCCAAATTGTGCGTCCTGTGGACAAAAACCCAGCTGAGAATGATGCTTCTCAGGGTGACTTACCCCAGGGATTATTTGCATGGTGCTACCAAACTTCATTTCACTTGTGACCAAAATCAAAGCTCTGGAGGTGAAATTTGGTAATTTGTCCTTGGCTCCATGGAGCTCCTTTCAAAACACCGCTAGCGTGCCTGGCACGTGAACAAGCATATCTTTGCTCCATGTTACTTCATGAATGCATTACTTACGCTCATAGATGTTAAAGCCAGATGGATCATTGTTATCATCTAGTCTGGCTCCCTGCATGACACGGCCTTTAGCGCTCATGCAGTAGTTCCCACATCTAGCTCAATTACTTCTGCCTGATCTGGGTCATATCTTTTAAATCTTCATTCTTGACTGACAAGGTGAGTCCACTGCAGCCCAGGGTAAGCTATTCCAAAGGTTAACTACCTTCAGGGGATGTCTACACTGCAATCAGATGTGAGATTGCAGCATGTGTAGACATATCTATACAGCCTATGGTGCTGCTCCTGGCACTGTGGCTTCCCCGATAATGTCATTCAAGATACCCAACCTAGCTTTGAACTTTGTACGTCTGCATATACTGCAGTCATACCTCTGACATGGATAAAGGCGTACTCTTGCTCTTAAACCTTTGAATCCTAATTACAGTTTGAGTTTGATACGCTTCAGCTGCTTCCAAACCCCACGTCTTGTTAGGAATTGTTTGTGCAGTTTACACAACGCAGACCCTTGTAACATGGCTGTTGTGCAAGCTACATATCAGATGTCTCTTCCCTTTCACAAATATTAGGTGCAGGAGAGGACAGAGGAGCAGCTCCCAGCTAAAAGCAGGGATGGTCACATGACAGAACTAAGAGTTAGAAAACTGTATTAGTTCCACTTGAAACTCTAATTTGCTGTGTTACCTTAGGCTTATCTGATAGTGATTCAATTTCCTCACCACAAATAGGGCTTCTAATATTTACCACACCTGCCCCCACAGGGGTGTTTTGAGCATAAACCAACTGACTTTTGTGACATGCTTTAAGATGCTTGGATGGGAGATGCTCTTTTTTGTGCCAAGCATTGGAATTATTTTGTTATGGGAAGGGTCACGTGGGAAATGACAGTCAGGAACGAGAGGCGGAAATGCCTAAAATAAGCAATATGTGGTTATTTACAAAAATCATGTAAAGAGCTCAACTTAATTCCTGTCAGTCACTGTGCCCCAGGGACATTACTTACTGTTGTTCTGCTACTGCAGGTATTATGCCCCAGCCATGGTTCACCAGGGTTGTCCCCTAGAGGGAGACCAGATGCTTTACTTACCTGAGCCATCCGTGGGTATGGCTACACACCAATTCCCATTGACAGCAGTTTGCCATTCCTGGCCAAAGGTTGCTGCAGAAAGCAGAGGCAAATAAAGCACCTGACAGCCCACCAGGTACTAACTCTGGCGAGTTGCTTATTGCCCACCCTGTGCTAAAACAATCTACTGAGTAACACTCTAAGGGTAACCCTGCCCTAAATCTCAGTTAGCCTTAAGTCCAACTGGTGCACAAATTGATTTCTGGCACACGTAGGTAACTGCTTCAGATCTGAAGGACCTACATGTGACTGTGTGAGAGCAGGTCAATACAAACTGGGGTTTCCTGTCTTCTTGGGATGTTAAGTGACTTGTGAAGTTATACAGTGCACCTGTGGGTGAGGGGAGACTATCGAATCTATTTTTCTGTGGGGCATTTGTGACTGCATTTTATATGCTTGTGATTATGGATATGCATAAGTGGAAAATGTTTTATGCAAAATACTGAATGTGAGGTGTCATTGGAAAAGTTGTAATCTGCTGAATGTGTATATTTTATTTGTAAATGAGTGCCACTTCTATAGCTGAAATTAAAAATACTGGCTATAGATTGATTTTTGGTGTGTTCATGTTGTGGAAAGTTTATTACCCGTACATCAGGAAGTACAATGTAAAAGACAGAAGCAGGGATAATAGTCCATTCACATGAAAAAGTTGAATAGGGCACAACTGTTTTCCTGCAGTTGTGCTACACTGCTACTGACTCATGGACTCTGGGATGCTACAAAGACATATGACTGTGTTCCCTGATAATTTTTTTTATTTTTCAACAGGCAGGTGTAGGAACTAAACACAGGCTTCCCACTCTGGGGGAATTCTATGGAAGGTGAGGGAAGCAAGCAGTGATTAGCTTCAGCTGGCTTTAAATACTGTCTCCCCACCCCAAGAGGATACTTGGAACCACCTGGAAACAAAAAGATTGTAATGCTCGGGGTGGAGGAGAACTGCTGGACACAGGTCAGAGAGGACCTCTCCAGCCTGAGAAGAACTGTACCTCAGATAAGAGAGAGAGTGAAAAATTATTTGCAACAAGTTTTCTTAGTGCATTAACCTTAGTGTACATGTTGGTTTTGTTTAGTAACCTACTTTGTTCTGTCTGCTATCTCCTATGACCATTTAAACCCTACCTTTATACTTATTAATAAACAAAAATGTTAGTAAGCCCAGAATAAATAATATTTACCATAAGTGGGGTGGAACAAGCAGCTGTTCATCTCTCTTCTTGTCAGATAGAGGCAAACACTCTGAGTTTGTTCTATATAAAACTTTATACAGAGTATGACTGATATATCTGCAGTTCTAGTCCCAGTGGGGCTGTGCTGTGGCAAATGCCTGTGGCTGAGCCTTCCAAGAGCTGAGCTGATCCCAGTGTCTGTTTTACTCTGTTGTGGGTTGTGACCCCATCTCTGTGCCAGTGCTGGAGGGCCTGGCTCAGCAGGACAGGGTGGGTGGGGAACTCTAAAGAGCAAGTACATAGGTTCAGTGGTATTTTAGCACATCAAATGACAGTCACAAGGAGATATCTGTGACCAAAGCTATGATAGTGATGTCATTGTGGAAAGAACCTGTGACCTAAATTCAGCCTCCTGCTCTCAGTTTACTTGGGGTGTGATCCAGTCAGAGACTGAGTGCCTCCCGAGAGGCACTGAACATTGTCTGCTCCACTAAAGTCATGCCCCAGCCAGCTCAGGTGCTGTGCATGTGAATCTACATGCAATGCAGGTAGTTGCTTCAGGTTCTGCACATTCACATACTAGGAGATCCCCTCTTTACCTGCTTTCCATGTTTACTTAGGACCGTAATGAAACTTCCCCAGCAATTGGGGCTTTTTGCAATTCAATAAAAGAAGTTTAATCAGGGCCAGCATGAAACTTTCTACTAGAAACAATGAGCTAAAAGCACCCAGAAAACTTTGGTGGCCACAGAGCTGTCAGCCATGCAAACATGTCAAAGGAAAAGAGATGACAAGGGGTGGACTGTGCAGGCAAATTCACTGGGCTACATTCAAATCTGATGGACTGGAAGTCTATATGCAAAACTGTGCTCTGATTTCCACAGCGCATGTCCCCTCTCTCATCTATCCTGGTCTCAGAGCCCACACAGAGGTCCCCTTTGGACAGAAGGTGACTGCAGAACATGCAAAAGAAAACCACTTTGTACATAAGAGATTAGGAGATAGATGAAAGGGCAGAATTTTGCCCTCAACTGGGAATTGTCCAGTGGACCTGACCTGGGACAAAACTCTTCTTTCAGATTCTCAAAGCAGTTTAAACTGAGCTTCCTGAACATGCTGAGCCACATGGAACATAAAGAATAGAATACCAGAGGGACCATTTGCTGTGAAGATGTCCTACTAGGCCTTTTCACCCAGACAGGAATCAAAACCAAAGCCCTACTGGTAAATTACACCACCCTCTGGATCTGAATTTAGATCTATTTTTCCTCTGTAGACAAAAATTCAAGTTTGAAAGCTGTCCAGCTATTCATGAGGGGAATTTGCTACACAAATATCATGGAATATGCCTATGAAGAACTCATTCATGTGAGTGTTGTGCTTAATGAGAGGCTCTGCTGGTCTATAAGGGTTAAAACGTCATGTGTTATACCCTAAAAAGCCTTTTCATTTTGAATGATCATGAAGTTCCCCAGCAGGGGCCCATGTATCAAAAGCCATGTGACTGCCCTTCTCTTTGACTTGTCCCATAATAGTGTGCCAGAACCCAGACTTTCATTTACACTTGGTAAGGGCTTGATTTTAATCTTCTTTTTTTTTTTTCTTTTCAGTGTGAATCAGGAGGTCAAGAGAGTTTTACTTCTGGACTCTTGCCATAAAGGACCGGGTTCTAAGCCATATGGCTGTGAAGAAAATCATTTAAAATGTGGATTGAATGTAATGGGTGTAATGTTGTCTGCACACAGACTGAAATATTGCTTCTGAGTGGTGTAAGCAGCCAAATCTGTCACAGGCTGTAAGGTGCAGATGTTAGGGAGATAACTGTTCGTCACCCTCGCTAGCTCTTTCTCTGATGACCACCTGTAGCAGCAGACTAATGTGTTTAGCCCTCAGTTCTAGAGGCGATGGCAGATTCTGGGACAGAGTCAGTTCAGCAGCTAGTTGCTGGGTGGGTGGCCAATAAAGACTCAGGCCAGGTCTACGCTAGACCTGAAAGTTGATCCTAGATACTCAATCCCAGCTATGAATCGACACATCTAAGCTCGACTTGTCTGGCTGTCCTCACAGAGGGACGTTGATGGGAGACACTTTCCCATTGATCTCCCTTACTCCTCACAATAAAGAGGAGTAGCAGGGTCAACTGTTGAGCCCCGATAGTTGTATTTTGTGCATCCCCTCTAGGTGTGTGAAATCAAACCCTGGAAGATGAACCCTGACCTGGTGAGTATAGATGTACCCTTAGTCATCTCAACTTCTGTCCAGAAGTGTGAAAGAGAGAGAAGATATATCCCATCTTCAACACCAAAAAGCCATTTCCAATCCACTTTATATGCCTTCCTAGGTGCCTACAGCCCCAACTGCCCCATACACATTTACCATAATCTCCAGACTTCTTTCCACCTCCCAAAGACCCTGACAGCAGTTATCAAACTTGCAGAGCTAACTGAACCCCTGGTCTTTTCTTTACTCTCTGAATGTACCCTGCTTGTGTGTTAGGCCTCATCTCTTCACATGTCCCAGAATGGAATTCCCTACAGCTCTTAGACCAAGCTTAGGGCTACACAGCACCTTGTGTATCAACACTCAGACCTGCTGTGTAAAGCACAATGTTGGGCTCCTGCAGGTCCCTCCTTTAGGACTCTTACTAAGGGTGTATCCAGTGACCAGACAGTCTTCTTAAACTGTAGAATTATTTATTCTTACTGTGGAATCAACGTATAAAAGTGAGAAGGATTAAAAGCAATAGTCTGCATGCATGTCTATCTTACCTAAAGGCCAATCAGGGCAGGCTTAGCTTTTTTCGGATACCCCAAAGGATGGATGTGTCACCCGGTTTCCCCAACAAGAGTTTCTTTGTTCCTGTTTCTGTGGAACCATTTCCTTCTTGCCCCAACCACTTGGACTGGCTCAGCAGGAGTGAGCAGAACCCTATGACTCTGCCATTGGCCTGTAACAACCTTGTCTGTGTTTGTTTCTTTTTGTTTTGTTTGCTGCATGGCTTAGCTTTGCAGATTCTTCTTCCCTTCTGGCTTGCTTTCCCTTAGTTCCTGTTTTTAAACAAATCCAATATAGTCATGCAGTAAACCAAGTCAACATACAATATTTATTCATCATCACAGGGCAGCTTCATGTCTACTGCAACCATGTGGGTTAAATGGAAGCTAATAGCCATACAAGGAATACCATATGGGTTATGTAAATGGTTTTCTTTCTAAATATATTTTTCCATTTTTGAGCTTAATTGGATTTGCCATGGGGGTGGGAGAAAAGGGGCAATACACTGTAGAAGGAGGTAGGGAGAGAGAAATCAGAGCTTCTGATCAGACTCCATCTCCCTCCCACGGTTAGAGAGTACAAGAGTAGAACTCCCTGTGCTTTGCCCCTAGTCTTTGTGACGGTTAAGTGACCATGGACTCAGGTTGAAGCAGAAGAGAAGTTTGCAAGGGTCAAGCTGCACATATGCAGGGTGATATCAAAGTCAGGTCTTGCGCAGTGGGGCTGGAAAAATTTGTATGTGCGGGTGGGGGTGGGGGCTGCGAGCCATTGAACCAAGCTGTAAAACCCTCTATATAATGGAAACCTCTTCAAGCCGGGGGGGGGGGGGAAGGGGGGGAGCTGCATGCAGCCCCCTCCTGGCCTGCTTCTTCAAGCACCTATCACGGAACTATAGGGCTGGAAGAGACCTCAGGAGGTCATCCAGTCCAACTCCCAGCTCAAAAGTGGACCAATCCCAACTAAATCTTCCCAGTCAGAGATTTGTCAAGCCAGGATTTAAAAACTGCTATGGATGGAGCTTCCATCTCTTCTCTAGGTAACACACTCCAGTGCTTCACCACCCTCTTGGTGAAGTAGTTTTTCCTAATATCCAACCTGGACCTCTCCCGCTGCAACTTGAGGCATGACTATAAGGCATATAGGACATATAGTTCTTGTTCTCAAGAAACAGAGTGGTCCAGAATCAGGCACGAAACAAACAGGCTCAGAGCTTCATTGCCCTCAGTCTTGCCTAATACTGAAATGGATTTGGCTCTGGAAAAACTGGAAAAACTACTATTATAAATCTTTGGAAATGAATGGCTGCTGATTGCTGCAAGAGTAGCTGCTCAATAACTCTGTAACAAACCGCACAATAGACTCCATTACAGGAGGACTATACATACAGCTGGAGCCAGTCCTTGGCTACATACAGCTGTGTGCTATAAACACCATCCTCCCACGCCTTGGGAAAGCAGACCACAGGCAGCATGTCTGTTATCTCTGAGCAGGTGCAGCTAAGAAGTGTGTTTGCTTACTTCTAACTAGGAGTCTGGGACCAGAGAAACTGGGAGATAGCAGCTCTCCCTGTTAGAGTGGTCATTGTCAGAAGCACTGATCTGAGAGGTCTCTTGGCACAGAGAGGGGGCCACCGGTAGCATATTCTCCTTAAAGGTCCTGGGGCTCTGTGGTCCATCCCAGCTCTAAACTAGTTCAGATCTGTTGATTTTTTCATAGCACACTGCTGGGCCCATTGGGTTCACACAGCCTTCGCAGAGATGGACAGATAGTCAGGTCTAAGACAACCTTGGGAGGGATTAATGTTAGTTATGTGCTGCTGCTGGATGGAAGGGGTGAGCCGACAATATTACGGATTAGTTTTGTAGTATTAAATACATGGCAGGTCACTGTATAGGAGGAGCCTGTGGATGAGTCCTTTGAATACCTTCTAAATCCAAAGAAAACAAATACACAACATGTTCCATAAATATTTAGGCAAGATTTTGTTAAAAAACTGGAGAAAAAGGAAGTGTTTTACCAAACCCAAGGGAAATTTCCAGCTTATTAAATGTAAACTGGAAATAAAACAAAGCTGCTTGTCAGAAAAGATAGCGAAACTTTACACAGGGAAGGTCAGTGAAAAAAAGAGCAATTTTAATGTCAAGAAAAAGAGCACAGTCCACACACACACCAAAGAGGCATATGGGAACATAAAATTAAGACATTCAAGGCAGCAGTGTATTGCATGATACAATCTTGTGGTATGGTACAGTTCCAACCAAACACATCTAGACAGACATAAGCAGCATTATCATCCCTAGGGTAAAGAATGAACAGTGAGGATCAAATGAATTCTACAGAACTAGGTCAAATGCTAAGGAAAACTGACACCAGGAACGGAAAGTGACTATGACACAACAGCTGACATCTTAAAGGACAGAACAACTCAGTGATGAGAGGGCTAACTTAACTACTTGCAACATATTTACTATAGAATGCCAGGAACGTAAGCCGGCAAGGGAACTAGAAGAAAGTGTTCTTTTTATCAGTAGTGTGCAAGGCTTTCAGTTCTGACCTACTGTTTCACCAGCCAAAAGGATGGAATGGATTCACTTAGAGTCCAGACTTGGACAAGCCAGACGGCATGAATGATAAGTGAATGCCAGCCACGGCTGGTGCTAAAAATAAGGTGTGGAGCTGTAGGCTCTAGAGACAGAAACAATGCTCCAATTATCTCATTTCGCATGCCCATTCCATCTGTCTCCCACAAGTTATCTGGTTTCTGAAGTGACAATCTAGAACAGAGATCAAAAGGAGGTTCATGATAGGTTCAAGAGCTCTGGAGTAGTCTGGCAGGGAACAGGGAGGGGCAGAAAGAAAGAGGACTGGGGTTTAGGAGGTGAATATGGGAGTGTAGTGGCCTCTCTCTCCCTCATGCCATTATACTTCTGTCGTCTCCATCATTTGCCTAACTTTTTGGTTGGGTGAACCCCTCCAACATCCAAAGTGAATGGCAAGTGGTAGGAAGATCATTTAAACCTACAGACTTGCTATTAAAAAGCTGCTGTTGAAAGCAAATACTGAAGAAGTGTGATCTGAGTTTGTCTGGGATAAAAGAAGCACTGACTGGTGTTTTCCAGGATGCCATCGATTAGGGCAACCCGTCAGAACTGTTCATAAAGGAAAGTGGCTGACATAGAAACACATGGGATTTTGTTTTGACTGGGCAGTGTTGATGGAACAAGTCTTCCAGCTCTTTAGGATACTTCTGGGATGGGCTGCAGGATGTATAACGGTGGCTTTGGGCAGCATCTTCCTCACCACTTCAACCAGCATCACCATTGTGGAGATTTACACTCTTCTTTTGGTCTGGTTCTGAAAGATGTCCTGGCAGGATCAGTTGAGGAGAGGGAAACACACAACACCACCATGTCCATGGCTGCAACCTGAGCAACTAATTTGGGAGGTGAACCTACGGTAAAGTACGGTAGTTCTTACAGTGGTGGTGTTGTAAGGAGGAAGAGGGACAAGAAGAGAATACTTGGCTGTCACAGGAGGGGAGAGGGCAAGAGGGCTCTGACCCTCCCTAACTTTCTGGGCTCTTTCTATTCCCCTCCTGTGAGAATAGTGTTGTCTTCTAGGGGCTGTTGGAGAAAGAGAGCTCTGCCTGCTTCCTGCCCCAGCCCTTACTGGCTGCTCAGACCCAGAAGGTGAGCAAGTGGGGGAAAGCAGCCAATCATAGGGGTCCCTCACCCAAAAACCCAGCTAGCATCTTTGAAATATATTTCCCAGGTTGGTGATCACCTGCACCCTGGCTTCCTTTAAGCACTGCTCTCTGTTGTGTGTCAAATTCCATTCCCCTTTAGCATGCTGGCTTTTTTGTCATCTGACTAATAAATGTGGCTTAGCCAACCAAAAGTAACCATTCTTTGAGCTATATAAATTTATGAAGGGACAACATAGCTGCTGGAAAATATGCCCCTGTGGGAGCTTTAGCCTAAAAGTGATTTAAAAAAAAAAACAAAAACAAAAGTAAGGGTAAAATTATGCCCTGACACATTGAAGGTATGTGTGTATGAGCAACAAAAACGATCAGGGGTTTGCAAAAAGTGCCATATGCAGAAAGATTAAAAAGACTGGATATTTTCAGCTTAGAAAAGAGGAGACTAAGGGGGGTATGATAGAAGTCTATAAAATCATGATTGGTGTGGAAAAAGTGCATAAGGAAAACACATTTGTTCCCATACAATAAGAACGAGGGGCTACTAAATGAAATTAATGGGTAGCCGGTTTAAAACAAAGAAAAGGAAGTTTTTCTTTATGCAGCGGAAGGTAGGCCCATGGAACTCCTTGCCAGAGGATGTTGTGAAGACCAGGACTTCAACAGGTTCAAAAAAGTAGATAAATTCATGGAGGATAGGTCCATCAATGGCTGTTAACCAGGATGGATCGGAATGGTGTTCCTAGCCTCTGTTTGTCAGAGGCTGGAAAAGGATGACAGAAGAGGGGGTCACTCAATGGCTACCTGTTCTGTACACTCCCTCTGGGGCATCAGGCATTGGCCTCTGGCAAAAGACAGGGTACTGGGCTAAATGGACCTTTGGTGTGACCCAGTATGGCTGTTCTTATGTTATGGGTGTGGGGGAGGCTGAAAATGAGGCCCAAAAGCTGGTTTGCTGGTGCAGGAGAAAATGGTCATGGGATCCTTGAAAAATGTACTGTGCAGCTCATTCTCACTGCTGGTCTACGAAAGGACAGCATATGCCTCACTAACACTGGCTGCTAATACTTTCTGCTTCTTCTCATGCAGACATTTCACTACATATTTCCTGGGAGATGGGATCGGGGCAGGGCTTGCTGAGTCCTTTATAGAGTTGTTTTCTGGTTTACTTTTCTACAGACCCCACAAACCCTGCCTGCAAGACTAGGGTTGAGGTGAGCATTTTTGGCCTCTGGATAGGTCTATCCCACTTTGATCTTGCATACTAAGTCAGCAACAACGGGATGGAGACTTTGCAAAATGGTAGTTTAGAAGCCTGACACACAAGTTACTTCTCCCAGCTGCTAGTTGTGGCCTTGGTGGCTGATGACTAGCATATATCACCAGGTGAGAGGCAGAGAAGAGAAACAGCAACAAAGCCTGAGGGACAGAGAGACTCCTGCACGCAGTACAAGGAAGTGGAAGAAGAAGTAGAAGTTTGTCAGGAGGCCAAAGGTGCTGCTAATAGCAGCTTCTTGCTGAATGTTGTGAGCTTAATAACTTTTCCAAACTGTATCAAAAATCCAGTGAAGCTATGCAGCATGTGGTTCCTGTTAGCATCCCAACACAGTAGCTGTCAGAATAGGCATGAGGGTGTGGACCATGTGTGCCACACCTGGATGCTCTGTGTGTGTGTGTGTAGATAAGAGATCACAGGAACATCATCTTCAAGAAGGGTGAGGATAGTGTTGTGGGGTCAGTTCAGAAGAAGGTGAAAACTGTCTAGATTGTACCTCCCCCGTCATGAAATTGTGTACATCAGGGCCAATATTAGAAGTGATCCTCTAAATGCACTGAAGCATAATAAAATATTATTAGAGTTCATAGTGTTGCTGGACAACATTAACTTTAGGATGTCAAGTGATTAAAAACATTGTGATTAATAGCACGAGTAATCACACTGATAAAGAATAATAGAATGCCATTTAGTTAAATATTTTTGTTTCTTGCCACATTTTCAAATATATTGACTTCAATATACAACCCAGAGTACAAAGTGTGCAATCATCACTTTATACATATTTTATTACACATCTTTGCATTGTAAAAAGCAACAAGAAATAGTATTTTACACTTCACCTAATACAATTACTCTATCACAATCTCCTTACTGTGAAAGTTGAACTTACAAATATAGACTTATGTCAAAAAACTACATTCAAAAATAAAACAATGTAAACTTCAGAATCCACGAGTCTACACAGTATTATTTCTTGTTCAGCCAGTGGCTCAGGCAAACAAGTTTGTTTATATTTGCAGGAGATAATGGTGCTCACTTCTTCACAATGTCACCTGAAAGTAAAAACAGGCATTCAAACAGCACTGTTGTTGGGTGCTTCACATGATATTTACATGGTAGATGCAGCAAAGATTTATATTTCCCATCATGAGTCAACACCATGCCCAAGGACATGTGTCAGTGCAGATGATGGGTTCTGCTCAATAGAAATCTAAAGTACTGTGACCTGACGCATATTCATTTTCATCATCGGAGACAGATGCCATCAACAGAGGGTTGATTTTCTTTTTTGGTGGTTCAAATTCTGTAGTTTCTGCATTGGCGTGTTGCTCTTTTAAGACTTCTGAAAGCACGTTCCACTCCTCGTCCCTCTCAGAGTTTGGAAGGCACTTGCATTTCTTAAACCTTGGGTCGAGTGCTGTAGCTAGCTTTAGAAATATCACATTGGTACCTTCTTTGCATTTTGTCAAATCAGCAGCGAAAATGTTTTTAAAACAAATGTGCTGGGTCATCATCTGAGACTACTGTAATAGGAAACCTATGGCAGAATGTGGGTAAAACCGAGCTAGAGAAATGCAGTTCTCCCCCATGGAGAATTTAAACATTTCATTCATTATTTTTTAACAACCATCATCAGCATAGAAGCACATCCTCTGGAATGGTGGCCAAAGTGTGAAGGGCATACAAATGTTCAGCATATCTGACTGGTACATAAATACCTTGCAATGCCAGCTACAAAAGTCCCATGCAAATGCCTGTTCTCACTGTTTGTTGGTGTTGTAAATAGAAAGTGTGCAGCATGATCTCCTGAAAGTGTAACAAAACTGAGAAGTCCTAGTGATCAGTTGAACAAGAAGTAGGGATGGAGTGGACATGGAGGCACTTAAGTGCTTCATTGTTTTGTTTTTGAGCACAATTATGTAACAAAAAATTCCACATTTTAGGTTCACTTTCACAATAAAGAGATTGCCCATCAGTACTTGTGTGAGGTGAACTGAGAAACAAATGTTTCTTTTATCATTTTTACAGCGCAAATATTTGCAGTCAAAAATAATAATGTAAACTGAGCACACAACACCTTGTAATTAAAATTGATATATTTTAAAATGTAGAATAACATCAAAAACACTTTTCATATTTTAACAATGTAATTAAAACTAAGATTTATCACAATTTTGGGATAATTGCATGAGCTAACAGCAATTAATCAGCAGCCCTAATTAACATGATAACCATGCAATTCTGTGTCATTGCAATGTTAAGGATGAGACTTCAACTGTCGGAAAGCTAGGAAATTCAGAATTGAGGTTGGCACAATTTTGCTCGGCTTTATCTACCAAACTTGTTTTATTTTTTGCATGTACTTCTATTATCTTGCCAGCTAAGCGAGATGTCATAAGAAATAAACAGGGAGGGAGACACTACAAGTAGATAAGCAAAATAAAATAAGGGTGAAGATGAGCAAATAGATGACTTAGAGAAGGCTCAAGTGGTTAATCCTTTTTTGCTTCAATCTTCATTAAAGCGGATTAATTGTGACCAGATACTTAACATGCTTAATGTTAACAATCCGGGAAAGGATTTCAGATGAAAATAGGGAAAGAGTACATTAAAGACTATTGAGTTAAGATAGATGCATGTGCTCAAGTCAGCAGGTGTTGATGAAATTCACCATGGGGTACTAAGGGAACAGGCAAGTGCAGTGTCTGGACCACTAGCAGTTACAGAGTGCACCTCTTAAATCTGGTACTCTCTCATCCAGCAACATCAATGGTTCAGCAGGACCACAGAGGGGGCGGGGCTGGGGCCTGGTTAGCATCCACAGGGCAGGGGCTGGGGCAGGGCAGTGGTTGTCAGCCTGGTCAGGGCCTGTAGTGAGTCAGTATGGCCTCCTGCTGACTCAGAGGCAGAGGAGGCTGCGCAGAGGCCCTGGTGGGCGGGCCCAGAGCCAGAACACCAGTGGCCTGCCCCGCAGAGGGCAGGGCCTAGGGCTAGAAAGGCCAAGGGCAGGGCTTGGGACCCATTAAAGCCTGGGCCTCCGGACAGGGAGGAGGTGCCTGCGCGACCTCCCCGGTGCCAGGGGCAGAGGGCCTGTCGCCGCCCGACCGGGCTGGAGGAGCAAGCCCCCAGCGGCCCCGAGCAACCCTGGATCCAGATGCCCCATGGGGACTACCTGGACTTCCCAGACCTGCCAGGACCTTCACACCAATGGAGACCCCCCCCCGCCTTGGAGGAAACCCCGGACGCGGCCAGACCGGCGAGGGTGAGCGACCATGAGGCCCCAGGACTGGTCAGCCCCAGAGTCCCGGCAGACCCCTGCAGCCCCCAGGCCCAGGATCGCCTCAGGCCCACCGTGCTACCGCTGCCTGACTATCCCAACGACATCGACATGAGCGACTGGCCGGAGCCCCCGAAGATGGATGATTTGGAGGAGACCGACCCCGCGGGACCCCCTGACCAGGTGGACTGGGACCTTCCCCCGGTGGAGGTAGAGGTAGGAAGTGGCCCGGGGAACAACGCTCCCAAACCCATGGCAGTGTGTTGCGGCCTGGATCCCCACTGCCGTGGTCGTGTGTGAGCGAACCCCAGGACCCCGGGCCGGGTCGCAGTGGAGTGGGAGGGCCTATGACCCCCTACCCCATCCTTGACAGGGCCAGCCCACGCTGGGCCTGTGCTAACCCCTTGTGCTGTTGCCCTGCCCCAAACTGAGGGCTGAGCCTGTGCTCAAACCCTTGTGCTGCTGCCCACCCCGAACTGAGGGCTGGGCCTGTACTGTGTTACTATTGTGAACTGCTGCCCCGCCCTAGACTGAGGGCTGGGCCTGTATTGTATTACCAGTGAATTGCTGCCCCGCCCCGAACTGAGGGCTGGGCCGGTGTTATAACCCTTTTTTTGGTTGCCGCCCCGCCCTAGGCCAAGGGCTGGGCGTCCCAGGACTCTTACAGGGCCAGAGCTGGAGCCCACACCGGCCCTGCTGCAGTGAGGGTGGTAAGGAGTGGAGCCACCACTGGAGCATAGGATTGGGACTGGAGCCCCCACCAGAAGCCCTGCCCCAGAGCAGGGCTGGGGCCAGAGCCCCCATCTGCTGGAGTCCTGTGCCAGCCCCGTGAGGACAGGGCTGGGGGCTGAAGCCCCAGGAAAGCTTGAGGAGCCTGGAGTTCTGAAGGAGTGGGATACTGGGGCCACCTGGCACAGAAGCCCTGGATGGACATCCCCTGGTCCGGCAAATTTTGTTCGGGACCTGTCAGGTCCCAGCCACCCCAGACTAGGGAGGTGCAACCTGTACCTCCCAGACTGGAGGGTGATTGAGGTCCCAGAGCGTAAGTGAAAGGGAAACAAAGTGCTTATCTTTATAGAGGTGGGGACATGCTTGGAGGATATAGACCCATCAGCCTGGGACAAAGTCAGCAATGAGTTTTAGGCACATAGAAGATAAGGTATGATGGGGTCAGTGGTGAAAGTAGGCTGGTACTAGCGGGTGTGGCGCCCTGCTAAGACGCAGGCACCAGTACCAGCCAATACACAGCTAACATCATTACCCCTTTTGCCCTCCCCATTGGCAGCCCTGCTGGTAGGGTCCTGCAGGGCTGCTGTGGCAGAGCTTTATTGCCACTGCCCCTTTTGCCTGCCCCAGTGCTGCCCATACGGGTGGGAAAAGCCAAAGCATCAGTGACATAAAAGTGCTGAGAGGGAGTGAATCGGTATCAGTATCTACTAATTCATGTTGTGTTCACGCACTATATGTACTGTAACACATTGACAAATATGAGTTGATAGATACTGATACCGATAAACTCTCTCTCAGGAGCGTCCTCTTTTTTGAAAGTTCAAATATAGCAGCCCAACTCATTTTATTACGTAGTTAATAAATCTTTCAGTCTATTACAGCTGTGGTTCCCAAACTTAAAATATTTGCGTATCCCTTTCGGGACTTTGGCCTGATTGGCGTATCCCCTCTCCTGGTGTTGTCCCAGTGCTTATCTTCTAATTTTTAGTCATTTATTTTCTGCTGTAGACCTCTTGGAACCTTTTGCACACCACTGGTGGTATACGTACCACACTTTGGGAAGCACTGTATTACAGGGTTGGCTGCAGGTGTTGTCTTTGGTTTCAGATCTGAGTTCAAATGGCCTCGGATACATGATTAATCTTTTTGGACTGTGAATACCTTATGTATGGTTGAGATTTTTGGTGTAAAGTGACCGTCTACGGATATATGCCTATCTCCACATATTCCACCTTTCCAGGAGGCAAGATAGACTGGGATGCCGAAGGGGAGTGTCTGTGGCTACATCTACACGACAAGATAAATTTGAATGTATTAATATTGATTTCGTGACCCTAGGTTTTATAAATTCGAATTTGACTATCCTCACCTCCGCACGTGCACCTCACAAAGTCGAGTTATTGCTGCCACACTCAATCATCAAACATTGACTGTTACAACAATGCATTGTGAGAACCTATCCCACAGTTCCGTCATCCCCGTAGCATTCTGGGTATGTTTGCTGGTATTTGACATCATCTTCCCACATTGCATTGCCCTCATTCCCCTCCAATGGTAAGCAAATGCCCATTTTTCCCAGTCAGCAAGAAGAAAAGGAGGGTATCAACAAAGATGGCAAAGTGAACAAAAGTCTCTTTCTTCTGTAACTGAAATGCGATGGATTTTATAAAAATCAGCAGGTGTGTATCCTCTCAACTGGCCATCCACTGACTGTCACCACTCCCTTGACTGCATCTCATCCCTGAAAATGATGCAGGCACAATGAAAAGCATGAAGAAAGAGTAGATAGTAAAGGTTTTGAAAAAAGGTTTGCTGAGAGGAGGGGTTTTGGCTTCCCAGTTCATTATACAGCTTCTGTGCACAGTCTGTATTCTCAACTAGCCCTCCACCCACTCTTTCCTGCAGGAAGGGGTGCAAAGTTAGAAGGGAGAGGGTAGAAAAGGCTAGGAAAAAAAGATTTTTGTCCTCCCTCTTCTCTATACAGAAATTGCCAACACAAAGGATGGCAGCAATGTCCCAGAAATCTTAGCTGCCAGGGGAAACTGCCCCACCCACCCCCAGCAACAAGTGCCCCAGGTCAATTTTAGGGTGGGGGAATGGGCAGGTTTCAGTAGGGAGACTGTTGAAGTAGTTCCCCTGTGTGATAACAATGCCCTGCTGCTGGGAGAGACTTCCCCTGGAGGCTGCAAGCCCCCCAAAAGCTCTTCTGCCCTTGCACCCCTAACAATGCACAAGCCAGGACATAGGGCTGCCTGGCACCATGGTCAACACTGAACAGCAGGCATGTCCTTTTACTGAGTGGGGTGCTACTCATGTGAAGTGGTTGTGTGCGGGAAATACCCCGACTGGGTGACACCAGGGAGTTTGCGCACAAATGTAAACTGCTGAGAAGAAGTTTCTCGGCCTCTTATGCAAGCATGACCCCCGCAACACCTTGTTGCCCCGTGGTGGGTGGGGCAGGGGCTGCAGCAGCAAGCACCAGGCAGTGCAGAAAAAAATACCAAGTGTAAAGAGAGAACCACAAACTCCGTGCTGGAGCTGTTTGTAATGAGCAGATGCACTCACAGCCCTAATTGCAAAGAAAGACAGACAGTTCTCAGCCTCTTATACAAACGTGAGTCCACAGCTACAGGCTTCCTGGTCCTGAATTGAAATTCATGGTCTTCCTGTTACCTAAGTCTTGTACACCTGCAGAGTAGCGGACAGAGCGGAGCACTGAGGGACATTGTGGGTTACATATGGGACACCTGTGGAAACTAATACATTCAATTTTAAGATGTGGTGCTACTACTCTGCCCTTCATTTGAAATTTTAAATTCGAACTTGATGGTACATCCACCCGGTTCTGACAATATTGTGCTATCGATAATATACTGATATTAGCACTCCCTAAATCAAGCTAATGCTGTCTACAGTGAAGATAACAATGTTTGAACATTGACCTAACTGTCTTACGTTCGAATTTATCTTGTACTGTAGACGCAGCCTATGACTCCGATTATGTAGAGTAGTTGTAGCCGTGTCAGTCCCAGGATATTAGAGAAACAAAGTAGGCAAAGTAATATCCACCCCCACTTTTTTTTTTTAATTAATTTTGGCAGTGGTGGTGGTGGGCATGGTATTGACACCTGGTGCTGAAAGAGACAATCTTTCTCTAGTAGGGTGAAATATTGTTGCTGCAATGTTGTGAAGGCTCTTAAGCTGTTATATCGGCTCAGTGCTTTTGACCTTGAATCTCTAGCATTACTAGAGAACACAGCCTGATAATTCAGCAGCTCTCAATGTTACTCATAGAGCAAGACCAGAGACACAGTTTGGTAACAAAAATGCATGGCCAGCTTTATTCTCTCAAGGTGCAGCCCTAATGGTTCACACACACACATTAACACATGCCCTATGACAACGAGCAACTTAATCTGAAATCTCTACCATTTCTTCAGCCACACAAGGGCTTATGATGAGCTACCCTTATATTAATACAGTAAGACAGAAAACTGGGATACATAACATGCATATCACCATATGTGTTTCATGACATCTATTTGTTACCTCCACTTGTTCTCAGACAACATTTCTAGTCATTGTTCTGTCAAACCATCTTATCTTGTGGTAGGTTGGTGTGTATCTGTCCTAGCCTTCTGGGATATGTTTACATAAGTATGTAGTGCATAGTACTTTTAGGAGTACCTATGTTTTAACAACACTAGCAGCAAAATTGCCAAGTTCATGTATCAAATAGTGGACTTGTAAGCATCTGTTTCAATGAATGGCCTGACTTTGGTTCACAGCCTCTGGTACAGGCCTCAAGTACAGGCCTGGTGCTCCAGGCTCTCTCTCCTTATTGCATTGTCCAGCTTTGGTATTTTTATGGGGAACATATTTCTCATCATGCCACGAAAGCCTAATGTCTGAACTGAAAATGACACAGTGGGCTAACTAGTTTTTTGGCCATTTTGCTTCCCTCATCCAGACATTCACACCCCACGTGTCAATGGTCTTCACATTGTCTCACATGGCTTGTGGAAAGTTACCTTCAGGAAATGGCTCTCAGTCCCATATAATGGGTCTTGGAACATTAGGTCTGGGACTTTAGTTGAGAGGTGTAGTCGTAGAGGTGTTTTGAAATACGGGGGTAAGGGCTGTTATGGTGTGCTACACAGAACTATGTATATGGGGACTAAAACCAGAATTTAGAATAGTGATATCACATATGAGGTTTTCATATACACATTTTTTTTGTAATTACTTGCTGTAGTAGAGAGAGAGAGAGACCCCAGAGTAAGACTTAAGACCTGAACCAAAGTCAGCAAAAGCCAGGGTATGAGCAAAAAGCAGCTCATCATAAAGCAGATGCTTGCAAGATCAGTGTCTGATACATGAACTTGGCAAAAACATGGTTAGCACTGTTAAAACACAGGCACTCCTAAGATGTACCAGTACTGAGTATTCATGTAAACACTTCTAGAAGGCTAGCACAGGTACAACCCACACATAGTAAAGTATAGACACAGACACTGAGTAAAACAAGGATAGGAGGGCAAGATAAGGGAAGAGGGTGTTTTGCTCAACCTAGCAGGTATAAGAGGTAGAGTTGGAAACGAATGTCAGAAGCGTAAAATGTTACTTGTTTGTATCATTGTATACAAAGAGAAGTCATAGGAGGAACACTTTTGTGCAGACAAAGAGGAACCAGAAAGTCCCTGAGCTGACTGAGCAAGCAGCTGCTGTCTGAGCTGGTCCACTGTGATGGGTATGCATGTTAGTGAACCTGAAGCTCCTATGGGGCACTAGTACTATGCTTCATTGACAGTCAGTCTGACTGAGCGCCTTCACCATAGAACTGAGTCTGTGGTGCTTCTGAGTAGAACTATCCAGGTCTGCTAAACCTACAGTTACTAGACATTCAGTTTGTGACTAGAAAGCGTGGTGGAAAAGGGAACCTGGCACCTGCTGCTGCTAGTTCCACCTCTGGTGGGGTAGTGGCCACTCAGCAGTGCTAGCTGGACATTGCCATGGTTCCCCTTTCCACCAGACTGCCTCACACCTGTTCCATTGGATTATCCTAAATTATTGTGGCCACACACTGGAGTTGTGCTGTCAAGAATATCCCTGACATAAAAAGTACGTGCAGCCCTCTTTAGATTTGCATTGCCCTGCAACAGTAGTTGACAGAGATTTAGTTATTTCATATAGATGCTGTCTTCCAGATAACTTACTGGAAGGACAGTAGCCAATTTATCATACATAGTGGTTGAACTTCAATAGCGGTTATCTAACCGTGAACAAGAGTGTTTTGAATAACGTGCCCTAGTTACAATGCACTGTCTCTGACCCCAAATTATGACTGGTACTAAATGTCTATACAAAGGCCAATTACATACCACCGTGCTACACTGAGTTGATTAGCCTCAAATGTGACGGGGAGGGGAGGCAGGAGGTGAATACAGGGTACATCATAGCTCCAAAGTTAAACAGGACCCTTCTCCTTTTATTGCATTTATTGTACATCATGTTGCATTATTTTGCAGGAATCGATCCCTGTTCAGCATGTGCTGGTCATGCACTGACTGCTATTCAGCTGTACCTTTACTTCATCTCTACATTCTTATTTCACCCCTCATTATCTAATTAATAGTGAAGAGGTCCCTCGGTGTCTTCTGGCTTATGTTAGTTGGCTCAGACATTCTACCTTCTTAGTCTACTAACCTATTCACTTTTCCTTTTAATACAAAAAGTCTGGTTTTGCCCTAATGAATTATTCCCTTCCCGAATGCTATCTTCCAAAAAATGAAGCCATCTTTCATGTGTTAATTATTCACGCCAGGTCAGGCCCCAATTTCATTGTCCTCCTGCACTCATCCGTTTTATACTACCATTTGTTTCATTTGCATTAAAGTCTTTTGTTCTGTGCCACCTTCTTCAAGTTTATTACTCACAGTGCTGGTAATCATTTGAAACTACTGTTCAAATTAAAGTCAGAGTAAAAAGAAATGGGGGGCATGCAATCCCACCTCCTTTGGTACAGGCTGTCATGCCTCCATTTGAGGAAAGGGGTGAGTGGGACATGGCAGAGGAGGGGAGGGGAGGGTTCCCTTTTCCACCAGATTTTGCCTAAAGCCTGTTCCCTTGGATTAGCCTGAATTATTGTGGCCACACACTGGAGCTGAGATGTCAAGAATATCCGACATAAAAAGCATGTGCAGTGCTCTTTAGATTTGCATTGCCCTGTATGTTTCTTCTGCCTGAATAATATCATCCCCAACTGCTTGTTGCACAGCTATTGGACAAATGAGCAGTGTTAAAGGACAAGAAGTGTGCAGGTGTAGGGTCATCTGGGATTCTCATTTGGTGACTCCTGTCACTTTCTCCTTTACCTGTAAACTTAGCCATAGGACAAGGGTCCCAATCTGAGTCAGAAAGGTGAGATCGAGACAAAATCCACCCAGGAGCCCCGGCATGGTGGTGTTCCCATTGGAAATGTGGCATCCCAGAGAATATACTGTGTATCTGAGCTGTAACACCTTCAGTCTCTTTAATGATTAGTTGGGTCCAACCTTCCTTGCTTGTGCTCAGTTTCATTTAAACTGTGCACAAGCAGAACCATTTGTGTTTGGTTCAGTTACTACAGGCGGTGTTTATTTAATCTCCTCTTGTGTTCTCATCTTCACTCTGAGATCATGCTATTTATAGGCCCAGTATGCATTATACACACACCAGTAACGGTACCAATGCTTGAGGATTTTCTGTCCATCTCTAAGCATAGCAGTCATAACTTGCATCATTGAATTATTAATTTCATGTGGTGCTTAAGGTGCAGGGCCTTGTAGCCTCAAAAGCTGCAATTTTCCCTATTCCAATATCATGAATTCTTTTTTCTATTAGTACGATCCAGAGAGGTATGCCATTTGACAACTTTTATTATGCTCCGTTTTATTTCTTCTATTTCCTGCATTAAATGCATAACCACGTTGTTACTATATATGCTGAATGCAATTGCCCGAGAAATATTATTCAATGAGTCAATCACAATTGACAGATACATTCACTAACTGATTAACATGTTTTAAGATTTAATTCTTCTATCTCTTCAGAATTCCACAAAGAGATTCCGGCTCCCACACCATCCCCATCCAATATGGTCCCCCAGTGACCCTTCTGGCACTATGGGCTTTGTGGAAAATCTTTTAAAAAAACATTCTATGCGAGAGTTGTTTATTCAGGGCTGCATATTATTTATGATTTGCCATTTGCCACCAAAAGAGTTGGGTTCCATGTCCAATAGTTTTGTCTTAGAAAAAGCTCAGACTTGTTTCTGTGCCACAACATGCAGCACCTTTGAAAGGTAACTTTCTCCATGTATAGACCCATAACCCTCAACCCATACAGTTCCTCCTCCAATTGCCTGTTTTGGCCAGCAGATACCGTCCAAATGCAACCCTTGTAGCTTTCCAACATCTGTGATACTACCCAAGGGACTAAAGAAGACAGACTTTTTAGAAAGGGATATTGGTTCCATTTAGTTCCAGACTGTGGTTTGCAGATCTTTTTTTCATCCATTCTTCTGGTGCAGTTGGAGTCTGCTGTACTGCTGAAGTCTTGGGACCATAGGATCGTCACCTGGAGTGTTTCTAAACCTTGGGACCCAAATCCAGGACCTTTACATTGGGATGTAGAGCCTCCCTCCAGTCATAACTGAAAATCTATAAGACAAAAGGGGAAGAAACCATTTCTTGATGCTCCTCCTGGTCATAGCTGCAAATCTATATGACAAAAGCGGAAGAAACCATTTCTTGATGCTTCTTTTACTTGTTTTTAGAATAGTGACAGAGAGGGAGCTGTGCTAGTCTATATACTATCAAAACAAAAAGCAGTCAAGTAGCACTTTGAAGACTAGCGAAATAATTTATTAGGTGAGCTTTTGTGGGACAGACCTACTTCTTCAGGCCATAGCCAGACCAGAACAGACTCAATATTTAAGGCACAGAGAACCAAAAACAGTAAGCAAGGAGGACATATCAGAAAAAAATGATCAAGGTGAGCAAATGAGAGAGTGGAGGGGTGTCGGGGGAAGGTCAAGAATTAGATTAAGCCAAGTATGCAGAGGAGCCCCTATAGTGACTCAGAAAATTCCCGTCCCAGTTCAAACCACATCTTAATGTGCCGAATTTGAATATAAAAGACAGCTTGGCTGCTTTCCTTTGAATAGTGGTGCGAAAATTTTTTTCAGTAACACAAATACTCTTAAGTCATTAACAGAATGGCCCATTCCATTAGAATGTTGACTGACTGGTTTGTGGATCTGGAGTGTTTTGATGTCTGTTTTGTGCCCATTAATCCTTTGTCTAAGGGAGTTATAAGTCTGTCCAATATTCAAAGCATCTGGGCATTGCTGGCACATGATGGCATATATGACGCTAGTAGAGGAGCATGAGAAAGTTCCCGTGATTCTGTGAATAACCTGCTTAAGTCCAGTGATGGTATTTCCAGAGAAGATATGTGGACAAAGCTGGCAGAGGGCTTTGTTGCAAGGAAAGGTTCCAGGACTGTCACTTATGTTATACAGGAGGTCAGACTAGATGCTCACAATTGTGCCAAAGTCAGGAGAAGGTTCCCCATCATAAGGTGGGGACGTTGTCTGTAGGAGAGAACAGGCCTGTCACCTAGGGCCTTCTGGAGTGCTGAAATATACTAAACTAGCACTTTTACCTGGTGTTGCTCACATCTTTAGCTCAATTAAGTACCAAGACAATCAGCTGTTGAAAAGCTAAAAGAACTGTAGAAGTGGAGCAAGAAAATTTTTATTTGCAGTTCTCATTGGCTGTCTATAATTGCACTTAAAAGACAAAAGATGTGGGATCTAACTGGTTAGGTTGTAGGTCTTTAATAATTTGTTGCAGTGGTTTGAGTTGGGAGCTGTAGGTGATGACCAGTGGTGTTCTGTTCTTGGCTTTTTTGGGCCGATCTTGGAGTAGCTGGTCTCTGGGTATTCGTCTGGCTCTGTCCATTTGTTTTTTGACTTCTCCTGGTAGGTAATTCAGGTTTATGAATATTTGGTAAAGATCTTGTAGTTTTTGGTCTCTGTCAGTTGGATCAGAGCAAATGTGATTGTATCTAAGAGCTTGACTGTAAACAATGGATCTAGTTATGTGTGCAGGATGGAAGCTAGAAGGGTGCAGGTAAGTATCGCGATCAGTAGGTTTTCGGTACACTATCTAAGGGACTTCTAACTCCCTTAGACAAAGGGTTAATGGGCACAAAACAGACATCAAAACACTCCAGATACACAAACCAGTTCGTCAACATTTTAATGGAATGGGCCATTCTGTTAATGACTTAAGAGTATTCATGTTAGTGAAAAAATATTTTCACACTGCTATTCAAAGGGAAGCAGCCAAGCTGTCTTTTATATTCAAATTCGGCACATTAACATGTGGTTTGAACTGGGATGGAAATTTTCTGAGTCACTATAGGGGCTTGTCTGCACACTTGGCTTAATCGAATTCTTGACCTTTCCCTGCACCCCTCCACTCTCTGATTTGCTCACCTTGATCATTTTTAACTTATTTGTCCTCCTTGCTTAATGTTTTTGGTTCTCTGTGCCTTAAATATTGAGTCTGTTCTGGTCTGGCTATGGTCTGAAGAAGTGGGTCTGTCTCACAAAAGCTCACCTAATAAATTATTTTGCTAGTCTTTAAAGTGCTACTTGACTGCTTTTTGTTTTTACTTGCTTTTGTGAGCTTTGAGTTGGCTCCCCTGTACAGAATTCTGCCCTTTACTTCTCAGGCCTCGATGATCCAAAACTAAGCACACCTTACCTTTAGGAAAGGCTAGTAGGGATCTTGATCATGGATCATGACTTTAGATCCCACTTGATGTTCGGTTAGGTCTTGCTAGGCATCAAACCACACTCGATCTTTGTATTTCTGCCCCACTGGTTGACACACTCTCCTTTCCATGGCCTTATTAAAAGTGGTCTCTCTCCACTCAGTCTAAACCACTTGAGTTACTCCAGTAACTCCCTGAATTTCCCTTGCTTTTCCTGTCTGACAAGCAACCTGCCAGAGTTATTGCTACCCTCCTGACTAGTGACATCTCCTATAGACTCATTACAATGGTTTTCAATATCCCCAGCCATCCTGCAAAAGGGACACTACCAGAGTTTCCTGTAAGCTGGGCTTTTGGGTGGCCGCCATGGAGAGATTCAGGTGCCACACAGCTGGCTAACAGAGTGCCCACACTGCCTGCAGCCAGCAGCACGTGTTTCTATTGGCAGCACAAATCTGCACATCCCTGAGTGCATACAACAACATTTATTTTGCCCAAGGATGGAAAAAATTAGAGGCAACACTGGACACTATATAGGACAGCTCTGATGTGGGGGTCTGGAAGCCCTCACAGTGGTGATTATTGGGTGGCCACCTGAACAGCTTTTAATCTTAGCACTTCTTCCTTTAGTTTTTCTTTCCTGAGTTGCCAAAATGGCATCCCTGGTCTTTCGTGTTCCTGGTCACTCCTAATGTACACTGATAACTGTTTTACCAATATAGTGAAGGTATTGTTAGCTATGTCTCCCTCCCATGCGCTTACTTTTCCTGTTTTAACAGGCACAGGTCTAGGTCTCAGTTCAGGTTTTGGCCTGCAGATACCATCCAAACTTGCCCGAACAGTCCTAAGGGCTACTTGGGGGCTACTTGATTCAGCTCATTCCATGTGTCCTCATCCCATCTTTTCATTTTCCTAGGGCCTCCTTTGTCCATTTCTGTCCTACCCCTCAAGCACAGTGTAGCCGTGTCTACACGTGCACGCTACTTCGAAGTAGCGGCACTAACTTCGAAATAGCTCCCGTCATGGCTACACGTGTTGGGCGCTATTTCAATGTTAACATCGACGTTAGGCGGCGAGACGTCGAAGTTGCTAACCCCATGAGGGGATGGGAATAGCGCCCTACTTCGACGTTCAACGTTGAAGTAGGGAACGTGTAGTCGTTGCGCGTCTCGCAACATCGAAATTGCGGGGTCCTCCGTGGCGGCCATCAGCTGAGGGGTTGAGAGACGCTCTCTCTCCAGCCCCTGTGGGGATCTATGGTCACCGTGTGCAGCAGCCCTTAGCCCAGGGCTTCTGGCTGCTGCTGCTGCAGCTGGGGGTCTGTGCTGCATGCACAGGGTCTGCAACCAGTTGTGGGCTCTGTGGATCTTGTGCTGTTTAGTGCAAGTGTGTCTGGGAGGGGCCCTTTAAGGGAGCGGCTTGCTGTTGAGTCCGCCCTGTGACCCTGTCTGCAGCTGTGCCTGGCACCCTTATTTCGATGTGTGCTACTTTGGCATGTAGACGTTCCCTTGCTGCACCTATTTCGATGTGGTGCTGCGCAACGTCGATGTTGAACATCGATGTTGCCAGCCCTGGAGGACGTGTAGACGTTAGTCATCGAAATACCTATTTCGATGTCGCATCGAAATAGTCTACTTCGATGCAGGCTTCACGTGTAGACGTAGCTCCTATGTACCGGAGGACTGTTGCTGCCCAATAAGATTTATAATGGGGGATGGCTTCTTTCTTTTTTGCCTACTCTCTACAGCTGTTTCCAATTTTCTCTTCTGTCTCTGTGCTTTCCAGTGCTTTGTTGTTTCTTCTAACATGTCTTTGTTTCAGTTACTTGCTTTGCCAAGTTCATGGTTTATGGTCTAGGACATCTCACTGCTATGGCCAGTAACTGCAATATTCCACATTTATTATTATTTTTTGAAGACTTGATCTCTGTCATCACTTTACCTTTCTCCACTATCCTTTTTGACCTCATATAGACCTCCTTTGTTGGCTACCCAGCGCATCCAGACCGCATCAGACTCTGTGGAGAGGGGATTAGGAAGTTTCCTAGCTCAGAGTTTTCTGGCATCCTAGGCTGCTTATCATTTATTGAATGATTGGTCTAGGTCACCAGTGTAGAATGGTGGAAAGTTGTTGTTGCAGTGCTAACAAAGCCGGTAAGGCTAAGCTGTTACAGCTGCTCAGTGCTTCCGTCCGTGGTGCTCCAGAGGTATCAGCACGATCAGAGAATACACCCTATTACTTCAGCAGACTTTGCTCTTACTCATAGAGAAAGTCCAGAGGCACACTTTGGTAACAAAGGCTCTTAGCCGAGTCTACTTCCCTCAAGGTACAGCTCTATTGACTCACACAACTTGCCTAAGTACATTAACATGGCAGTGCCACATGGCAAGAAGCCATGTTTGTGGTGGGAGTCTCTGCTGTCCTTTCCACCTCACAAAGGATTAGGGGGAGGTACCCTCATAATTATAGACTGAGACAAACAACCAGAATAAACAACTTTTGTATTTCGTGACATTTGTTTGTTACTTTTTCTTGTTCCGGATAGCTCATATGCAGCATCTCTATTCATTGTTCTCTCAAGCCATCTGAACTTGTGCTAGATTTGGGGTAGATCTATACTAGCCTTCTGGGATATGTTTAGAAATATATCTAGTGCCTCCTTCTTAGGATTTTCCTTTTAGCAATGCTGGCTGGAACTTTGCCAAGTTTACAGAGTGGCCCCATACGTGGACCTTGCACAAATGATCTGACTTTGGTTCACAGCCTCTGATTCAGGCATCTGGTCTTGCAGTTGGGGTTCCAGACTCTCCCTCTCTCTCCTTCCTCCCCCCCTATACTTCTGAATCACACACAGGCCTTCCTCAGGTTTGGGAAACGTACTCGCAGCCTCACAGCTAAATGCAAGGCAGAAGAGATTGTTTATCATAAATAGTTCACTTATATATTAAGGACTATTCAAGGCAGATTGGCCTGCTATGAAACCCACACAACACTTTGAAAAGATGAGTCTGGGAGCTTAAATTCATAACTTGTAGATTTATAGCTTATCACAACAATCTGTAACCAACTCTTTCCCTTGTATTGTCCTATGATTGAAGGGCTATTAACAGGTTGTTCCTTAGAATACATGGTAACAACATATGCTAAACAATCTGTTCCACCTTGCATTTAGCTGTGCCACTCGGTGAACCTTTCCCAGATCTGAAGAATAGTGCTGTGTGGCTAGAAGTTTGTCTCCCCCACCAACAAAAGTTGGTCCAATAAAAGACACTATTTTACTTGCCTTGTCTCTGTGACTTCATGATAAGTAAGTCTGTCAGAGCATTTTTGGAATCCGGCCTTGTTACTGAACTGGTGAAACCTAATTACAGAACATACAACCAGTTTTGTGTTTCTGCCCTGCTTTCTGACTGTGCCCTAACACTGGCATTCAGTCATGAGCCACTTCAGACAGCGTGACATGAGGGAGAGGGAATCGGGAATTTTCATGCTGGCTCCACTACCAGACTAGTTTACCCAGACAAGTCACTTAACTCTTCTGGTTCATTTTCTCCATCTGGAAAACAGTGCTATTTAACTGTTTTATAAGGGTCTAGTGAGGACTGATTTATTATTTAATGTGTGTAAAAAAACCCTATAAAAGTACTAAGGATTATTATTAAGCCAGAAGGGTGAGTCAGTGCCCTATTTCCTATCTGAGATTGCCTTCAGGATATTGATGTTTTTGGCAGATTACAGAAAATGAATTCCTGCCTCACATTGTGCCCATACTCCAGCGCCACTAAAAAACAGTTTGTTAGAGTTGTCTTGACTAAAGGCTTATGATTATAGGAAGAAGATGCACAGATTCATAAAGTTAGTAAACCTATTGGGCCTTCCCAGGCTGTGCTATTAGACTTTCTGGGAAACAGACAGTTGGGCTCATACCATATTGGAAGGATGATCCAGGGTCAGAGGTCTAGCCCAGCACTTCAGAGACTGCCAGCTTTCCTACAGACTTTCTGTGCAACCTTGGACAAGTCAGTTTTCTGCCCATGAGATGGGGGGGAAAATATTTCCCTACCACACCATGGTGCTATGCAGGTATTCAAAAACTATGGTAATGAGAACTATTAAGTATCTAAGATATCTCTGACAGATTATGTTCACCAAGCCTCTGATTCAAGCAAGCCTCCTTATGCAACAAAGCACTTAAGCATGTATTTAAGTCCCATTGAAATCTACAGGGCTTAAGTGCTTTGCTGACTAATACAGAAATCACACGTGATAAAGTGCAGCACTGGTGTCGACACTTGGGAGAACCTTGCCCAAGACCACCCCCAATGGAGAGCAGTAATCCATAAGGGGTGGCACAATTTGAGAGGTCCCTTTACAATGCAGAAAGGAGAGGCAAAGAAGAAGAAAAGAGTGGCAAATACTGCTTTGCACCCCTCCAACAGCTACCAACACCTGTCTCTTCTGTGATAAGACCTGAGGCTCCAGAATCAGGCTGATCAGCCATCAATGGACTCACAAATAGGAGGGTGACATGAAGATGTCCTACTCCTTATCGAGTGACCACCAAGACATGTTTTCTGGACCTGGGCTCGCAGCAGGGCTTGATTGTAGCTTCTATTATTTCTTCATAATTCAAAATGATCTGGATAAATTGGAGAAATGGTGTGAGGTAAACAGGACTAAGTTTAATAAGGACAAATGCAAAGTGCTCCAATTGGGAAGGAACAATCAGTTTCACGCATACAAAATGGGGAGAGACTGTCTAGGAATGACAGCAGAAAGGGATCTAGGGGTTATAGTGGACCACAAGCTAAATATGAGTCAACAGTGTGATGCTGTTGCAAAAAAAGCAAACATAATTCTGGGATTCATTAACAGGTGTGTTGTGAACAAGACACGAGAAGTCATTCTTCCACTCTACTCTGCACTGGTTAGGCCTCAGCTGGAGTATTGTGTCCACTTCTGGGCACTGCAATTCAAGAAAGATGTGGAGAAATTAGAGAGGGTCCCGAAAAGAGCAACAGGAATGATTAAAGGTCTAGAGAATGGGACCTGTGAAGAAAGGCTGAAGGAACTGGGCTTGTTTAGTTTGGAAAAGAGAAGATTGAGGGAGACATGATAGTGGTTTTCAGGTATCTAAAAGGGTGTCATAAGGAGGAGGGAGAAAACTTGTTCTTTTTGGCCTCTGAGGATAGAACCAGACACAATGGACTTAAACTGCAGCAAGGGAGGTTTAGGTTGGACATTAGGAAAAAGTTCCTAACTGTCAGGGTGGTCAAACAGTGGAATAAATTGCCAAGGGAGGTTGTGGAATCTCCATCTCTGGAGATATTTAAGAACAGGTTAGATAGATGTCGATCAGCGATAGTTTAGACAGTACTTGGTCCTGCCATTGGGGCAGGGGGCTGGACTCGATGGCCTCTCGAGGTCCCTTCCAGTCCTAGTATTCTATGATTCTATGATTCATTATTCACAGGCTTCCCTCATTCTCCCATACTCTCTGACAGTATGTCATTTCCCAGGGTAATGCTTTCTAATGGCCCAGTCCTGATCAGATTAAAAGCGATGGGTTTTTTGCTAGTGACTTAACAGAGATTTGGATCATATAAACTTTTCAGAAGGTAGAACAGAGGTGTTATTCTAAACCAAGGAATAATTTACTACAGATTGAACCTCTCTTATCTGGCACCCTCAGGCTTGATCGGTGCTAGCTGAGAGAATTTGCTGGACTACGGGAGGTCAATATTGTCTAGCAGCACTACCAACACTTTCACTGCTTACAGGGCTCTTAGAAGATATTTAGGGGTAAATTACAGCTAAACAACAGCACAGAACACTGAGAGCCAGGACTGGTGACTAGAAACTAAGTTTATGGAACCACAAGAAACTTGGCCACACCGATGATGTGGTCATCCAGTTAACTGAAATCATGCCAGATTAAGGATGTTTCCAGACAAGAGAGTTCTGGATTAGAGAGGTTTAACCTGTAGTAAAGAAATAAAGTTCATAGACTTCAGCCAAAATGTTGAAACTATGATGCCTAAGGTAGGCACCCTGGGCCAAATCTTTGAAGATATTTACAGCCTAAAAACACAAAAGAATTAAGGGACTTTGGCCCCTTTTTAAATACCTAAAAGTCAAGGGTGTTTTTGTTAGAGATGTGACACAAAAAACACCTTTATTCCTGTAACATCCATGAAAACTCTAAAATGTTATTACAATTTATGTGTAAAACAATAAAATAAAGCAGAGTGCATCTTAAATAAACATTAAACATGGATCACTACAGCATCTTCACCACTAAATTCATTCAACATCTTAGCAACCAAACCAAGTCAACCGAAAAGTATCCCAGTTACAAGTCAGTTTATAAAAGGTGTAATTGATGAGCAGCTGGAGCACAATCAATCCCTAGCTCATCATATCAATCCACCCCAGCTATTCTGTGCCAGTGAGATTTCAAACTGGCTAGTTTTGCATGATCCAGTGAAAAATTTGCCAAGCAAGCAGTCAGCTGAATGCAAGCTCCTTATCTCACTCCAAGAACACACAGGCACTTGGATAAAACCAACTCCAAACAGCTGCAAAGTTGCTACAAAAAAAAAGAAAAGAGGACTCAAACGGGGTAAATGTAGGAAGGCTTCAGAACAGTATAAAACTGTAAAACGAAACAGCTGCTTTTTTTAGGCAATGAGCAGGGTGAGCTGTAAAGACAACCATCCAGCAGATATACTCAAAAAAGAAAAAAAAAAGCTGCTGATGGTTTGTAGACATGTTCTGCAACCTGCAAAATAATCTTGTGGGAGCACCAGTTTCTGAAAGCTGACTAAAATGGTCCCAAACCAGAGACCCATGTCCCTTCTTTTCTAATAAGCACTTCAGGAACAGTACTTCTGAGTTAAGGATTAATGCATCTGTATCTGGGTTTCCACATCAAAAGTGCCCTGAAATCCCAAGGTATCTTCCTGCAGTGCACTCACTGCCTGATGCAAGGGCTGCACGGCAGCCAGGGTATACTCCTGGCAGAACAGTTAGACCTGGATCTTTCTCACATCCCTGGAGTATCTTAGAGATTCATAAAGAGAGGTGTGCTGCTGCCAATGCGCCCAAAAACAGCAGCCAGCTGAGTGAAGTTCAAGTTCTATAATAATTTGGTATTAAATCACCAATGGGAAGTGCAGGCAAGAAGAGGAAGAGACACACTGACAGAGACATAATTATGATCAGATAACTGTGTGTGAGACATGGAAGACCGAGCAAACAGATTCTAACTCATCTTTGTGGTCTATAAGTGATCTAGTCTTGCTCATGTGACTTGGTTGGGAGTAGCCTTCAGTCGAGAATACTGCCTAACAATAGAGTCAGAGAACCTCTAAACATCTAAAAGCCCAAAGGTCTGCTGGAGACAATACAGTTCCCTAGCTGACTGATGGCATGGCCACCTCATGTCCGGTCTAAACCATAATCTACAATGTAATTGAAATCCCCTTCCAGGACAATAACGATATCAGCATACCCCACTCAGCATGGCATGGGCAAGTGTCTGCTGAAAGACGACATGATCTTACCCCAGTGTAGGGGCTACATAGTAAAAAGATTAAACATAATATTGCCAGTCTGTGTTACCAGATGGAAGAACTGATCCTGCATAATCTCCTTCATAGAGAGGATCTGTGCCCCCTTCTCTCCGGGGAAAGAGGACAGCTGCCCCAAGGGTGACATTAGAGGCATGGCTCAAGAAACGTTCCACTTCCCAATCCTTCAAGCTGTTCTCCTGATTCCCAGGGTCTGTGCATCTCTTGCAAAAGGACAAAAGCAGACCATTTTCATCTGAGATATTCAAAGAATAGTGCCCATCCCAAAATCCATTATTATTTAGAGAGCCAAAATTGACAAGCACCATAGAGACCAGAAGCAGAGATCTAAGCAGCAGAAAGAAACAATGAAAAGTGGAAGTATTTTTGAACAAAATGAGTCCTGGTACAGTCTGTATATCTTAAACAATCCCCACACATGCCCTCATCTTGCTCAACAACTTTTTGAGATGGAAATGTTTCCTACAAGCAACTAAGGTAACTCCCAAGACAAGGTTAGCTGAGTGAACAATGTGCTGTAACACAGGGAAACAGGCTATTACCTCAGCTCCTCATTTCCTATCTCAAAAATCAAAAGTCATTGATCTCTTTCGTGATGTACACTCCTCCCTATCTAGCCAACCGGGACATTAGGACCCCGCTGGGAGTCAGATATCATTGATGTCCTCACCATTTACCTCAGGCACCATCAGCTCAGAAGAACACTGAGCCACTGGTGTAACATTCTGGTCATTCACAAAGGAGAAAGATTCAGTGGGAGCAGATGAGACATCTTTTTTCCCCTGACTGCCACCCCACGCTGGGACCAGCAACACCACTGCAGCATACAGGAGCAGCGAGTTGAGGAGTCGTACTACGGAAGGGCCGTATCCCACTGAGAGTCCTGGCATGGAGCTACCATCCAGCATAATGCTCTCCTCCTTCTCAGGGCACACAGCTCTATCCTCAGCCATGGGCAGCAACTTAGGGACCTCCAGAGCCTTTGCCCTTTTTGAAACAACCCTGCATAAATCCATCGTGTCGTTACGTTCTTCACCCCTCCCCATCTCTAGAACCTGTTTCTGTTTCCTTAGCAGGGAGATGTTCCTCAACCCTCAGGACCCACTTCAGTCCAGGCACAAATAACAGGGTCATAATGGAGGATTTCTCTACAGGGGCTCCTCTCTGGACAACAGCAGACCACATTAAACAAAGGAGATAGAATCTGGCAGCTGAGATGCAGGCTGTTTCCTGCTTGTACCTTGATGTTCTAGCCTCTGCCCCACTATCCTAGGGTCTCACATTCTTACCAGAGACCCCAGCTTCAGCAGTGCATAGGCAGGAACCCCTTAAACAACCAATGCCACCACATAGGAAAGATTTTTCAAAGGTCACATATGTTATAATCTGCTCCATCTATGAAATGTTTCACAACCAGGTTCCAGGGTTGTTCTGAGTTTGTTAGAACTACATACACCTTGTGTCACAACAATACACGTGGCTTACATCTGTGTTCTTCCATCTTAATGGAATCACCCTACCAGCAGGACTGACCTGTGCATAATGGGGGAGACACTAATTTTTTACTGTGAGGGAAGTGAATACATTGGAAAAAACTACTTTCACCGCAGGAATAAACAAGGGAAAAACTTATACAAAAGAGTCCTTGCTGAAGAGTCCCTCCCTGTACCACACAATTCATAAACTGCTCCTGTGCCATGAAAATCATTAGGGATTTGCTGATTCAAGATGCAGATTTTACATGCACAGACAATAATGTTACCAATACTCTGCAACACATCCTCCGCAGCACAGGATACAACAGGCACACACCAAACCTCATGCTTGAGGATCAAACTGCTAAACCCTCCAGGAACGGATTCCAAAGAGAGCCCCTCCCCTCCATTTACTAAAAAAAAGGGGCACCAACAACCCCCTAAAACAAAGGCTCAGCAAGTGTCAAAACAAAAGCAAGTCCTGCCTCTCAGAAACCCAGCTAACGCGCACAGCACATAACCTCGCCTGCCCCTCTCAAGAGAGAGACAAAGAGAAAATGTGAGCAACTGAGCAAATGACTGACTCTGTGTATCTTGGGTGGTGGCTACACCACAGAGTTCTGTTGACAGACGTTACTGTCAACAGATATCTTCCAACAGAACCTCTGTCTACACAGGACGTCCACACCTAACACAGGCTCCCCATCGATGCCCTCTGTAGACAGAAAGCGGTCAGACTGCCCAGCCCTCTGTCGACGGAACAGTCAACTGGAAGCTCTGCAAACAGGGCAGTCCAGTGAACTGGAAGCCCTCTCTGTTGACAGAGGGATCCTCAGAGCATCTACACTATTCTTGTCAACAAGGGCACTATGCTCTGTACAGTTAAGACAGAACTCTTCTGGGAAAACTGCTGTGTTCTGTCAACAGATGCTTGACAGAACACATTTGTAGTATGGACACTCCCTAGTTTTGTCAACAAAAGACCTCTTCTGTCTACAGAACTCTGTCGTGTAGACCCAGCTTTGGTGTTTAGTTCAGTCACCTGAGGCGGGGGGAGACACTATCCAGTCCTCATACTGCAATGATACTTTGATTATTTGTCCAGAGTGCAACAGCTGCAATGGGTGAGAGCGAGGGAACCCCCTATCTCACAGGCCAGTGGTTAGAGCACTCCTCAGGGGAGTGGCAGATCCCTGTTCAAATCTTTCTTCTCAAATGGAAGAGTGTCTTGAACTGTGAGGGCAGGTGCCACCACAGGCCAGGCAAGTACCCGAACCGTGGAGCTAAAAGGTACAAGGGAAGTTCACTTCCTTCCCCCAAAGGGATTTTTGCTAATGACATAAGCACCTCTAGGCAAAAAGAGTTTGCAGCTGAGAATCACAAGCAGAGATGGCACCTACCTGTACTTGAGCAAGTATCTCCAAACACAGAGCAGGGCTTCTCTCACAGTGGTATCTCTGATTGGCTAGCTGAGGCATTTCCTTGCCTAGCATGCTGGCTTTGTGCATCTCATTCCAGGGTGCTTAGTGCTTCCCATGCATTAAAAATGAGCCTAAGTTCCTAACTTAGGTGTTGCAACGTTCACTGATTTTTCTAGGAGCCTGAAAGTTAGGTGTTGTGACACTCAGCATCACAACACCTAATTAATTTTGTGTATCCCTGTTTAGGCACCTAAAGATGCAGCTATGTGTCTAGGATTTTCAAGGGACCTACATGGATGAAGCACCTAGCTCCTGCTATCAATAGGACTTAGCACTTAACTTGCTTAGTATCAGAGGGGTAGCCATGTTAGTCTGTAGGCACAAAAAAAAAAGAGTAGTTCTGTGGCACCTTAGAGACCAATATAAGTGCCCACACGTAGACTCAAACTTGGGATCTCAGTGCAGGCACCTCTACAACTTGAGCTAAAGGCCAGCTGGCTCTCAGCTAAAGCTGTAGACGACACATTCTTCTTCTGTGAAGTGGTCTAGGTACCACTATATGGGACAGTGAAACATAGATGTGTGGGTTACACTAACATATTTTCTGGTGCATGAGCTCCTGTGGGTAAAGACCCACTTTGTCAGATGCGTTTGACAAAGTGGGTCGTTGTCTATAAAAGCTTATGCACCAAAAAAAGGCTGTCAGTCAGTCTATAAGGTGCCACAGAACTTATTAACCTGCTTATGTGCTTTTGAAAATTACACTAGGTCCCTGTGTTCATCCTTAGACACATAAATGCCTTTTAAAATCTGGCCCTTGGCTCCATATTTAGGCTACTGAGTAAAAGTGAACTGCTCTTCAGGGCTGAGTATCTGCAGCTTCCACTGAGTTCTTGAGGGGGCCCATGTTTGAAATGGCAAAAGTGACCATCCATCCCGTTTTTACTGGGACAGTCTTTTATTTAAGGTGTCTCACAGGCGTCCCAACTTTTTTAAAGAAAATAGGCAAATTGCCCCACATTTTGTGGGGCTCCTGTCTTGGTGGGGCAGTCTCTCCTTCCAGGGAACTCCTCCACAGGGTGGCTTCCCTGTTCCTTGGAGCTCTACACCTTGTGGCAGCAGCTTCTCACAGTGTGGCCCCCTCTGCTGCCAAACTCCACAATGGAGTGGCTACATATAGGGGAGGCAGTGCCTGCGGCCAGGGAACCCCTCCAGATGTCAGCTGCCTCACTCCCTGGTCGCCTGTGCCTGCTCCTGGCATGAGGCTTTGGAGCATCCCACACCAGGGGGTTCTGGAGGCCCCATCCTACACTCCCCTTCATCACTGGTGCTTCTCCATTAAAGGCTACAGAGCCCCCATCCCTAGTGCCTCACCCTGAGCAGCAGCCCCCATCACCATGGAGCCCTGATGTGACAACAGTCCCGCTCCCATCCCTAGAGGCTGGTGTCCCATATTTGCCATAGGGCAATGTGGTCACCTTCCTACGGTCCTTTATCCCTTCGTGCACAATGAATAGTCAGGTTCAATAAAAAACAAACCAAAAAAACCTAACAAAAAAAACCCCTATGAAACCAGATGTTTCAGCATCTGATTAGCATTTCTGTTTTTGAAAGATCTAAAGTTAAATGGTCCATGAAGGTCCATGTTCTTAGGGAATTAGGATGACAATGACCTTTTGAATTACTTGCCAGATTTGAACAACATGAACACACAACTTTGCCTCGCCTGTCTCTCTACTCCCATTTCCTCCCACTCGCTCTCTGCTCAGCTTTTAGTCCTCTCTTCCAACCACTCCCTTTCATTTCTTTTTCCCACTTTCAGCTTTGAACCTTCTTTCAGCCCACCCCTTTCGCTCGGGATAGCTGTCCACTCCTTGTGTATCAAGTGACCTCCCACTCCCACCTGATAATCTCCTCATTAAGCTCACTGCAATGCTTTTTGTCATTGCTTTCCATGTTTCCAGTATGCTCTCACCCTCTCAGGATTGGCCAGAGGTCTGTTGTGTTTTATGTTGAGCTAATGACTTGCCTATACTGTGAGCATGATGGAGCAATGGCTATGCCGCAATAGTGGTCTAATGCAGATAATTCCTACAGCGATGGAAGGGACATTTCCATCACTGTAGATAATCCACAAGCCTGAGTGATGGTCACTGGGTAATTGGAAGCATTATTTCTTCAACTAGCCACATGTACTAAGTTGGCAGAGCTACGGTGCTCAGAGGGGTGAGAATTTTTCACCACTGTAATTATGTCAATCTGAATTTTAAGTGTAGCCCAAGCCTGAATAAAGAACTTGTCCCACAAGCCTTAACCATGCATTGAAGTTCATAGGAACTCAGCAAGTGGCCTCCTTACAGGATCAGCCCTGAGACTGTTACCTTGTTAGGACAAAGATTTGTCCTTTTTGGATATACAAAGGATGTGCATGTTCCCCACCCCGATAGGTCATGCTGTATACGTGAAGGGATAGTGTTCTTTGTTTCAGAATCATGTTTTCACCACCCATGTGTGTCCCATTTTGTTGGGCAGCAAGATCTTCCAAGTTCCGAAGTAAGATGCATTACAATGCAATCAGTATGGTTCCCAGTGGCTTTTCTACATATCAAGTTATTCTCTAATCGCTGTTCCTGACTAACCATTCTTGATTAACTCCATGTGTGGATGCTTTTATTCTGGAACAAATCAAGAATATTTAATAGTTAATAGCTTCAAATTCACACCCTGTTTTATTCCAAATTAACTTTCATGTGTAGACAACTATCAAATTATATAGATGTTAAATTTTTGATCCATTGATACTTATATTCACTGTAATCAGAACATGAATTAAGGAAGTAGTAAGTGGTGATTTCTACTCTCTCTGTGAATTTTATTGCTACCTTATCCTCTCAAACCATCCTCTACGTTGTCTGTTTTATCCATGTATTGGCCGTGTCTACATGAGACCAAAATTTTGAAATGGCCATGCAAATGGCCATTTTGAAGTTTACTAATGAAGCGCTGAAATGCATATTCAGCGCCTCATTAGCATACGGGCGGCCGCAGCACTTCGAAATTGACGCGGCTCGCCGCCACACGGCTCATCCACACGGGGCTCCTTTTCAAAAGGACCCTGCCTACTTCGAAGTCCCCTTATTCCTATGAGCAGATAGGAATCCTATGAGCCTGCATGCTAATGAGGCACTGAATATGTATTTCAGCGCTTCGTTAGTAAACTTCGAAATGGCCATTTGCATGGCCATTTCGAAGTTTTGGGCTAGTGTAGATGTAGCCATTGTGTCCTATTTGACATTTGAATTGTGGGCTGTCTCTAGTGGACTCTGTTCTTTTTTTTAAGGTTCCTAACACAATGTGGCCCTGATCTTTATTTGATGGGATCTTAGGCACTATTGTGATATTTACCATTATTATTACTATTAATTATTATCAGAGAGGTAGCCGACTTAATCTGTATCTTCAAAAATAAGAAATCCTGTGGCACCTTACAGACTAATAGATCATTTGGAACATAAGCTTTCATGGGCAAAGACCTGCTTCATCAGATGCATGCCACAGGACTTCTTATTTATTACTAAATAATGATAAATCATCCTGTGTATAAATCTTGCAAGTTGTGAGGAACTGACTGAGGATACTAGGAATGCTTTTTCCCAGGCCAGCTGAATTTACAATGTGGCTTTATAATGAATAGCTTGGCAGGGGAACTTAATTATTTTTTCCCAAGAGAATTACAAAGCTTTTGAACAAAAGGAAAGCAGTAGATAGATAGATATTTTCCCTCCAGCCTCCATCATCCCTTTGGACACCAAAAATACGAAGGGGAGGTGGTGAGAAACAATGTGAGAAATGCAAGAATGAAGCAAAGCAAATATGTCATTAAAACTAAGAAACAGGAGACATAAGGACCAGTGGGAGGAGAATGAGGCAAAAACTGTCTCTGGCCTAATGCCTTCCAAGTCAAGGCACTCACACCCTGTGAAAGCAGCATGGACCCCCAGCAGCAGCAGTAGCAGACAGAGGCCCACACACCCGCCCCTGGAGCAGTGGCCGCCCTGCTCGGTGCCATGGAGGAGGCAGCTCAGCATCTTCTACTAGAAGATGAGCTGTCCTCAGGGGATGAAGAAGATGCCGCAGACCATGCAGGCCTCCCAGCCTCCCTCTGCTGGACACACCGCCGGCTATAGAGGTACCCCACTAGCACGGACTGGTGGGAGCGGCTGGTGATTGGCGAATGGGACAACGACTGCTGGCTCCGGAATTTCCGGATGAGCCGGCAGACATTCCTCGAGCTCTGCCAGTGGCTCACCCCTGCCTTGCGGCACCAGGACACCCCCATGCGAAGTGCCCTCACCATCGAGAAATGGGTCGGCATCGCTGTCTGGAAGCTGGCCACTCCAGACAGCTACCGATCCGTAGGGCAGCAGTTCGGTGTAGGCAAGGCCACCATTGGGGCTGTTGTCATGGAGGTAAGGGGACCCCAAGGGCAGGGGGAGAGACCGGGGGAGGGGGAGCCTGGGGGGAGGGGGACCCCGGGGGGGAGCCCGGGGGAGGGGGAGCCCAGGGGGAGGGCCAGACACACGCTGCACATTCCTCATGGGTGCTCTCATGTCCTTCCCCTTCAGGTAGTCTGCACAATGAACTCCCTGCTCCTCCACCGGCTCATGCGGCTTGGGGACACGGATGCGGCCGTCGTGGGGTTTGCCAACATGGGGTTCCCTAATTGCTTCGGGGCTCTGGATGGGACCCACATCCCCATCCGTGCCCTGGAGCACAGTGGAGGATGCTTCCTGAATAGGAAGGGCTACCATTCAGTGGTCCTCCAGGCCATGGTGGACAGCCAGGGCCGCTTCTCGGACATATATGTTGGCTGGTCTGGCAGCACCCATGATGCCCGGGTGTTTAGGAACTCGGGCCTGTGCTGCCGGCTGGAGGCGGGGACCTACATCCCCCAGCGGGAGATCCCTCTGGGGGACACCACCGTGCCCCTCTGCCTCGTCGCAGATGCGGCGTACCCCCTCCGGTCCTGGCTCATGCGCCCCTACATGGGCCACCTCAGTGCCACCCAGGAGCAGTTCAACACCCACTTGAACCATGGACGCCAGGTGGTTGAGCGGACTTTCGGCCGCCTCAAAGGCCGCTGGAGGTGTCTCCTCACCCGCAATGGACGCAGGGCTCCTCAAAATCCCCCAGGTTGTGGGCACGTGCTACCCACTCCACAACCTGGTTGAAAACAAGGGGGAGGCATTTGTGCAGGGCTGGGCTGTGGAGGCTGGCAGGGCCGACGCCCAGCCACCCGCTGCCCCCAGTCACCATGTCGACCCTGAGGGGACCTGGGTCCGGGAGGCCCTGCGGGCCCATTTTGAGCAGGCTGCGGGGTGAACGCCGGCACAGCCAGCTGGTGAGCCACCCACTGCCCCCCACATCCCCCACAACACTACCTGCCCCCACGCCCACACCACTGAGCACCGAAGAGCACACACCCACACGTTTGTTTTGTTGTAAATAAACCAAACCTTCTTGAAAACAAAATGATGAACTTTTACATTAATGGGGAACTATGTACATTGGGCGGGGGGACAGCTACTAAAGTGGGGGTGGGAGAAGGCAACTATGTACAATTAACAGGGGGAGGAAATATGTACAAAGGAGAACCTGGGGGGCCCAGTCCTTGGCCTCCTTCGCCTCTACTGTCCAGCTCCTGGTGTGGGGGGGCATGACCCACATCTGGGCTGGAGGCCCTGTCGAGGCTGGGTGGGGGCCGGAAGAACCGGCAGATATGGCTGGGCTGGTTCCTGAGGCCCACTGTCCCCCTGCACAGCAGGTTCCAGGACAGGTGGAGGGCGGCTCGGAGGGATGGCGGCCGGAACAGCAGGGGGTGCCATGCGCTCAGCAATCCGCTCGAATGTCCTCATGAAGGACCCCCAAGCCTCCTGGTGCCAGGCCAGTGCTCGCTCCTGCAAGTGGAGCCGGCGCTCCCCTACGTGCAAGCGGTGCTCCGAAACCTCCACTTGACACCAGAGGTTGGCGAGGAGCTGGGGGTCAGCGGACGCCCGTGGATGGCTCCGGCAGTGTCGGGCTTGTCCTGGGGCCGGTCCCTGCTCTGCCGCTGGGCTGCCCCGATGCGATGGCCCCGGTGGGCTGTCTGGCACAACAGATACAGCGCCTGTGCTGTCGAGGCCCTCCAACGATGCAACTGCAGAACAGAGGGGGGAAGAGCGGAGACAACCGTTAGTCTGGGCCCTGACCCGTGGCCCATGTCCCCCTGCCCCTCTGCTGCTAGTTCCCTATTCCCTGTCCCCCAGGGATGCTGATGATGGGTGTGGTATCCCCCCTGGGGGGACCCTCTGAGGTTCTGCTCCTCCCTATCCCCAGGGATGGGGCATGTCTCTGTCCTGGGGGGCAGGTGCTGACGGGCTCTGAGAGACGTGCCACTGCTGTCCTCGGGGCCGTGGTCTGGCTGGGTGTGTGGAGGGCCCTGGTTGTCCCTTGTCCCTGCCCCTTAACCCGGGGTGTGCACCCGGGGTACATACCTGACGGTCCGCTCCCATGGTCAGGGGACACCCGTCGGGCGGACGCCCTGCTGGAGCTGCAGGAGGGGAGGTCAATGAGGAGCCTCCCATTGCTGGAGCCCTCCTACTCCTCTGCTGTCCCAGGGGTGGGCTCCTCTGAGGGCCCCTGGAGTGCAGGGCTGGCCTCTGGGCTGGACTCCGGCTCCGGGGCCTGCTGGGGCTCATCAGCCAAGGTGTCAAGGGTGGCCAGGGGGAGGTGGTGTACTGGGGGCCCAGGATCTCCCTGAGCTCCGTGTAAAAGGGGCAAGCGGTGGGGGCAGCCCCAGACCGGCTGGCTGTGTCCCGGGCCCGGGCGTAACCTTGCCACAGCTGCTTGACCTTACTCCTGACACGGTCAGGAGTGCGGACAGGGTGACCCCTGGCAGCCAGGCCCTCAGCCAGCTGGGCAAATGCATCTGCATTCCACCACTTGCTCCCCATTACCTGGCACACCTCCTCCTCACCCCAGAGCCCCAGCAGGTCCCGGATCTCAGCGTCTGACCAGGAGGGGCCCCACTGCCTCTTCCCCCGCTGGCTGGATGGCTGGGAGCCCTGGGTCCCCTTGGGTGGGGGTGCCCTGTGGTTGCTTGGGGGGCTGGCTGGCTGCCATGGGTGCTGGGTGGTGGATTGGGGTGTCTGGAGGGCGTGCAGGCTGCACACGTGTCTGTGCTGCTGCCTGCACGCTCTCATCTTCCTGCCACAGGAAATAAGGGGGCGGGGAGCTTTAAGGGGCTGCTGCATGTGGCAACCAGAGAGCTCAGGGGCTGGACAGAGCGTCTTTCAACCCCTCAGCTGATGGCCACCATGGAGGACCCCGCTATTTCAACATTGCGGGATGCGGATCGCCTACACGTGCCCTACTTGAACGTTCAACATTCAACATCGAAGTAGGGTGCTATTCCCATCTTCTGATGGGGATAGCGATTTCAACATCTCGCCGCCTTACATCGATTTCAACTTTGAAATAGCGCTCAGCACAGTAGACGCAGCAGGCACTATTTCGAAGTTGGCTCGGCTATTTCGAAATAGGCGGCTAGCATAGATGCGACTCCATAGAAGCATTTTAGGACAAAAGCAGGGACCTGAGCAAATTAGACCTGAGTTTTCTGTAAAATATGGCAACAAAAGAGGCCAGATCATTTCTGGAATGCACATGTAGAGCCTTTGCATCACACAGTAGGGAGGTGATGGCTCCTTTCTATATGTCCTCAATGCAACACATTTCTCACCACCTCCTTCCAAAAGCCATATGAGCAACCAAAAGGCGACTCAGAAGAGAGCAATACAATCATTAACTCAGTAGGGTTTTTTTTACATTTTAAAGCACAGTTTGACTGTCAAATATTATCTTCAAGTAGTATTGTGGGTTCCATGTAGGGAAGTTTTTGTCTCTTGATGCCAGATCAATATTGCTCCATTTACAAGTCACACAATGAGTTTTCTGACTAGCCAGCTCCACAAAGTGGTTTGAACTTAATCCTCACTTTTAAAGATTCTATAGCTGTCACCTAGAAAACAATTCTGCTAGTAAGGAATGAGCCAGAAAATACTTCAGCACATTCTCTTCTGGCTGTGTTGGCTTTGCCGTGCTATCTAGAATTTTAAAAAACATTTATTTTGGTCAGTGAAATAACTGGATATAATAATTGTGGAACAGACCAGCTGGGCAGGAAGATACGATTTTTACAGACACTTTTCTAAACTCAATGATTTCTTTAATGTTTCAGAGTTAAATATGTACAGGCTGAGTAGATGCCAATCATAATAATTTACAAGTATTTAAAGTAAAGGGTTGATAGCTAAGAGAACACTGAGACAAAATTTAAGTCCCACAGCATGGAAGAGCTCCCTCTCCTTAACAGCTGTTAACTATGGAATAGTCTTCCTAAGGAGAAGACTGAAGGGAAGCAGTAGAAAGCATGACCCTGAAGGAGCAGTGATAGAACTCCCTGGAGCAGAGTGCTAGCTAAAGAGGCAGACTTGGATTTCTGAATAAGGAAAGTGGTCCTGCTTGTTTCTGCTGTCCTGAGGACATTTTGTGTACATTCTTTATAATAAAAAGGGGGGACTGTACTGATGAAACATCCAGCTCTTGTAATCAATTTCTCCCCCAACAGGAAAAAAAAAAGGAAGCCCCCACAAATATCGGTTAACTGCTTGACCAAAGGGGCAATGGTACAACAGGATCCTTTGGCTGAAAGTTGGACTACATGTTTGCTGCCAGGGTTTTTCCATCTTCCACATCTATCACTCTGCAAATATTTAAACTGTAATTTCGAAGGACTCTCCAAACAAAAGTTCATAGTAAACTGCAGATTCTAAACTCAGATAGATGAACATGCAGTTTGGTTTTATTTGGTGAAAAATAAATGTGAGGAATCCTTTTGCAAATCGCTGTGGTTGTATAGCTATATTAATATAGAGTGAAATTTATAAACTGGTTGAATAAATAGCTGATTACATTTCAAGGAGGTAATAGATCACTGAAATTAAACATAATTAGATCATGGGATTGATTTACTGAACCTCTTATAGAACCAGGCTTATTACAGATATCTTGAAATATTTTACTAGTATCTGGGACCTGATGTCTGCTACAGCACTGGAATAATTCATTCAGTTTTTCAAAGTCATCAAGTGCCCAGCAGATGTGGCATTTCTAAAATTCTATTGGCATCCTTCTAAACTCCATTCTAAACTGGCATCTGACTCCAGCAGAAAGGTTGCCAGACAGGCTGTAAGGAGTTACATAACACATCAGTAGATAGTGAGTCATAGTGAAAATGAGATTGATTATATGGAGTTTCAGACAAAGTCATTGCAATGACTCACCATGCCCCACCCTCATTCAGATTTGCCCAAATATACAAGCCGGCTTGTTGATTCATAATTTACATTCTGCTTTGTTTTCCTCTCCTGTCAGGCACAGCATGCAAAATGAAGATCCTGCAATTACATTAGTAAATTTACACAACAAGTACATCATGTTAAGAGGCAAAATATCAGCCTGTCTTATTCCATTTTACCTCAGCAGGAGTGCCATGTCAGCTTGTGGAGCAGTGACAGGCATCCTAGGCTAGGGAGTGGGCCAAATGAGTAGCCCTACTTCACCTCAGTCGGTTGCAAGACTGTTGTGACCAAGATGGTCTCATAGAATCATAGGGCTGGAAGGGACCTCAGTAGGTCATCTGGTCCAGCCCCCTGCTTCAAGCAGGATCAACCCCCACTAAGTCATCACAGCCAGGACCTTGTCCAGCTGTGACTTAAAAACCTTGAGGGATGGAAAATCCACCACCTCTATAGGCAACACATTCCAATGCTTCACCACCCTCCTGGTGAAGTAGTTTTTCCTAATATCCAACCTATACCTCTCCCTCTGTAACTTCAGACCATTACTCCTTGTTCAGCCATCTGACACTACTGAGAACAGTTTCTCACATTCCTCTTTAGAGCTCCCCTTAAGGAAGTTGAAGGCTGCTATTAAATCACCCCTCAGTCTTCTCTTCTGTAAACTAAACAAGCCCAAATCCCTCAGACTATCCTCATAAGTCTCGTGATCCAGCCCCTTCATCATTGTCGCCTCCCAGCATAGGGTAGTTTTGCTAATTGCACTTGGGTACCTACAATTTGCAGGGTGTGCTGATGAAACTGTAGCGGTGCTTTGATTGAATGCAGAAGGAGTACACACCTCCCAAAATCAATGTTGTGCTCAGTCAGCATGCACCTCACTTCCTTTAAATCTGTATGTAATGTAATTTAATTGGAGATACACACACACACCTCCTTGAACCAGAAGGGACCTTGGGAGGTCATCTAGTCCAGTCTCCTGCTGTCTTGGCAGGACCAAGCACCATCCCTGACATCTATTTGCCACAGTCCCTAAATGGTTGAGGATTGAGCTCACAACCCTGGGTTTAGCAGGCCAATGCTCAAATCACTGAGCTATCCCTCCCCCTATAAGTGCATTACTTGAGTAATACTGGTACCAAAAAACTATGCAGATGAAACCCAGTGGAATCTGGCAACCCTGTGCAAGCGCAACAGAGAACAAAATGTCTCATGGGCCACATGCAGAACCCCAAGGGGCCACTTGCCTACCACTGTTGTAGAAACTGCTGCTGAAAGGGGGAGGGGAGGGATGAGGTGTGTGAGGGCATGAGAGAAGCTGAGCTTAGGGGTTGGGCTGTGTTAGGCTCTCTTGAGGAATGGCTGCTTTCTCTTGGGTGGGATTGCCACTGTTGTCCATTTGGTTTTGTATTCTTTGTTCTAGGTTGCAGAGGTGACTTTGGAAGCACTTGCAACAGACCTGTACTGTTCCTGCAGAAGTTAACATCAAAACTACCCAGAAACTTCAATGAGAGCAGAGTACAGCCTATGCTGGGAACATTTGGGAATCTCACTTGGTATTGTTAACACTTGCCAGTTCATCTAGAACTTGGGTCAAGCTAGGCCTGTTTGAAGATAAAAAGTTAAAAAGCAGACAAATATACATTTCCCTAAGCCATTTGGTTTTCGTTCATTGAGGAGATTTCTAAAGATACAGGACTGGTAAAAGAGAAGTGGAAAAGCAAATACGTATCCATAAGGAAAACGTAGCACACTTAGCTTTGTAATGGTAATGTGAAGTTCTCTGAAACATGGCTGTGCAAACAGCACCAGAAGATTCCAGGTTGACGCAGTCTCAATGGCTTCCCCAGCAAATTTATTAGCTGTACAAGTAAAAAAGCTTATTTTTGTTATTACCCACCTGGTAAACTCAACCTGATTATGGGAAGTTAATCTGGGTTCTTCCAGTCACATTGTCATTACTCGTAATGAAAACTCTGTGGGCCAAATTCTGCTCTCTGTTGAACACGTGCAATTCCAGTGCCTTCAATAGGGTTGCATGGTGTACACGAGGACAGCAATTGGCCCTGTAAAGTGGAATTTAGTTACAAATTGTGTTTGTGATGAATGGATGAGAAGAGACTCTCCACTTCACCATAGATGTTGTCCCTGCTCTACAGCTCCTGTTAGCCAGCAACCGTGGCCTGTGAAGGTGGCACCTGTAGATGGAGCACCACACAGTCCAGCCTGACTGTGCCTTAGCCTAGGACTTGGAGAGGGGGCATGCCATTATTTCCAGGAGCTGCTAGAGGTAAGTGCTGCCCAGAGCCTGTCCTCCTGGGCCCCCCTTCCCCCCCCATGTCCCAACATCCTGCCCCAACCCCAATCCCTGTCCTGCAATTTTCGGTCCCAGCCCAGAGTACCCTCCTGCACCTCAAACCCTCATCCCCAGCCCCTCCCAGCCAGAGCCCTAATCCTCCCCTCCACAACTCCAAACTCCTGCCCTGACCCTGATGGCCCCCCACCACAAACCTCTCAGCCTCAGCCCAGATTCCTTATTGGCAGCCCACCCCACAGCCAACCCCTCCAACGGGACCCCCCAGTTCCCCCTTCCTCCCCCAAACCTGAGTCCCAGCCCAATGAAATTGAGTGAGTAAGCAACAGAGGAAGGGAGAATGGAGTGAGCGGAGGGGCTGGGCAAGCATGTTCAGTTTTGTGGAAGGAGAAAGTTGGCAACCCTACTCACTGAGAAGGGTGGAGGGGCACAGAGTAAAGGGAAAAAACCACTCGGAGGGAAAAGACACTACCATCTCCTGGCTGCCATTCTGTAACCTGCCTCCCAGGGGGCAGTGAGGTTTGTTTGTTTAACTTGTGAAAAATACTTTGGACTCATTAAACACAAGCGACATCATTACAGCCCATTGTTCTAAGTACTGTATGCTCTGTTTATTCATTCCAGTACATGATGATTTTGGCCGTAAAATGTAATCTGATCCTCTCAGGAGGCTTTCAGCCTTGTGATACTACTCGATAAATGTGGAAGTTGGAACTACAAAGCCTAGGCAGATCATAAGGCCACATCCAAAGGTGCTTTGTCCAACAATCCTCATTAATGAAACCATAACCTTTACAAATACAAATATTTAAGGAAATCCTTATTGTGAGCCTCTCCCAGTCCTCTCTTTTCTTTCTTCCCTCACTGCAGCAACACAAGACCGAGCAATGCTTTGAAAAAGAAAGATGGTGCTGTCCTGAAATCATTCCTCAGGTCAGTAGCAGGGCTCCTGAAGAATGTTTTACAGGAGTCATGGCTGTAAATTGGCATGCGTTACCTAGAGAGGTGGTGGAATCTCCAACCCTAGAGGTTTTTAAGTCCTGACTTGACAAAGTCCTGGCCAGCATGATTTAGTTAGGGTTGATCCTGCTTTAGGCAGGAGGCTGGACTCAGTGACTTCATAAGGTCCCTTCCAGCCCTAGGATTCTATGAGGCTATGGCTATGTCTACATGAGCCCCTCCTCTTTCAAAAGGGGGATGCTAATCAGACACTTTGGGATACGCTAATGAGGTGATGGAATGAATACGCAGAACCTCATTAACATAATGGTAGCTGTGGCACTTTGAACGTGCCGCTTTCGATCGCACGCGGCTCGTCTGCACGGGGTCCTTTTCGAAAGGATCCTGCACACTTCAAAATCCCCTTATTCCTATAACCAGATAGGAATAAGGGGATTTCAACATCTGCGGAGAAAGGACCCCTTTTGAGATGAGCCACGCTTAATCGAAAGCAGAACTTTTGAAGTGCTATGGCCACCATTATGCTAATAAGGTGCTGCATATTCATTGCAGCACCTCATTAGCATATCCTGAAATGTCTCATTAGCTTTCCCCTTTCGAAAGGGTGGGGTGCTACAGAATCACAGGCCTGGAAGGGACCTCAGGAGGTCATCTAGTCCAGCCCCCTGCTTCAAGCAGGAGCAACCCCCACTAAGTCATCCCAGCCAGGACCTTGTCCAGCCGGGACTTAAAAACCTCAAGGGATGGAGAATCCACCACCTCTCTAGGGTGCTAGTGTAGACATGGCCTATATGTTTCTAAATACAGAACATAGCCACTGCTGCATGAGCTCATTTTCTCCCAGAAAGGGCATCACTCCTAGTGGTACTAACAGGAGTTAGGCATAGGTGTCCAGGAGAAACAAAATAAGAGAGTGATTGTAATCTTCCTGATGTGCCGAGCGCTGATCCTGAAAACACTTGTGTCCATGCTGAACCTCAGACACATGTATTAAGCACAAGCATAAGTGTTTGCAGAATCGGGGTTAAATCACAAGAGAATTAAATGACAAGAGAATTAAACTGGAAGAGAAGGGTTTGTGACCAGACTCCAGATCCATGTATCTAATAATGTTGTCAGTTGTGTGGCTTGGGTCTGACTCATTTCTGTTACCCCAATTTTATATCTGGGTGACTCCACTGACTTAAGTGGGTATTTCTGAAGCCCCACACTGTGACATAAGGCGCTAAAGAGCAGTTATGGGCCCAGGTGTTTCCATTCTGCTGCACCTGCAAAGTCTGTTCCAGATGGAGGAGGAGCTTAACAGAGTCAGGCGGCTCAGAAGTGGGGAGGGTATTGACCTCTATGAGACTATTCCATTTGAGGCCATGATGAAAGCTGAATGGGCAGGCATCTGGTGGCACTGGCCTGGATAATGGATACATGCTGTGCTACAGTTCCTGTCCTATCTGACTTTTCATTGGGTATAATGGCGATCAGAAAGGGAACCTCAGAAAGCAAGAGTGACTCAATCAATGAAATATTGTTAACTATGGAGGTAGTACAATTAGGCACAGCGTGGATTCTGGCACAGGTCAGAATACCTGGCAATAAAATAAAGGAGTAAAAAATCCCTTAAAAATGAAGAGGTTGCTATAAAGATGGCTCTGAGTACACAACACTTCAAAAAATGGAAAATGGGAGAACTTAGGAAGGAACGGCAAAAAAACATGAGAACATGGACATAGTTCTATGATAATAGAATAAGGATAATATTCTGCTTCACAGCCTTAACAGAAGAAAACAAACTAACCATATTCACAGTGCTACAGGGCACGGTGACCGGAATGGTTATATATACCTCCTAAATTCACACGTAGACAGGTTGTGTGCAATATGGAAAGTTAAACTTGAAAATCTGGTATGACAATGCAGGGAGACATATACAGAAGGAAAGATTCCTTATGAAGAGCATTAAGGAAAGGATTGGGTGAGAGTACTGGGAAAGTGAGGCAGGATTGAAAAAAAGCATTACTGTACTTTTTCAAGGATACTGGCACTTAAATAATGCCTACCTCTTGAGCAAGGGAGTGATTGTCATCTAAACCATGTACAGGATCTGGGAACAATGGCATGGTGGAAACCCAAAAGAAGTTAGACTTATTACAGTTCCAAGGGATAAAAGGAAATCTTTCTGATATTTCAGGCTGTGCGTTGCATTGTTGCCTTGGGCTCACAGTTGGAACAGGATCTTCACCACCATAAGGGCTAGATTTTTTCAAAAAAATTAAAGCTCTTGAAACAAATTAAATGCTGACTCTCTTGGAAACAGTGTATCCTTTGCCCCACCTCCACTCTGTAGTTCCTGTGACTGGTAGATGGCAGGTATCCATAAAGAGTAAGGCGCCAGCAAGGCAACCTGAAGGTTTTGTGAAGATGTTCTGGACTCTGTAAAATACCTGAGGTAATTTTGGACGGACAATGGTATTGCTGTGCTCTGAAGGAAGTCTATGTACACCATACATAGTCCATAGTATTAACTGGACACTGTGGCTTACAACATCCTAGTGTTAGAAACAGAAAAAAGTCATACTGGATCAGATGGCCACCAGCTAGTCCTGCACCGTCTTTGACAGAGGCCAGTTGACCTGGCATACAAACACTGCCCTGAACAACCTGGGGTTAATGAGCTATGTGGGTTTAGGCCGCTCTGCACAGTTGCCTGTGTGGAAAATGTCAGGATTGGAGGGAGGAGCTAAAGAGGAAGGGATCCTACTCACCTGATGGCTAGGGTGACCACATTGCCAATATGGGACACTGGCCTCCATGGATGGGGGGCTGCTGGCCCATGTCAGAGCTCCTCAGCAATGGGGGCTGCTGCAGCCCCCTCTGAGGGGGAGTGGAATATGGGGGTTCAACAACCTCCTTGCAGCAGGCAGGGTTTCCTGGCAGCAGGGGCTGCTGTGCTGGAAAATGGGGCAACTGCCGCAAAGAGGAGCTTCCACGTTGCAGGAACTGCCTCCCTAAGGCACAGGATGCTGGGGGATGAAGCGTCCGTCCCTTGGAGAAGATTCCTGGCAGTGGGAGCTGTCTCTGCTAGGTGTGGGACACCATGGAATAAAGTAGCCACCCCATGGCAGACCACACCAGCAGTGAGGGGGCTGTTGCTGTGTGGTGCTGAGGAGTGGGACAGCTACTCCACAGAAGAGCTCTCCTGCAGCAGGAGCTGCTGCCCCAGCATACATTGCATCAGAGAACAGGGTAGTTGCCTTGTGTAGGAGTTCTCTAGCAATGGGGGCTGCAGGCCTAAGATGCCAGGTGCCACGGAACAGGAGCCCTGCAAAATCCAAAACAATTTGCCCATTTTCGTAGAAAAGTGGGGATGTCTCTGAGACAGCTTAACTAAGGGATTAGCCAGGTAAAAAATGGGATGGATGTTCACTCCACTGATGGCAGGAGGCTGGCTAGGCTGATAGATTGACTGCAGAGATGGAAAACTTTCTAATCCCAAATAATGTCATTGTGGAAACTGAAGAAAAGGCTTTTAGAGAAGGGGAATCAATAAAAGGAGCAGGAAAAAAGAAAAGCGTAGAATCGGAATCAAATTATGATGACATTGGCAAAAAAAGCAAAGCCGAGGAAGGCGATAAATAACAAATTTAACTGTAAGACGACTAGCCAAAGAAACAAGATTAGTTGACATTACTCCTGTGAAAGTAGGTGACTGGATTAAAAAGGGCCTGGCGTTACAATAATTCAAAATGATCTGGACAAAAGGAAAACATGGTCTGAGGCAAAAAGGATGAAATTCAATAAGGACAAATGTAAAGTACTCCACTTAGCAAACAACAATCAGTTTCACACATACAAAATTGGAAGTAACTGTCTGGGAAGCAGGAGTGCTGAAAGGGATTTATGGGTCATAGTGAACCACAAGCTAAATATGAGTTAGCAATGTGACACTATTGAAAAAAAAAAGGCAAACATGATTCTTGGATGAATTAATTAGAGTGTCATAAGCAAGACATGAGAAGTAAGTCTTTCTCTCTACTCTGTGCCAATAAGGCCGAAATTGGAGTACTGTGTCCTGTTCTGGACACCACAGTGCAATGTGCACAAATTGGAGAAGAGCAACAGAAATGATTAAAGGTCTAAAAAACATGACCTATGGGGGAAGAGTGAAAGCATTAGGTTTGTTTATTTTGGGAAAGAGAAGGCTGAGAGTGGACCTGATAACAATTTTCAAGTAACTGAAAGGTTGTTACAAGAAGGGGGGAAAATTATCCTCCTTAGCCTCTGATGATAGGACAAAAAAACATGGGCTTAAATAGTGTCAAGGGAGCCTTAGGTTGGACTTTGGGAAAAACTTCCTAACTGTCCTGGTGGCTAAGCAATGGAATAAATTGTCTGTGGAACTGACAATTGTGGAATAAATTGTGGAATCCATCATTGGAAATATTTAAGAGCAGGTTAAATAAACACCTGTCAGGGATGATAGCTAATGCTTGGTTTTGCTATGAGTGCAGAGGACTGGATTCGATGACCTCTCAGGGTGCCTTCCAGTTCTAGTGTTCTATGAGGTTGTAAGGTGAGGGTCTTTTAACTGAATGTGAAAAACAGGTTGATGACTTGCTCAAAGCTAAAACACTAGGGAAAGTTAAAAAAGGTTGCCAGCTACCAAAGAACTGTACTGAACTGAATTGGGTAGTATATGGAGTGCCATTAGAGCTGACCAATGATGAGATAATAGAAAGCATAGGAGAAGCTAAAGTGTTAGTAAGTAAATAACTAATTAGTAGATATCAAAACAAAAAAGCAGTCAAGTAGCATTTTAAAGACTAACAAAATAATTCATTAGGTGATGAGCTTTCATGGGACAGACCCACTTCTTCAGACCATAGCCATACCAGAACAGACTCAATATTTAAGGCACAGAGAACCAAAAACAGTAATCAAGGTGGACAAATCAGAAAAAATTATCAAGGTGAGCAAATCAGAGTAGAGAGGCAGAAGTGGGGGGAGTCAAGAGATTAAGCCAAGTATGCTAACAAGCCCCTATAGTGACCCAGAAAATTCCCATCACGGTTCAAATCACATGTTAATGTGTCAAATTTCAACATAAAAGAATGTTCAGCAGCCTCTCTTTCAAGACCATTGTGAAAATTCCTCTTCAGTAACATGCAAACTCTTAAGTCAGTAATAGAATGGCCCACTCAATTAAAATGCCAGCTAACAGGTATGTGAATCAGGAGTGTTAGTAGGTGATGTAGATTAGTAATGTAATTAGTAGATGTAATTAGTAGATGATAAGGAGAAAGCAGGCCATCAACAGCAATGTTGGTTACATTTAAGGGAAGGACTCTACCTGAAATAACAACAAGATTTTGAATATACAGAATCAAGCCCCCAAATTGCTGTAAGTGCCAATGGTATGGGCACATAGCAAGTATTTACAAAAGGAAAAATGACGTGGTAAATGTAACAGGGAAACATTGAGTTTGCACAGAACATGGAATTGTGTATAATGGACAGAGGCCAGGTGTAGCAACCATGATAGTCATCACTGTCTGGCATATAGAGGATATATTGTGGCAAGGCAAACTGAAGAGATACAAAACAAAAATGGTTAATAACATATTTTATGTGGCAGTTGTATGGAGACTCAAAGCATCAGGTGGGGAAGGAAATGAAAATCAGCACAGGAAAAGAGGTACTGCAGACACAACCTCACCCTATAAAGAATATGATAAACACTATAGAAGGAATAGACAATAATATGTTAATAGTGAGGGGAAAGGGTTTATAGCATTTACGAAAGAAGTGATCCATTACACATCACAAACTGGGAAAAATCAGAAAAAAATTGTACAAAGGGCAGTAGGAAAATTCTTGCATGGAAGAAATCTGTCAATGGGTTGTATTCATGGGATTCTGAATGAGGTTTGTGGTAAAATATGACTGTTATGAGGATACCAGTATTTTGTTGGAATGCGCAGTTTGATTGCACGTGGCCAAGCACTAAAGGAAAATATCCTGGAAATGAGAGCGAAACTAGAATTCATCGATAGCTAGGAAAAATGGCTGATTTAAAAAATTGCTTTTAAAACTCCTGGAATTTTGGAGAAGATTGCACTTTATCACAAGGAGAGGTTTATATTTTCATAGCCACCTCTTTCTTTTGAGTCACCCAAGAAAAAGAGAAAACTTGAAGTAGAGTAGGAAGAAGTCTCAAATACAGGTCAAAACTTCCAAATCTGGCTTTATCTCATCGGCAATACCCCTCATCTGGCAGGACCACGGATCTCGTAGGACCAAAGAGTCCCAGGGCTGGGAGAAGGAGGGGCCAGACAGACCAGTGGCAGGAGCCCAGGGGAGGGCAGCCACAGCTAGTCTGGTGGCAAGTGGGAGGGGGGCAGCAGCAGTCAGGGAGTCTGGGCCAGGAGCAGCAGCAGCAGGAAGCAGTGGCCAAGGCTGGTAAGCTGGCAGCCCCGGCTCATGATAAGTCCTAGCAGGGGCTGGGCTGGAAGCCATGGCCTATGGAAGCCATGGCTAGGGCTGCATGCAAAGCCCTTGGCTGGGGAGCAGCTTCTTGCAGCAGCTCATCCCTAGGGCCAGGCATGAAGCTGTGGCTGGGGTTGTACACAAAACTGCGGCCCTGGGACGCTGCAGCTGGGGCTGGGCAGGAAGCTGCAGGCCGGGGAGTCTGGTGAGGAGTGGCTGTGGCCAAGAGTCGGTCGCTGGGGGGCTGGGGAGAGGGGGTCTGGAAGCCACAGCAACATCAGGGAGGGGAGCCCAGGAGCAGGGGATGAGGCTGGGGGCCAGGGCAGAACTGACCACCCTGGTCCAGCAAAATCCCTCACCCAATACCACTCAGGTCCTGAGGGTGTCAGATGAGGGAGGCTGAACCTGTATGATGCTGTTGAGATTCCAATGCAGAACAGAAATATTTCTTCAAGTATTTATAAGATATATAACCATTGTGAGAAATCAGAATGCTCAGTTACAAGACATAGTGAAGACTATTAAAACGCCATATAGTATATGTGATGACCTAAATGGTCCGAATAAATTGTGGGACAGGAAGACAATGCCTAGCAATGGTGTGTGCTTAGAAAAATTCATTGATTACAAAAATCTGGAGGTTTTAAATAACAGCACCCCAACTAGATATAAAGAAGCAGATGTTAGTTGTCCTTGCTTAGAGATGAGAATTAAAACGGGGCATTGCAAGTAGTTGCAACTGAAAAATAAAATAGGGAATAAGTAATAGGGGGTGGCTATCTCCCTAGATTTATTACTGTTCAAGGGCAAAGCAAGATTGCATGTAATGAAAAATAGTCACCTGTAATTTTAAGAAAGTTAACAAAAATGTACTGAATTTGTGAATGATCACTGTCTGAGTGATGGCAGAGAATTTCAATGACCATGTGTTAACAGGATTAATAGCAATACCTACTGTAGCAATTCAAAATTAAAATTAAAATTCAAAAGTACCCCAGCACTGAAAACTCATTTGAAAGGTAGAATAAAGCATGCAACATGTCAATTAAAGAAAGGAACTAATGAAGTAAAGGGGAATAAAACAGCATAAATCAGGGGGTGCGCAAAGTGAGAGGTGGCCCCCTTTTGGGGGGCATGATATTTCATAAAGCGGGGGTGCAGCAGGATCAGCTTCTGGGTCCTGGCTTATCCACCTCATTAGAAATGTTGAAATGTTACTGGGGTTTTTTTTGTGTCTGTGTATTCACATTTATATACTGATTGATAAACTTTTTACATGCTACAGACTTATTTTCTTACGCATGCCAAATTTTGTTTTTCATATGAACATAACCAAAATCAGTTTGGATTACATTAGAGAGATGTGGGGTGGGGGATGCTAATTGCTGGGATGAAAAATGGGTCCCAACATAAAAAGTTAGCGCACCCTGGCATAAAAATTATTTTGAAAAAGAAAAAAACCAGAAAGAAGTACTGCAGATGGCTAAATAAAGATATCAAGAAATCAGAACTATGTAAGCAAACAGAAGAATGAATGGACTTCAGACTAAAAGTAGGCACATCCATGCTCTTATTGTGACTGACAAAATAATTCAAAGTTCTGATAACAAAAGCTGAAGTTTTGGCAGCAACTTTTTGAGGGGGTGAATAATTGTGAAAATTATACAGTTTTCCATCAGATTAAAAGACAATTCGTTGAAGATAATCTTGATCTACTATGTAATTGGGATAAACATGAAGATACTATTCAGAATGAATGAACTTGAGAAAGCTATTACTAGCAGCAAGAATACATCTTTGGGTAAACATACGTAACAGACTGTTAAAAATAGTTCTTTGAAAGCAACTTGAGGGTTCTTTTGGAACTATACAATACTACAGGTTGAACCTCTCTAATCTGGAACTCTTTTGTCCATTGATATCCATAGTCTGTCTTGATTTCAATTAGCCAGATGACCACTTATCATGGCTGTGGCCAAGTTTTCCATGGTCCCATGAAGTTTGTTTATAGCCACAAGCCCTGGCTGTCAGTGTTCAGTGCTGTTATTTAGATTTAATTTACCCCTAAATGTCTTCTAAGAGCTCAGTAAGCAGTGGAAGTGTTGGTAATGCTGCTAGACAATATTGATCTACTGTAGTCCAGCAAATTCTCTCTTTTGGCACCAGTCAGGTCCCAAGAGTGCTGGACTAATGAGGTTCAACCTGTAGAACACGAAAGCGTATAGTAGAGGGGAAACATGCACTAGTAATTCCAACAAGAAAACCCAACAAATTATCTACAAAAGCTGATATTTACAGAATAATGTCTCTTACATCCTATCTAGTTAAAATTATGGAGAGAACGGTGAATGAAAGATTGGTTGTCTATTTGGAAAATAATGGCATTATAGATAAAAGGTGCAGGCTGGTTTTCGGAGAGCAAGATGCATTAAGATCATGCTGTTAAATCAGAAACTGAAATAAAAATATCAGAGGGGTAGCCGTGTTAGTCTGGATCTGTAGCAGCAATGAAGGGTCCTGTGGCACCTTATAGACTAACAGAAAAGTTTAGAGCATGAGCTTTCATGAGTTAACTCACTTCTTCAGATGCTCTCTGCATCTGAAGAAGTGAGTTAACTCACAAAAGCTCATGCTCTAAACTTTTCTGTTAGTCTACAAGGTGCCACAGGACCCTTCGTTGCTGAAATAAAAATAGATACTGATGTTTGAAAGGCATACAGCTTGAGATGGAGGGAAGGCTTATTGTATAAAGCAGGTGCTCTAGGGACAAGGGGAAAAATGGAAGGGTTGAGTAAAGAATTTTGGAGTAAAAGGATGATGCAGGTCAGAGTTAGGAAAGTTATGTCAAATACATAAAATATTAAAAATGGCCCATCAGAAGGAAGTGGTATGACCCTGATCTTATTTGATATGATCAATGATCTCCTAAAACAAATAAGAGCTGGGGTGGGTACAATTCTATGTTTAGATTATTGTTCTAACCTTAATATTTGTGTTAGTAACAGGAATATTGAGATGGCAAAAAAAACACATCAATCAAACGTTGCAAGAGATCTTCTGAGTGGGAAAATGCAATAGGTATCAAATACTCCATTGCTAAAATCAAAAAATGATCTTTACAAAAAAGGAATTTACAAAGAAATATGAACTGACACAAAGATGGACTATGCGTGCTCTGGATAGTGGAAGAAATAATTGATCATCTTTTACAGGTAAGCAATATCTTCCATAAAAGGATAAGCTTCCTGAGTTCCTAATATCTTAGGAATTCATAACATATTAATGTAACAAAAGTTACATAACATTTAGCAAAAGTATTAGGGAAATGTGGCCTTATTAGAAGGGCATTGCTAAAATACCTAAAAAGCAGAGGGCAGAGCAAGAGAATGTAAACTGTAAAGTATGGCCTGTAAGTAGGGGGGAGGGATAGCTCAGTGGTTTGAGCATTGTCATGCTAAACCCAAGGCTGTGAACTCAATCCTTGAGGAGCACCTAGGGCAAGTAGGTGCCAGGGATGGTGTTTGATTTCCCCACCCCCCATGGGGGCAGGGGACTGGAGTAGATGACCTCCCAAGGTCCCTTCCTGTTCTAGCAGATGTGTATCTCCAACAAAATTAAGAATTATAGTTGGTGGCAGCTATATATTATTCAGTCAAATCTGCTTCACCATTAAAGAGAAACGAAAGAGAAAACAACTGGCAGATCATGGAGGAGGGCAGACCTTCTAAGCTGAGCTCCTGAAGAGAAGGCTTACAGAAGGCAGGAGACCCCTAGGGAATGCACAACAGTCTCTCCTCAAGGAGCAGGAAAGCCAGCCATTGGTGTAACTTAAATGGGAACCATTCCCAATATTATCTGTGAATTTACTTTATTTGACTTTTTATTCCTTGACAACCTTGGAAGATAGACATTAAAATGACTTGGCCAGAGGGTCACAAGGAAGCAGCAGACCACTGCAGGTCTGGACAGATTACTTGCATGAGGTACCTGACAGGAAGAGAGATGCGATGCCAGGCCACAAGGAGGAAATAGTGGTGAGTCAACTCCTTTACAGGCCAGGCCAAGATGCTTCAGGGAAAGTGTAAACAGCCTGCAGTTGTGGTGTAAACTGCTGCCCACACCTGTCTTCCTGTTGTCTACTACTTATAAGTTGGTTCAAGTTCTAAAACACAGGGTTTAACACCATTCCCAAAATTTTTGTTGTCATTAATCATAATTCTGGATATTCTTGATCTCTGTATAAATATCCAATCCCTTTTTTATCTTGTTACTTTCTTTGCTCAGTAAGTTCTGTAATTTTATCACACATGGACCGTGTCTACACGTGCCCCAAACTTCGAAATGGCCACGCAAATGGCCATTTCGAAGTTTACTAATGAAGCGCTGAAATGCATATTCAGCTCTTCATTAGCATGCGGGCGGCAGCGGCGCTTCGAAATTGACGCAGCTCGCCGCGCGCTGGCGCATCCAGACGGGGCTCCTTTTCGAAAGGACCCCGCCTAGTTTGAAGTCCCCTTATTCCCATCAGCTCATTGGAATAAGGGGACTTCGAAGTAGGCGGGGTCCTTTAGAAAAGGAGCCCCGTCTGGACGCGCCAGTTTCGAAGTGTGGCTGCCGCCCGCATGCTAATGAAGCGCTGAATATGCATTTCAGCGCTTCATTAGTAAACTTCGAAATGGCCATTTGCGTGGCCATTTCGAAGTTTGGGGCACGTGTAGACATAGCCATGGACTGTGTCTACACTAGCACCCCCCTTTCAAAAGGGGGATGCTAATGAGACACTTCAGGAAATGCTAATTAGGCACTGCAATGAATATGCAGCACCTCATTAGCCTAAAGGCAGCCACAGCACTTCAAAAGTGCTGCTTTTGATAGCGCGCAGCTCATCTACACGGGGTCCTTTTTGAAAGGACCCCACAGACATCAAAATCCCCTTATTCTTACTTGGTTATAGGAATAAGGGGATTTTGATGTCTGCAGGGTGCTTTCGAAAAGGACCCCATGTAAATGAGCCACACGTAATTGAAAGTGGGACTTTCGAAGCTGCCATTATGCTAATGAGGCGCTGCATATTCATTGCAGCGCCTTATTAGCATATCCTGAAATGTCTCATTAGCATCCCCCTTTCAAAAGGGGGGGTGCTAGTGTAGATGTAGCTATGGTCTGTAAAAGTAATTTCTGTATAAGTTTTAAAACTGGGTATGGCTTTATGGGCAATGTTATGGTGGAAGTTGTGTGAACCCTCATTGAAATTGGTAAGTGTGATAGCTGCCTTTTATTCAAGATAAATGTAAGAAGCAGTTAAGTTATTTTCTGGAGTAAGTTAGCTGAAACAATCGGAGCCACCACCCAATATGTGACCACATGCAAGGTCAGAAGCTGAGCTATGTGAGCAAAGGGGTTTTGCTGGTATTTGAAGGAGGTGTCTGAACCCGTGAGCAAAAGAGCCCAGAAGCAGCTGGCGGGGGGTGGGGAATGGAATGAGGTCAAAAAGCTGAGCAGATAGTTAAAGGAAAACAAAACCAACAAACTAGGCTTGTAACACCAACAGAAAACAGAGAGCGCTTTGTGGGCAAAGTTTTGACTAGAAAGAGTCTTGGACCCATGAGCAAAGAAACTGCCCCTGGTTGTCTGATACCTACTGTGTTCAGGGAAGAAGGACTTTGTGTATATTCTTTGTAAATAAATAAGATTATGTCAAAGAAATACTTGATTCCATCATGAATTTTTCCTCTTAACACAAACAACCTAAAAGGGGTAACAGTAGGTATCAATCAACAGTAACACATTGTCTTAGTCTTTCTCCTCAAGCTTGGCCTTTCCCAGGTTCTCACCTGCAGGATGTTCTCTATTTTAAATCTCTTCCTGCTCTGAGTGACAGGCTGGAACTAACAAAATTCATGTGTCAGCATAAATCAGAAGAAATGATTATATATGTTGTTTTCCAGCACTTACTTTCCCCCACAGAAGAGTTCCATATTTTTATGCTTAGTCTTGATAAGCACCATCCTGTCGCAGTCACCGCCATTCGAATGCTTTAGGTTGCCAAATATTGTTTTGGTGCTTTCTCTTTTCAGATTTTCCTCACACAATCACTGATGTAACCAGGAAATAACCACATACAATTAACTTTCCCTCAGGACAAAATGGAAACAAATATTGAACAATATCTTGATTTCACAATCAGACATGTGGAATCATCTATTTTGTGCCTTGATTGTCACGCTTCCACATTGGGTTGCACTGCTGAACTTCTTCATGCTTTCCAGGCTCAAACAAACAATTATTCATTATTTTTACAGTGCCCAGAAGTATGGTACAAGCTCTACCAAAGCATGTAAAAAGGCCTGGGCCTCCCTACTGAACGGTATTTAGGTGACTAACTCCCATACACTTCAGAGGGCAGTAGGTGGTAAAAAAACTTTAAAGATCTGAGTCATTGTCCCTGTATGAAAAATGTGCAGTCTAAGGGACTGACTATACAGTGGGTTAATCCTCACTACTGGGATGTGGTTTCTGTAGGGAATTGATCTGTTGCACGTTAAATGGTCTGTGTAGACCCTATTGGTACACATTGCGTGATCTCTAGTGCACTTTTACATTAAAGCCCACTAAGAAACTTTTAGTGCACACCAGCAGAGTCTACAGAGACCAATGAACGAGACCAATGAACATGCAGCAGGTTTGTGCACCTGAGAAATAACAACGCAGTAGAGCATGTTACCCCACTGTATAGAGATTCCCCAGAGCCCTGATCCTGAAAATGACAATGCTTAGGTACTGGTCTTAGATGGTTCACTGCAGTCAAGGGCTATTCAGGGGGAAGTGATAGCTCTGTGGTTTGAGCACTGGCTTGCTAAATCCAGGGTGGTGAATTCAACCCCCAAGGAGGCTATTTAGCAGTCTGGAGCAAATAGATTGTAAAATAGGGGTGGTGAGTGGCCCTACCAAGGGGCAGCAGACTGGACTCAATGACCTCCTAAGGTCCCTTCTAGCTCTACGAGATGTGTATCTCCATTTATTTGCATAGAAGAAGGATGTACCCATGCACAGTCAGTTGCACAACTGGAATCTAATTTTTAGAATTGGTGCAACTATGGCAGCCAAATAGGGTGTATGTAATGGAAAAGGTACAGAAAGGCAAGTGTAATATTGCCATTATATGGTGACACCACACTGTAGTTTTCAAACATTAACTCACTTTTTGCTGATGGCATGGCAGGAAGTTTTAAGGAAGGCTTATAGGGCCTGAACCAAGTCCTGTGGAAGTCGACAGAAAGAACTGAGTGAATCTTTGATCAGAGCCTAAGGTCCAATGCAGGAAAGAATTTAAACATTCACTTAGAACCCTTAAAATCAGTTGGATTTAAACACAAGCTGAACACTAAACATTTGCTTAAGTGCTTTCCTACTCTGTGACAGACAAGGAGAGAGTAGTGCTTAGTGAGTGGGGACTGGTACGGGGGTATTTGAGGATGAAGCTCCATGTGTACCAATGGCCTGGAAGCAAACTTGGATAAGGGAAAAGGAGAAGGGAATGAAGAGGTTTGTCAAGGCTGGTATCCTTGACAGCATGGGGGAAGAAGCACAATGTGATAGGAGGCAAGGTTAGTGATACAGAGCCTTGAAGCAGTAACGTCAAGAGGGAATTGACTTGCAGGGTAGTGGAGAGCCTGACAAAATCTCATGCTTAAATGAATTCTGCATTTGGACATTCATCAGTAAAGATTGTTAGGATTGTGTTTAAATGATCTGGGCAACTAGGGAAGGTATGATAAATACACTTCAACAAGGAAATATACTAGCAGCCGTGTCACAAACCCACTACAAGCCATCAATGCAAATTTTGTGTTATGGACACTGGTGTGTTTGAAACCATATTTATTGTCCACATAAGTCAGGGACATTCAATTTTTTTTACAGTAGCCTCATCTCTAGGTAATCTAGACAGCAGGAACAGAAGTAGATAGTGGATATTCTTCTGGACAGATGCTTATCAGTTAATTTTGATACATAACAATGCAGCAGGTCCTATAATGAACTTCAGGGAGGAACCTTTTAATTATTTCATGAATAAATCGGAGGTATGATAAATTAAGCCAGTTACCATAAGTACAGACATAACAGAGTCTCAGAGATAGATCACAGCATCTGTGGGCACATTACGTGGTTTTCCCAACTTGATGTCCTGCCTATCTCCCTGTGCCATACAGCTGCAGCTGGAGAAAGGCTGAGGTGCTGGAGCTGCTTAGTCCTTCATTTTAAAAAAGAGACACTGGTGATAGTGGGTTCTCTGTGAGAGGCTCTCAGATTTAGAACCACCTGCCTCCCTAGCCCCACTCCACCTTGATCCAAATAAGACAAGGTTTCTACATTATGCAGCATTGCCTGATGCATCATCTAGTTTCTCAGGCTTCTGGCAAAGGAGGGTTACAGGCTGGTGTGAGTGGTGTTAAGGGGCTGGGTTCACAGGGGAAGGAGGTATTAACCCTAAGAGGCAAAGGTGCTTTCTGTATGTAACACAGATAGGCTACATCTACACGAGAAGCATCTGTTGACAGAAGTGACTGTTGGAAGGGATTTCCTGGCAAAACTTCTGTTGAGCGTCTACACATAAAAGTGGATCGAAAGAGCAATCCACTCTGTCGACAGAGAGCAGCCAGACTGCCTGGTCCTCTCTGATCAGAATGGCTGACTGAAAGCTCTGTATACAGGGCTGCTTGCTGAACCCAAAGCCCTGTCTGCTGACAAAAGGGCCCCGGAGCGGCAAGATGGTTTTTTTGTCAACAGAAAACTGTCAACAAAGGCATTATACCTGAACGCAGAGAGGCACAATGCTTCTGGCAGATGTGCCAAGTTTTGTCGACAAAGCACAGTTTGCATGTAGATGCTCTGTAGGTTTTTCCAATAAAAGCCCATTTTGCCAGAAAAACCCTCTTGTGCAGACGTAGCCCTAACATATTAGGCAGGGAAGCCCCTATTCTTGAAGATGCAGGAAGGTTCCTTCTGTTCAGGGTCTATCACCTGTAGATCTTCTCTGCAGATGTTCCTTCTTCCTCCCTCCTGTTATATGTGGGCAATAAAGAACGACGAGACAGAGAGATAAGGTAGAACAACAGGTAAGTACTACGAAGGGATTTTGCTACAATATTATGAGGAATTGGGGAAAGCTAGTATTAAAACCTGTAAGAACAATGTGAAGCACTGACTCACAAAGGGCATGAAGCCTACAATCCATATGTGTTCCCTTCTTTGGCTTACCAAAGTACAAAGGTAAGAGACCCCATACTGAAAACTTTTGTTCCAGGACTGGAATATGGTGATTGCAGAGATGTTGCCCAGGAACTGGGCTCCAACAGAGACCTTGAGGAGCACTGGTGGAGAGTCCCATGATGTTTGGAGCTGTCCTAAGAGAAGAGGACCCCAAGGCTGATAATGGATGCAGATAAATAAGCAGTAGTTGCAGTGGTATCATGGATGGTGATCTCTGGGCAATTCTCTGCTGCAGGCGCTGGTGAATCTTCCCCTCTGTTGTAAAGCTCTGGAGTTGGACCCACGCACTTTCTTTCCCAAGAGGTGGCATCCAGAACAGGACATAGCACTCCAGCTGAGATCTCACCAGTGCTAAGTACTTCCTATGTCTTTCATAAGACACTCTGCATTAATATACCCCAGAATATTTTTTCTTCTTTTTTTTTTTTGCAGCTGCATCACATTATTGACTTATATTCAGTAAATCCCAGGTCCTTCTCAGTAGTCCTACCACCTAGCCAGTTATTTCTCACTTTGTAGTTGTGCATTTGATTTTTCCTCCCTAACTGAACTACAAAAGAAACTGTTATGTATGCAAATATATGTAGATGTTTTCCTTTAGAGATTTGGTGTGGCCTTCATTCTCTCAGAGACTTAACTCCCAGACAGAATTATGAAAAGACTAAACTTTGGTCTGTATCACAGCAGCAAGGTGAGCTGAGGTACAGCAAAGGGAAAGAAATACATGCACCTGACTTTAGTATATTGATTTCCCCTGACCCATTACACCAGTCTTCTGGTTCATGGGGAAAACAGGAGGTAGGTGGAAGTAACAGGTGGCCACTAAAAATTTGTTGCACTTTCTCTACAAAAATGGCTGATATCCAGCCCATTAAACGAAGGTAGGGAGGGGATCAAAAGTGCTGTATAAATACAAAGTATTACATGGAAATGTGTCCAAGCACTTTACACTGACTTCTGTGGGCTTTGGATCAGACCCTCACTTGAGCAAAATCCAGTTCAGGCACCTGGGGCAAGATGCTCCATCTGTCACTACTTACCTCCTGAACCATCCAGTCACCCCAACATCAAAAATAACCAAATAAAAAATCCCATCTTCAGTTTGACTCAATTGGCAAACACCCTCGCTAAAGTGACCAAAAGACCTGCTTAGTTGGCATAACTACTGCCTCTACAGCCCATTAAACATAATACCTTTACCATAGTAATTTCTGGAGCATATAAATTGCATCCATCCTGGAGATTTCTTCAAACTTATGAAAAAAGTGATGTCATGTTCAAAGGTCTTGTGAAGGAAGGAGTACTTAAACTGGTGATGGCTATGTAAATTCATATGCTACATAAATCCTAAACTGAAGAGTGTCTTGTATCAAAATCCGAGAGTTCCAAACAAAAGCTGAGTTCTCTCTGTTGAAATGACACAAATCCTAAATCTCATTTTGATGTATGCAGCTAATGAGAACACAAGTTCCCTATGCTCTGAAATACCCACTGGCACTTCTGAAATGGGAATTCTGAATCATATCATACACGAGATCATACCTATTTCATAACCCATACCCTTGTTAGTAATGCCCTCAGCTCGAGGAGCAGCTCAAAGGTGTGACCTGACTTCTGTCTAGCAGAGGGCTAGGATTTTAGCATCTTTGTTGACTTTGTTTTTACACCTTTACACACATGTGCTGGCCAGTCTGTGGTGTGGTGTGGTGTGGTGTGTCACAGACTGGCCATCACATGTATTTATAAATATGTAAATACAAAGTCAACAAAGATGCTAAAATCCTAGCCCTCTGCTGGAGAGAAGTCAGGTTACACCTTTGGTCTGCTCCTCCAGCTGAAGGCAATATCTGTGCACACACACACATGCATACAGAGTTGATGCCTCTGTCCTTTCAGCCACGCTGTTTAATACAGCCCTCATGAAATCAATGCCAGAATCTGCCAGACCAGCTGGGCACTAGGACGTCTAGGAGCGAGAGTGTTGAATCAGCACAATATCCGACAGTCCACTAAACTGAAAGTGTACAAGGCTGTAGTCCTGGCCAGACTCCTGAATGGCTGTAAAACCAGGACCTTGTACAGAAAACATATAAAACTGCTGGAGCGCTTCCACACACCCAGCCTGAGGTCAGTACTGCACATTCAATGGAAGGAAAGAGTTACGAACCTGGAAGTCCTGGACAGAGCAGGAACCACAAGCATCGATGCCATGATTCTGAAAGCCCAGCTTCACTGGACAGGGCATGTCATACGAATGGAGGAGTCAAGAACCCCTAAGCAACTCCTCTACAGTGAACTCTCCCAGGGCAAAAGGAATCAAGGTAGGACTCGCAAGAGGCATAAAGACTGCATGACGGCCAACATTGCTCATGCTGGTTTAAAACCAGATCAGCTAGAGCAGCACGCAAAATACCAAACAGGCTGGTGTGCTCTCGTACGACACGCGTATGACAGCTTTGAAGAGCAGCAAAACGTACGTCTCATTGATGCTCGTGAAAGGAAGAAAGCAACAGCAGCAGCTGCAACAACAGAGCCAGGACAATTCCCTTGCCCCCACTGTGAACGCTCGTGCTGTTCAAAGCTTGGACTCCTCAGCCACAAGCGAGTCCACAACCGATGGCCCTGTGCAAGCTCAAGACGTCATCATCGGACACGACGGACTACCTACAACTACGAAGGAACCCAAGAGATGCTTCCAAAGGAGTGGTAGAAGGAAGAATGAGGCAACACTCACTCTTCTCTGCTCCCTCCAACTAGATACACATTTTTTCCTCTTGTGCCTGTGTGGAAGAACGATGAAGGTTTTAGTAAACAAAGTGGAAAAACTCTTGGGGAGCTGCTTCACCCTGAAATCTTAGCACCTTTCCCAATGAGCTTCAAGCCATAGGGCTACACTAGGAAAGGAGCAGAGGGGCCTTGCTAGCACTGACAATGGGTACTGAGGGAATGTCTCCTTCAATACACAGGCCGTCAAAGATGAAGGACTAGATTCTGAGTATATGCTTGTAGAAGTGAGGAAGAAGTAATTACATCTCCTTAAAGCCCTCTGTGGGCTACCCAGACCTTAGGTTTAGGTATGTAGCAGTAAGCAGGACTACTTTCCTTTTTTTCTGTTGGAGCAGATGGACAGAGAATGGATGGGGAAATGGATGGAACCCTGCCCATTAGCCGATGCAGCGGAGGGGAGTAGTTTATTAGTACAGGTCTCTACCAGCACTAAAATTACTACCCCCTGGCATTCCCCTCAGAACTAAACCAAAGCAAAGCAGGGGGTGGAAACTGTGACTCAGAGATGTCTTTCAGGCACAGTGCCTCCAGGAACTGACTACTCCTGTGCTGATGCAGAGCCTAATATCAGGATCTAGCCTGAACAGGAGATGAAATAACAATCACATTTAGAAGAATAGTAATAAAGGTAATTTCTTGTCTGGTATTTGATTCAGTGCTGTAATTTGTGGCATTCAAACTCTTCTAATTGACCTCCTCCCTTAAGAAAGTAATTAAAATCCTGGTTCTAGGAACTATGAAGACAGCTCTGTATGCTAAAGTCATAGTGTCTACAGTGCTTGCACCTTATCCTCCTTGAAGGATCCTCTCTGGGACCAAGGCTTAAGGATGTTATATTTAAGGGATGCTTTTAAAACTGCAGTAGAAAACTGGTCACATTGAATCCAGGAAGTGGGGACTTGTAGGAGTTAGTTTAGGGGTAGAGCCTGCTGCTTTAAGGGTATCATCCACACCACGTACAGAGACAGAGACAGAAGAAGCCAGGGAGAAGATTGTCTGGTATGAGTACCATTCAGATTCTTATCCAAGACAGTCAATATAGAAGGGCAGAGAGATGTTGCTGGGATTGCAGGGTAAGAAATTACTATTTTATTATTGTTAATAATAAAAAAGGGTATATTTGACAGCACCTCTAGGTCCCAAATGAGACCAGGGGCTCGTGCTAGGCACTGCACATACACATTAGTTAAAGAAGTCTCTGCCCAAAGACTCACAGTGTAAATACACAAGACAGCCACAGATGGGAAAATAGCAGGATCTCCTTTTTAACATGTGGGGAACTGAAACACAGATGGATGGAATGAATTGCCCAGTCACCCATGAAATCTGTGGCAGAGTCAGGAATTGTATCCTGAATCCCAGCCTAGTGCCTTAATCCTAAAACCATCCTTCTGAAACAAAAAATAAGAGCTGACTTCATGGTCCATGCCACGATAATAATAAACTCATTCTTCTCTTAAGCAGGACCCAGGTATCGGGCTGTCCAACAAGGTGTACCAGTTAAGAATATTCTCTATTACAGTAGAATTACCCAACTTATGTGGAGGTTTCATTCTTGCACAACCCCATGTAAGTCAAATTTCACATAACTTGGGGAGCCAGGAAACAGGGCTGCTGGTTTTCCCACTCCTGTCAGGGGCAGCAGCCACTCCTGTCAGTGGCAGTAGCTGAGTTGGCTGCTGCCTCTGACAGGAGCCGGGAAACTGACCAGCACAGCAGCCCTGGTCAGTTTCCCTGCACCTCTGAGTGGCTGGGAGCTGGCGCCTGGCTCTGGGCTGCCCTCCATGCCATGCACGCAGGAGCCAAGAAACTGACCAGTGCTGCTATGCTGTAAAGATTCCTGGCTCCTCTGAGTGGCAGGCAGCCTGGACCCAGGTGCCAGCTCCCCACCACTCAGAGTCACGTTAACCCAAGATACGTGCAACCTGAATGCACGTATCTCGGGGTTCTACTATATAGTAACAGGTCTCATACAGTAGGGAGGGCTGTAGGGATCAACTAGTTAATATTTGTTTCTTGGTTTGCAGTGAGGAAATTATCCAAGGATAAGTAGTAGATTGTATTGTATATAAATAAATATTTTGGCTTTCACTGTTGGGTTATGATCACACCCTTGAAAATTTGCCAAGTGTTCCCTTGTTAATTAGATAAGGTTATTTTGGTAACTGCAACCTTCCCTTGTATTTTCCCAGTTTCGCAACGTGAATAATTTGAACATCATAGATGCAGAGGTAAAGTTATTTGGTGTCATTCAAGACAATTAGTAAGTTTTTAATGGAGACCATTGCACACAAGTGTAAATCTCTTGCTTTGAAAGGATCATATCTTTGTCTGAAAATGAAATTTCACCCATTATTGTCAGAGTAGATGAGAGTCATGCTGAAAGTCTTTACAGTATTTTTCAGGCTACTGTAGAATTCGGAGCCTGACTCTGCTATCTTTATTCACATGGAATAGTACACTCCTATTGATCTGAACTGGCTAGTAAATTATTATTCAAATTAGGTTAATGCATTAGAATCGGATCCTAAATGATTGTAACGTGCCTTTCAAAAGCCATTTAATTTTTTGCTCTCAGACGCTTTCATATGAAAGAGTTCAAAAATGGTTTTGTTAAAGTGCTACATTTCTGCTGCTTTGGTTTTGTTTTTTGGTTTTTTTTGTTACAAAAAAGCTATATAATGGAATAAAGTGAAACACAAGAGACATCTATACTAGTCCATTAGTTCATCATTATGATGTTGCACATACCAAAATGCATATGAAAAGAACCCCTAGGCAGCAGTCTTTGTTGTAAATTATTCTGTTAACAGTGCTTTGAATACAGTCCCAAACTTAGGCTGACATTGCAGGACAAATCCTTTGAGTTTTGATCCATGCAAACTAACCTATTGAAGCAAGCAGTGGGAAAGGATTATTCTGTATAAACAGCTTCATCTGCATTGTTAACCCACATCAGCAAAATAATCCAGTTGCTATTATTCCTTAGGCTCCTTACATGTGAGGGTGAAATCCCTCAAACTGATTCCTCGTATGTTATTTCTTAATGTGACAAGATGAAGCCTTCAGTTAATTTTTTATGACTCCACCTCTCTCCTACCATTGTTCAGAATTATGGATTTTTTTAAAAAAGCATTGACTCCTACACACTTACGAGAATTATAGAGCAAGATCAATACTTTATGGAGCTCTGTGTAAAGAACAATGTGAGAACTGCTTCACTCCAGGAGTGGGGGATAGCGGGGAGGAAGACTCTGCTGCTTTGTTCTTGTTTTGGGGATGTATCCTAATATTCTGCACCAACTCAGCTGTGTAGGCCACTTGTGGGGAGCTGCAGTAAAGGCTCTATTCATTTCTTGGCCATTGGCCACTTGCTCTGTTCAAGTACCCTGGATTACTGCTGCTATGTATCCAAATCTAAATTCTATCTAGTCACATAGCAGTGCAAAGGAAAGTCTTCCTGCCCTGTGTGTTTGTCTAGTGTGAGTCACAATCTAACACATCATGATTTTTCTTTAATTGGTATATATTAACATGAACACATTACTGTCTTTTGAAATAAGCTGCATTGTCATGGAGTTGTTTTTCTGTTTAGACACCACATGCAATCCTTTAAAAAGTTTTGTGCATGTGAGCTACCCTATTGAAAAATACATCTGCAACAATTATTTCTTGGGGAAAAAAGAAACAATGGAAGGAAAACTGAATTAAAAATCTCCAAATCAGACCAGCTGTACTGCACAGACCTAAGCATTACATGGTATATCTGACAATGCTACCACTCCTGGGGGTTCTAAAATATTAAGAAACATTGGAAGTACTGGGCTTAATCTCACTGGGAAAGAGACAAGATAAGGGAAGTGACCTAAAAGAAGAGTTCATGATTAAGGAAATGACATTGGGTCTGGGTGGGGTAAAGACTGCAGGCTGCAGCTCAGACACTGTAGAGATTTATGTTGGTAGGGGGTTAAAAAGCTATATGACATAAGCTAAGAATTAGGAACCTCTAAAATAAATACAAAAACCAAGCAGAATTCAGTCATGCAACAGATCATAAACATATGAAACAGGTTACTGGTGAAGGTACAAATGAATTCAAGAGACATTTCCATTGGTTTCTAGAGACTGAAGGCAGTAAGGAGCATGATGCAAAAACAGAGTGTTGAGATTAAGGTAAACTAAAAATAGGTAAGTATGATGCACTGGACGGTCTTTTCTTGTTTCTGAAATGTCGTTGGCCTCATGGCCCAAAGTCACACAGCCCACTATTATTGTCACTGTTAGCACTGGGTGGTTTGCTCCAAGTCTTAATGGCCCAGAAAGGCTATGGGTCTGTAACAGCCTTCTGTGACCTGCAACGTGCAGGATACCAGACGAGGTGATCATGATGGTACCTTCTGGCTTTAAAATTTGTGGCTATGGTTACACTAGAGAGTTTTGTTGACAAAACAGGGGTTTTGTTAACAAAACTCATGGAGCGTTTATATGCAAAATGGGTTTTGTCAACAGGGTGTGGACAAAACCCAGCACTTTTGCCCGCAGAGTTCTGCCTCAAAACTTTGAGGCATAACACTGCTGTCTACAGACTTCTGTCAACAAAACAGCTCTGTAAACGACCCCAAGGGACCTCTCCCAACAGACTGGGCACCCGCAACAATGGGCAGGAATGTCTGCTGTGCTTCCAGGTACCTGTTTTGCCAAGAGAGCAGCCAGGAAGTCCGGCTGCTCTGTCAACAGAGCAGAGCACTCTCCCAATGTGCTGCTGTGCGTACACATGATCTGTTGACAGAAGTTTTGTCAGGAAAACTCTCCAGACGGTGACTTCTGTCTACAGATAGCTGTAGTGTAAACATAGCCTATGAGTACACTGCTGGAGCCTCACTCCACTGCAGTGAAAGGTGCCAGCCTTGCTGGGGGATACGGAGAGAAGAGGGTTTGTGCGTGAGGGTTTGTGTGTGACTGCCAGCGCCTGGTTTCTAGCCAACAGGAAGCTATGAGACAGCACTGGGGTTGGGGGCAGCGTGCAGAGATCCACTGTCTCCATCTCTCCAAATTGCACACGGATACACTCTTGCTGGCAGGCTCCAGTCCTGGCTCATCAAGGAACGGCATGGCTAGGCTGCAGCAGGCGGGCTGGCTGCCTGCATGCCCTGCTGAGCTGTGGGAAACTTTCCTTCAGTCCTGGCCTAGAGGGTCATGACAGTCTGGTGGAAAATGTTTGGTGGGCTGGATCTGACCCCTGGACAGCTGAGTGGGGTACATACTATAGAGTTCAGGCATGTGGAGCTCTCTGTTCTGTGCTCTACTCACCTAAGCAGTTCCTTACCATTTACACAGCAATTTCTATTGAGGTGAATCATAGAACAATAGAGCTGGAAGAGACCTAAAAAAGCCATCGAGTCCAGCCCCCTCCTCTAAGCAGGACCAAACCCACCAGATCAGCCCAGCCAGGGCTCTGTCGAGGCGAGACTTAAATACCTCCAGGGATGGAGACTCCACTACTTCCCTGGGTAAACCATTCCAATGCTTCACCACCCTCCTAGTGGAAAAAGTTTTTCCTAATGTTCAACCTGGACCCTCCCAACCACAACTTGAGACCATTGTTCTGTGTTCTGCCATCAGTGACCACTGTGAACAGCCTCTCTCCTGCCTCTTTGCAGCCTCCCTTCAGTAAGTTGAAGGTTGTTATCAAGTCCCCACTCAGTCTTCTCTTCTGCAGACTAAACAGTCCCAATTCCCTCAACCTTTCTTCATAAGTCATATGCTCCAGCCCCCTAATTATTTTGGTCGCCCTCCACTGGACCCTCTCCAGTGTATCCACATCCTTCCTATAAATGGGGGCCCAGAACTGGACACAGTACTCCAGATGCAGCCTCACCAAAATCGTATAAAGAGGAACAATCACTTCTCTGGATCTACTGGCAACGCTCCTCTTGATACAACCTAATATGCCATTAGCGTTCTTGGCTACAATGGCACACTGTTGACTCATGTCCATCTTCTCGTCCACTACAACTCCCAGATCCTTTTCTGCAAAAAAAGGTGAAAGTAACTCAAAATTTCTTAGGCTATGTCTACGTCAGACATAGAATTCGACTGCAGAATTGAAATTCTAGCTATGCCAATTGTGTAGCTAAAATCGATTTATCTGTGCTCGACTTCCATGTCTGTCTACACTGCAGAAGGTCAATGGGAGCATTTCTCCCTTCGACGTTCCTTATTCCTCGCCTCTCACCAGGAGTTCAGGGGTCAACTTTGACCCGACAGCGTCATTTAGTGCATGCGCTAAGTGAAACTCCAGAAGATAACCCTGAGCAGGTCGATCTTTCACAGTAGGATGGCTGTAGCCTTACAAGTATTGTCCTATTACAACCCAGGTCCATGCCAGCTCTTTACATAGCTCCCGGCTGGCTTCTGCCACAGCTCAGCCAGCTCTTGCTGGAGTTATGCAACAGGGCACATTCACTTACTTTCACCGTTGATAAATTTATGTAGAAGCTGAAGAGACTTCCCTATCTTAAAATGTTTTATCCACTTTGCCTCAACATTTCTAGAATGCTCCTAATTCAGCACAAGATCATGAACCTGAGTTTTTCTGTGTTTTGGTTTAGTGTTGGCAAAGTTAGGGGCCAGTTAAAATAGGATTTATCATAGAAAGCTAGTTGCTAACTGTCTCTCCATAATAGATGCTACATGTGCATTGTGAGAATTAATTCACGTTTGTTAAGGATTTGAGACTGTATGATGAAAAGATCTATAAAAATGCAAATATTATAATTATAAATCCTTTATGAGCTCATACGTCTTGCCTTAGAGGCACAGTCTCATCCTGAGCTGTGCACTTATATAAGCAAATCTGTACTCATTATGATGAAAATATACGTCAAAGCACCTGACCCTTTCTTGTGAGCTGTCACTCCATCCACTAAAATCCTTTTGGCTGCAGTCAGTGATGCACATGGGACAGTTGTAGGATCAGGCACTGCGTTTATGAAAAGAAAACACCATTGTATGCCTACTGGCATCATAATGAGGCAAGCTTTTATTTTCACTTAATACAGATTTTCCCATTAGTCATGTATTATGCTGTCATACTAATACAGGAGATGTGCTCAGGCCCTAACATTCAAATATGGATTTAGACCATCCCTAAGCTACAGGGTTTTAATCCAGCTGGCAATATAAAGACATGAAATGACATCCTAGCTCCATTTAAGTTGGTTATAAAACTCTCTTTGACGTAAACGGACCTAGAATTTCATCCATGTACTATTTGCAAAATTTGAATCCACATCATGACTTGAAAAGGGAATAGCTCCCCAAGTGCGGGGTAGTCAACTCTGGGATTTTTCTTCAAACCTGTCTCCAGCTAATAGTATCAGATGAATGCAAAATGAGTAATGAAGTGGGTCTATGGATATTGTATAGTTAAAGCTATGTCTAGAAAATTGTTGAGTACATGCTTCCTTGTATGAAAATGCTTCATGTTTTATAAATGTGGGTCATTCAGTGATTACAGTTAACTATTCTCCTTTATACTCATTTTCTTACTTTTTAAGGGGAAATTCTGGTCTTTATGTTTTGACCAGTATCTGTGGTGGGGTTGGTGAACTCCATGCAGTTAAGTGAGTGTGTGAGGAGAGGAGGGTGGTTGTGGATATGGAGGGAGAGCTGCTCCATGAGGTCATCCAGTCTATTAAGACCCATCCCCAACTTTGGGTCCCAAAGCATCATAAAAGTTCCAATAGTTTTACTCATGCTGAGTAACACCCCACTCAGCATGAAACACTTGAATCAGGACTGTCTTTGGAGTAAGGTGCTACTCAGCATAAAAACATATTCCGATTCTGATCTTCAGTACTGTGCGATAAAAGCATTGCACATAAGATGCCATTTACCCCCTTGGATTGCAGTTACTGCTCACCAGGAGAAGTATCGTCTACTGCATGAGTGAGCAAACTTTTTATGTCGGGCTCCACTTTTTGTCCCTGCAATTAGCAGGCATTTCCCAACCTGTCTAATGTAATCCAAACTAATGGAAATGTCGGTTATGTTCGTATGAAAAAAAAAAAAAAACGTTTCGGTGTGTGTAAGTAAATAAGTCTGTAGAATGCAAAAATTTTATTAATCGGTATACAAATGTGACTACACAGACATAAAACCAGTAACGTAGTTCCACGTTTTTGATAGGATGGATGAGCCTGACCCCCAAGGGCCAGTCATGCTGCGCCCCTCCCCTTATGAAATTTCATGCCCCTCTGAGAGGAACTGTCCCCCCCTTTGTGCACCCCAGATCTACTGGTTGGGAGAGTTTCTCTCATTGACCCCCAGCAGCGTAGACCCCACAGTAACTTGACTTTGGGTACGGGTCTGCAGCCTGTGACTCCAGAACTGCAGTTCATAAGAGATATGATAGAAGGCATTGTAAAGTATCCTACAAATGGTATGTTTCCTTTGTAGATATGTTTTGAATGAGGGAACAGATTTTGCATTGTCTTATCTTGTGCTATGGCCAAGATTGCTTTAATTCACAAACTAAATAAAGAGGGAGAAAAATGAATTGAATTGTTATGTGTGTTAAACTTGAATTTCATTGATCCATATCAGTATTTCTATTTGCCTAGGGACACACATGGCCCCTGTCCATCCTCCTGAAGAGCTGCCTTATGCAACAGTCAGGCATAAAGGCTGTGCCTGGAACTCAGTGCCCAAAAGAATGAGAATATTGGTGTACCTCTGAGGTACACATTAATTCAAAGGAGGCAGGGAAAGACAGGAGGAGGCAAAGCCAAGGTCATGTACTCCCTCCTAACTCGTCTGGGTGACTGCAGCCTTGTACTGCCCCACTGCTCCTTATGGAGCTTGTAATAATATGGTTCCATCCCCATCCTGCAAAAGCAGGGATGTATTTAAATCCTCACACCCTGTAGCTCAGAGGGAAAGGATTCTCTTGTGTTCTCACCCCTCTTCTTCCCTCCCTGGACTACTTGAGAGCAAGCAACACTCACTTGTGTGCCTGTGCACCTGATGGGTTTAAAAGGAGATCCTGAGTGTCCCAGTGGTGCTGTTGGATAGCTAGGAATCCCCCTTCCACCGCTGACTTCTAGAGGTATGTAAAATGGCAGTGCCTCCACCCGGCTGGCTCCTGTACACACTTAATGGTGTGCCTTTGGAAACCTCCAGCCAGTTAGAATTTGTGTTTAACTCTCAAACAGCGGTTATAAACAGTATATATCTAACAGACCATATTAGAATTAACACACACCTTTACTTAACAATCTAAGGAGACAGGATTACAGACTAAACATGAAAAAAATCAATTAAGAATATACACAGAAATAAATGAAACATAACTGGCGTGTACACTGCTATCAGCTATCCCACCCCAGAGTGTACACTCTTTAGTTGTCAAAGTTACAGCTACTTACTTGTGTTGGTGCGCAACTGTTGTTCCACTGGATTGCAGACAGCTTGGTGAGGGTTCTGTGTAGCAGTCCAGGCAACACAAAGCAAGGCAAGAAGCTGACCAGCCCCTCTGAGCTGGAGCTGGCCTTTGCAACACTAACAGACACAGATAAAGTTCCTTCCCTGCAGCATCTCTCATTAGCAGGCTGTAGCATCACAAAAGCAGTTCCCGGCTGGGAGAAAACTCCACACCTGCCCTGAAGTAGTCTGTTCAATCAGCACAGGGAGACCACCAGCTTCTTCCCCCAGCCTAGCCAAAAAGCCCCACTTTCCTTCCCAAAGCCCCATGGGATTTGTAGTCTCTAGAGCCAGATTGCACCACAAAGGATCCTCCCAGTAAGAGTCAGAGGCTCCTATAGACAGAGTGGCCAACACAGCATATCTGGTAATCTCAGCTTGGCATCCAGCACTGAGACCTGGGGCATCTTCCTGGGAAGGACAAAGTAAAAAGCAAGGATTGCATCTTATGACAGAGTTTGTGGGCTATAATTTACCAGTTTAGGCCCTGTTCTCCTTTCTACAGCTGAATATTGACTTCCCTAGCAAAACCGAACCTTCCCCTCAACTGTTCCCCCCAAAGAGGAAATCAAGAGAGAATCTCTCAGCAAGAAAGGGTTTTGGGGAGGAAATAATCAGGCCCAGCCTTAGGGCAAGGTGAGCCAGTTGGTTGCCTTTAGCCCCATGCTCCAATTTGCTACTGCATCCACCATACACCCTCTGGGCCCTCCCGTCAGCGTGCTGCCTTGAGCCCCACCCACCAGCATGGAAATAATGCAATATGTCAGATGATATTGGAATGCAATTCTAAAGTAGCTCATACAGCATCAGGAAGCTTAGGAGTGAGCCAGCACCTCAGGCAAGTACAACCCACTCCTGTTATCTCGACCTCTTTCCCTTGTATCATTTGAATTTGCTTGCCAAATATACGTGTATTCTCATGCCCCTTCACATATTTGTGCCTTCCCATTCACTATAATTGCTACTTAATATTTGTTGCCTTTGCTACCTAACTAAGAGATCAAGTCTCCCTCCACCTAATTACAATTGCTTTTCATTCTCAGTTTTTCTGCGTGTTCAGATAATCTTTTTATTTAAAAGTGGCCTGTTCACCTGTCATAACAATGATATGCTCTAAGAGGCCTTGCATGGCACACCCTTCCGAGACACATTAGCACAGCCGCTGGAGAGCAGACAATGGTTGGAAAAATAACAGATTCAGAGGCCTGGTGGGCAGTGTTCTCTCTAATTTTTTCCATCCATAAGCACAATAAATTTTATCTACACCAAAGCATATATGGATGTGCACCACCAATAAAAATGCATACCACCCACAACGGCTACGTCTACATGTGCACACTACATTGAAATAGCTTATTTTGATGTAGCAATGTCTACACGTCCTCCAGGGCTGGCAACGTCGACGTTCAACTTCGACGTTGGGCAGCACCACATCGAAATAGGCGCTGCGAGGGAACGTCTACATGCCAAAGTAGCACACGTCGAAATAAGGGTGCCAGGAACAGCTGCACACAGGGTCACAGGGCGGACTCAACAGCAAGCCGCTCCCTTAAAGGGCCCCTCCCAGACACACTTGCACTAAACAACACAAGATCCACAGAGCCGACAACTGGTTGCAGACCCTGTGCACGCAGCATGGATCCCCAGCTGCAGCAGCAGCAGCCAGAAACCCTGGGCTAAGGGCTGCTGCACACGGTGACCATAGAGCCCTGCAGGGGCTGGAGAGAGAGCGTCTCTCAACCCCTCAGCTGATGGCTGCCATGGCGGACCCCGCTATTTCAATGTTGCAGGACGCGGATTGTCTACACGTGCCCTACTTCGCCGTTCAACTTCGAAGTAGGGCGCTATTCCCATCCCCTCATGGGGTTAGCGACTTCGACGTCTCGCCGCCTAACGTTGATTTCAACTTCGAAATAGCACCCAACACGTGTAGCCGTGACGGGCGCTATTTCGAAGTTGGCACCGCTACTTCGAAGTAGCGTGCACGTGTAGACGCGGCCTATGGGTGCCTGGGAGCACTCTGCAAACCAGTGGCACCTGAATCTCTCCTGGGGGGCTGCCCAAGCACTCAGCTTACAGGGAGCATTGCTGGTGTGGCATTAATTAGGCTAAAAGCTAATAAGAGATTGAAGTGACCTCGGAAGTTTGATTGCTTAAAAATTACTTGAGGTAAGTGCCACTCCCATCTAAAGCTCAAAGGAGTAGACCCAACTTATATCCACAATTGTCTCTTCTGGCCTCAGCTCAAGGAGTTATTTGTTTCTGATGTCATCCATCATTTAAGTGCCCTACTGGCCCATATTAGGTCAGCAAAAATGGTACTTTTGTGGCAGCAAGCCCTAAAGCGACACGCTCCTTGACATACATCTTAGTGCATCCTTCCTGTCTTCAAACATACAAAACAAAATTCACAGTGCTTCTTTTGTGGGAAGGGGTCTGTTAGACAGCTCTTGACTGATGATGTTTTGATATACATAAGTTTTGCACAGTACCACGAATGTCTATTAGGGATGTAAATATCCATTCAAACAGTTAACCGAATGATTGAAATTATAGCGGTAAACCGCTGGCAGGCTGGCACAGGGCAGCTGGCCTTGGGGTTCCACCAAGGCTGAAGTTCCACTGCTTCTGTGGGACACAGAGTTCCATCTGCAAGGCATGGTGAGAGCTGGTCCAGCCAGCCTGCCCATGATAGATAGCGTTGGGGACGCTCTGGCACAGCGCTGGCTAGGGTCCTGCCTGTTCACACTGTTCTAGCATAGCCATGACTGAGGACCTGCCTGCCCACCAGGACCCCACCGCCCCACCATGGAGCCCAGAACCCACCTTCCGCCCACCATGTGGCTGGGGCCATGCTTGCTGGCTTGACAACAGCCATGGCTGGGGTCCCACTGGGTTGTACAGCTGTGGCTGGAGTCATGCCTGCCCCCTGCAAAACGAGGATCCCACCTGCACAACAGGGACATGGCCCCACCTGTACCCCAACACAGCCCCCCTGCTACCTGGTCTGACACAGCTAGGGCTGTCCACCCGGGTTTGGATAAGGTCTGGTTACCTGGTAAGCCTAACGCTCTCTGGGTAACTGGATAAGCTTTTATCTTTCCAATCTCATCTATATGGAAAGGTGCACCTCAGAAATACATGTATGTTGATATTTCACACAGGCTTATTTTTTCCCTATTTTGTGGGTTTAATCATTTAGGAACTCTTTCAGAAACTAAGCATGCGTGAGCAAACAATTTAAAAAAATTCTTTGTGAGATTATTTTGCTTTTAATTTAGCAGGTTTAGTCTTAACCAACCCAAGTAGTATCCTCAGGCATTTCATTTGGCTGCTTCTCAAACTCATCTCCTGTTTCTTCCCTACCTGCTCTTCTACTTTTGATTTTATTTTAGTCCATGACAGGGTATACCAGGTAGTTGCTAACCCCTGCTGGAGGCCCTTCTCTCTTGGCTGCCTGAAGAAAGTGTCCTGCTGCAAGAGAAGAGCAGTGAGTTCAGACATCAAGGGGGTGCATAGAGGCCATCCCTGGGAGGTGACAGACAATTATGGAACCAGGATACTGGGGAGAAGCAGGTGTTAGAGGGGAAGAGTCTCTGCAACGCCGTACTCTGACACAAATGGGGGTGCTGTTGTGATGAGTGAACACCATAACAAAATCCATAACTGGGAGTCCTCTGGTATCCCATTCTTCAGTATCACTCTCAAAAGACCTCAGGAGAGCTGGGTGAAGCTCCTTCTGCCTTCCACAGAGAGTCCCGCAAGAAATGAGAGACTATCCTCCCTGACTGTGCCTCAAGGTCTCTTGCTTTGCTCTTTATGTAAATTAATTCTACCTGCACAAACTGGATGCAAAATGCTACCTGGTTAACATTTCCCACTCATTTGCACCAATGAGCAGCATTCTAAATCAGCTTTGCACCAGGGTAACCGCTCTTGAAAGGCACAATGCAGAAGAGAAGCAAGACTACTGCTTCCATAGTACCCCACCATCCCACTGACATCTTTTGCTGGACTGTCCTTGCTATTTGTGGTTCCCTGTGCAAGAGCCTAACCTGCTTAAGCGTGAGGAGTGAATCAGGGACAAGTATACCTTCCCTTTGGTCCCATTACTTCTCATTTCTACACAGCACCACACTTTACTCCTACTGAAGACAGTGGCAAAGCTGACTTTCATGAAAAAAGGAGCATCTAGGGAACTAGGCACATTCTCACCACCTGACCACCCTAATTTGTCTTTTTGTGATAACAGTTACTTGTACATTTCATGCTTTTCTTAGAAATAAGCACAAACTTTTAAAAAATGTGCCCTGTGATTACTAATTTTGGAACTCTTGTACCAACTGAAGAAAACGGCAACGCTATGGCTACAGCTATACTGCACTCCCCTTTTGGAGGAGGAATGAGAATGAGGGGGATCAAAAATGTAAACAAAGTGCCGATTTACGAATCTCATGCTTCATTTGCATAATCTTGCACAATTACATTCTGGAAGAGGCTTTTCTGAAAACAAAAACAGCCATGTAGACGGGGGTCCTTCAAGGGAAAAAACCTAGTTTTCGAACGAACCCATCTTCCTATTTTGTTTCAAAAAGAAGGGTCCTTTTGAAAACGCATTTTTTTACCAAAGGAACCCTGCCTACATGGCTGTTTTTGTTTTCAGAAAAGCCTTTTCCAGAAATGTGATTGTGTGAGATTATGCAAATGAAGCATGAGATTCATAAATCAGCACTTCATTTGCATTTTTGATCTCCCTCATTTGCATTCCTCCTCCAAAAGAGGAATGCAGGGTCGACACACCCCATAGGAGCAGGACTGGATCCTTTAAATTCACGTGAGATCTCACAAGCTGCATCTACACCAGCCAGTTCTTTCAAAAGAGCAGGCCCCAGTTCGAAGTAGTGTGCGGTATGCCTACACGTGCCGCACGCTTTTTTGAAGACGAAATTGATGATAGGCACCGCAGGATTCGAAACAGCTCTTCCAAACAGAAAATAGGAAGAGGCTGCTCCTTTGAAGTCTTTTTTCGAAAAAGGACGTGTGTAGACATGCCACGTCCTGCTTTTTCGCAAAAGCAGGGTCCACCATGGTGGCAATCAGCTGTTAAGCAGAGACATGCTGCCCAGCCCCTGTGGTCTATGGTCTGTGCATGCAATGGCTCTTAAAGCTGCATGGACCAGGAAATCCCATTGCAGGAAACAGAGTGTGCAGGTAGCCTCAGCCAGACCCCCACTGGCCACCGGAGCAGCATGGCCACCAGGCAGCCACGCAAGGAGCCTCAGACCTCTGAGCACATGCAGGGCTCCCAAGGGTCCAGTCAGGGGGAGGAAAAGCGCATCCCCTCCTGGATGGACCATGAGCTCTGGGACCTACTGGAGCTCTGGCAGAAGGAGGAGGTGCTTCAGGTCACGTGCATCAAGAGGAGGAATGTGGCCGCTTTCTCCCAGCTGGCCGAGGGCTTGACTACCCATGGTCACCCACACTTCTGACCAAGTGAGACGCAAGGTCAGGGAGCTGCAGCAGGATTACGCCCAGGTTCAGGACTCGGACAGCCGATGGGGGACTGCCCGTTTCATGCACCTAATACCAGGAGGTCAGGACCATCCTGGGCCCCCAGGACAGCTCCTCCCTGCCACCCTTCCTGGACAACCTGACCGAGGAGCCCCAGCTGGGAAAGGAGCAGGAGCCGTGTCCATCAGCCAGCCCTGCAGCACCAGGGCTGGACATAGAGCCAGCCTCAGCTGGGGACTGGTCCAGTGAGGAGGGGGACCTGGTCACTGACCTCTCCTCCCGCACCTTCAGCTGGGCATCGGCCAGATGGCCATCCCCCAGCCTCAGCAGTGGACCCTCAGATATGTACCCAAAAGGGCACACACCCCGCATCATGGGGCGGGGGCACCATACATGACTAGGGGCCCCCCAAGCTCCTGGCAGACCCTGGCCCACCAGGGCCCAGATGGACCATGGGCCCGGGACAGCGGCATGGCCGTCAGTGCCCATCAGCACCTGCTCCTGTGGACAGCGCCATGCCCTGCCCCCTGGGGGCAGGGCACGGCACAGCACACAAAGGGGACACCCACAGGGCCACCATCCCCATGAATGGGGGACAGGGGAAGGGGACCTGGAACCTATGGGGAGCGTGGGCCATGGGGCAGGGGTCAGTACTCACAGCCTGTTCCTCTCTTCTCCCATTTCCACGGCTGCATCATCCAAGGGCCAGGAAAGTCTTGCCCCGTCAGTGGTCCTGGATAGCCCCGTTTTTGCCTGCAGGCTATGTGGGTCGGGAGGATCACGGAGCTGGCCTCAGCCTCCAGCAGGCTTCCTCTCACCTGCAGCATGCAGCTGTCTAGATGGGGAGCCAGACAGAGGAGGTTGCCCTGCCCTGCCCTCCAAAAGCCCCTCCACACTTTCAGCCTGTCTGCAAAGGGGCCAAGCTCCAGGGGCTGCCCCTCTCCAGTTGCCCCTTGTGGCTTACAGGCTGTCTGTGGGAGGGATTCAGGCTTCAGGAGGCTGCACCTCTCCCGTGGACTCCCACAGTAGGCAGGCTGCCTGAGGGGTACCCTGCTCTGGGGTGATGCCCCCTTCTAACTGGTCCCCAATGGTCTGCAGGCTATGTAGGGGCTGCCCTCCTACAGGTGACCCTCTGCAGCCTGCAGGCTCTCTGGGTGGAGGCAGGCTCCTAGGGGGTAAGGAGGGGCTGCACCCTAGGGCCTCCAGGTTCACAGAACACGAGAACAGGAAGGGACCTCAAGAGGTCATCAAGTCCAGTCCCCTACCCTTGCAACAGGACCAAGTACCATCTATATCATCCCTGTTGGATATTTACCCAACCTGTTCTTAAATATCTCCAATGGTGGCAATTCCATAACCCCCAAAGGCAGTTTATTCCAGTGTTTAAGCACCCTGACAGGAAATGTTACCTCATGTCCGACCTAAACCTCTGTTGCAGCAATTTAAGCTTCTTGTCCTGTCATCAGAGACTAAGGAGAATAAAAACTGGCTGCTCAAACACGGGTGCGAACCCGGGGCCCTGAGATTAAGTCTGATGCTTTACCATCTCAGCTAGCCAAGCCTGAAGTGACTCTGGTGGGATCTGTATTGTTTGGGGAGGGACAGGCTCCAGAGGCTGCAGGCTGTCTGGGTGGGGTGGGATTCCAGGGTCAGCCTCCAGCATCCAGCTTCACCCTGCAGACTGTTGGGGGTCAGGCTTCGGGAGGCTCCCCCTGCTCCTGCAGCCCCCTCAGCAGCCTGTAGGCTCTCCATGAAGGGTGAGGTACTTACTCAGCCTTTGTGTCACACAAGATGGTGGAGCCCCAGCCCTGCTGGCATCTCTCTTGGTGAGGTAGCTGCCCTCTGTGACCACCCTCAGTATCATGCCCCACCCCCCTGCAGTTTGTGCCTCTCCCTTTTGTCTTCCTCCCTGTTCTGTCCCCTCCCTTTCCACGTTCTGGGGAATCCTGGGATTTCAGGCACCTCCCACTTTCCAGGCACAACCAAATCCTGACCTTAGTTTAAGTTAGGTTAAGAGGAAGCTGCATATGAAATTTCATGGTTGTAGCTCTAATGCTTTAAGAGGAGTTCTTGAAAAAAACAAAGCACTGATAGATGAACAGACACATTCTAAGATAGATAGATTTGACTTTCCCTCCTTCCTTATTTTTTCTAGTAACAAAAAGTCTACCACCAACACAAAACAATCTGTGCCAGTTGTCCATTCCCATTAAAGCAGCCACACGATAACAAGCCAGTGCAACAGGAGACAAAATACTTCAGGTAACAGATTTCACTGTCAAGACAACAAGAAGGAAAAGAAAATTGTCAAAATTATATGAATCATTTTACATACCATCCTTTAGATACTATGCCCTATTTCTCTTTATCTGCCTTGTTATGGCTATGGTGGGCATCTCTGTGTATGGATGACAGTTTTGACATACATAGTATGTGTGTTGAAATATAGGCATGAACAGGATTCCTTTAAGAGATGTTCATCTCCAGTGTAACTCTGCCAACTTCAGCAGAATTACACTAAAGTTTAATTTGGCCCACAGTGTCATCCATGTATTTGAATTTCCTTTCTTCAGTTTGTGCCAAAATGTAATGTGCCACCTCATTTTGTGATTCTGCATGAGAGTGATTGAAGTCTCTAGTTAAAGTCAATGGAAATTTATCACTGACAAAGTTTGCCACTCGCCTACATTAGTTCATGCTGACTCTGTCATTACAATCTGCTCCCTCATATAGTGAACAAGAAAATTGGGCCAAGCTCAATTAATAAGGTTGGTGAGAGTTCTGCTTACACCAGAACTGAATTTGTCCTGAGTGCAGGAAGACATTTCTTTCCATATATTGCATACTTTAATTAAAGATTTAGGCCCTGATTTTGCAGAGACACATGTGCTTAACATATGTACATTACCACTATGTGGGCTCATGGCACAAAATATGATCAGGATTAAAAAACATGCACAAGGAAATGATTTTGTGCAACGTCTTGCATCTGAAATACACCACAAGTGTCTAAGTGACATAAAATTAAATAAAATTGCAAGGTTCAAATCACATGCTTTAGCAGGGAAAGTGGATAGAGTGGTTTGAGCATTAACCTCCTAAACACAGGGTTGTGAGCCCAATCCTTGTGGGGGGCATTTAGGGATCTGGGGCAATTTTTTTTTTTTAAAAAAGGGGGAAGGTGCTTGGTCCTGCCAAGAGGGCAGGTGACTGGACTTGATGAACCCCCAAGGTCCCTTCCAGCTGTATGAGGTGTGTGTAAATAGCAACAAACTATTTCCTTTCACTAACCTAATATTGTTGGCTCAATAACTTTGTTAACTTGCAATAGAGCAGCTTTTTGACAATAATAGTTGCATCACACTTCTACTACAGGGGAATTACATAAGTATTGTGAAACTACAACCACTGCTAGAACACAGCCAACGACTCTAGATCACACTGTAACGGCAATGGAACAGAACTTTTGTCACAGGAAATCAGGACACACCCCTTCCCCTTATAAGGGTCTTTGATGATTACTCACAGACAGGAAGTAAAATTTTCACTCAAGATCCTGAGTCTGTGAAGTGCCTAAATCCTCTTTGAAAATGGAACTTAGGCTCCTGACTCCAGATGCCTAACAGCCACTGGAATTTTCTGAGTCACTATAGGGCCTCATCTGCATACTTGTCTTAATCTAATTCTTGACCTTCCCCCCCACCCCTCCACTATCTGATTTGCTCATCTTGATTTTTTTTCTGATTTGTCCTCCTTGCTTACTGTTTTTGGTTCTCTGTGCCTTAAATATTGAGTCTGTTCTGGTCTGGCTATGGTCTGAAGAAGTGGGTCTGTCCCACGAAAGCTCACCTAATAAACTATTTTGCTAGTCTTTAAAGTGCTATTTGACTGCGTTTTGTTTTGATACCATTAATGCAAGTTAGAGCCTAAACACCATGAGAATTTGGGCCTGGGTGACATAAATTATGCTTTTGAAAGTTTTACCCAGACCCTCTCTGTATGTTCTCAAGTGAAGACAAACGTGGACATCAAACTATCTATCCCAGATAGGTAAAAACCCGTAGGGGATTTAAACCTAAACTGCTCCAGCTAAGACTGGAATCTTAGTTGGTTTTAAGGGCTTCCCAGCCAATGACTACTACTACAAACCTGATCCAGCTCCGCCGGTGACGCGCACGCCAGTGGCAATCACAGCCGTAGGGAGAGGAGGTCGGGGTGGGTAGGTGGATGGCCTCACCCCCAGCTCTGTTATGAACCCCATCCCAAGCAAGGAGCCGTGGAAGGATCACAGGCCGGGGAGCGATAGCGAGGGCAGGCGTAGCACGAGCGCTACGCAGGGAGGGAGGGAGGGGAGGGGAGGGGAGGGGAGGAGAGGAGGAGCCAGCGCAGGAGGCCGGACGCTACCAGAACGCAGCACCCGAGGGGAGGGAGGAGAAGGCGTAGCACATCCCGTGCGCTTGTTCGAAACCTCCAACGTCACAATAGCGGCCAGCGTCTGCGGCTCCTGCCCGGTCCCAGCCGATCGGGGCTGGTTTGAGCTGGTGCGTTGTCATAGCGACGGCCTCCAGCCTATAAATACGGGCTCCGCGGCTACTGCGGCTTTTGTCAATCAGCGCTCTCGAGCCGGTCGGCAGTGCCTGTGGCGGCTCCTCCAGCCCGGCTCCTCCTCGGGCGGCAAGTCCCCCGCGACAACTAGCGAGCCCGTCTCTGAGGAGGAGGCACGGGACGAGGGAGCCGACCGGCTGCCGGGCCAGGCGCTGGATGAACCATGACGGCCACTAGCGCTGCCTGAGGTGAGGGGGCGGTGCGCGGGCGAGGGAAGCCGGCCGGCCTGGGCCACGTGTCTGTCCGCAGCGGCCGGAGGGAGGGACTGCGGTGCGTGGGTGGTTCCGGGGGGGGGGGAGTCGCTTTGGCAGAGGCCGCACAGGCCCCGGTAAGGGCTTTGCAGACGCGGCCCGGGAGCCGCCCAGAGGCGGCCCCGGCCGGGCCAGTGTGGTGCTTGCGCCGGTATGGAAGCGCAGCGGCGGGCCCGGGCCGATCGCTGGGAAGTCGTGGGCCCGGCTATGCCGGGGGTCATTCGGCAGGTGACTTTAAGGTTTGCCTCTCGCCCGAGTGCTTGAAGTCACCCGCCCTTGCGAAGCCGCGTCGCGCTCCCAGACGCCTCGCCGGCGGCCGCTTGGCCATGTCGCTTTCCCTCGCGGTCCTGGCGCTTGCGTACCCTGCAAGCCAGCTGTGGTTAACGACGAACGGGACCGTTCGCCTCTGGCACTACAAGGGTGTCCCGTTGCTCCCTGGGAACGTAGGCTGCGTTGATTAAGAAGCACTGATCGTAGGAAGCCGCGTGCAGAGGCAGAAGCCAGAGTCGTGCTATAGGCTTACTGTATTTTACCCAAGGCTGAGCTCAACCTTTCTGTCTGTAGGAGAGTTTTGTGTTAACCTGCAGAAAGCTGAGTTGCTATTGTAGTTGCATAGATTGAAGGTTGCAAAGTCAAAATCCAAACGTTAGGAAATAGTTTACATTCAGCCACCTTGTGTATTTGGTTACATGATGCGCTTTTTTTTTTTCGGGACTACCCCAGCTTATATCTGTGCATACGAAAAACGGTGCTTACTAAATGTGACTGGTTGCATTTTATGGTAATTGAAGGGTGCTGTTTAAACATCAAGACTTCACCTACACATAGGAGTGGAAATCAGGTTCTAATTGTTTAAAATTGAGTACCCAAAAGTGAGTACCTAACTAATCATCTATGGAAAAGTTTGGTTTAAGCAACATGCATAGGAACTATGAGAGAATCTCCCTAACCAGAGTACTAAATTGTGTAGCTGTAACCCTTTTAACATGTTGAATAGTAACAAAGAAAACTGCGTGTTAGTCTGTGTGTTCTGACAAAACAACCATAAGTGGATACCACCTTCAGGACTAACAAATCAATTTTAACATGCAACACTGTATTTCCCTCAGCTTTGTTTTAAAAAAAAAAAAAAAATGAGGATTTTAAAAAAACAAAACATTGCCAAGTTATTAGTAGACATAGGATACATCTCTACTGCTCCAGTTGCTAAAATAATTGGTTGCCATCTTCCAAGTGGACCAGCCTGCAGAGGTGAATGAAATACATTCATGGGTTTCATTTGGTGTTTCATAAGACATCTGGGGAAAACTGAGAGGAAGGATTGTAAATTCAGTTCTAATTCTGGAAGGGACTGTTCTCTAGTAGATGTTAGCCTTTATCCACTAACATTTGAGTGGGGCTGCTTCTTCACATTTCCCCCATGCTTGTGGGGGAAGCAGTTGCGAACAGGAGAGTCTAATGTATTCGCTTATTGCCACACCAACCTTGCAGCCATGCTTACCAATTGTAGGGAAAGACCTAGTTAGTCTTGGAGTCCCAGGCCTAAAGCTTACTTAATGCAATTTTCAGAGACTTCAGCTGCCAGTCTCAGTATCTGCAGAGGGCTTATAACTTGGCCAGTGTTTGCATAAGAGTGACTTGAAAGAGAGATGATGAATAGCACGACATCAGCATGTTAAAAATATGCATGATATTTTCTTTTGACAGTTTCAAAGCAACATCATACAAGCACAGGACAAAAAGCTTGCCTTGATCGGTTAAACATTGCTTTTCTGAAGCGCATCTCTGTGTGGACAGTTGAAAGAATTTGAACAAAACTGATTTCTTGGTTGTCCATGTAAGTTTGTGGATCTTGATTATCGTTTAGTGTTCTGTGGGTGTCTTTTTGATAATTTTGACTACAATAATGAATGTTTCTTTCTATATTCACAGTTTGTTGCATTTACACTCACTTTAGAAACACACCTGAACTCTGAAACCATGAACAGCTTCAACAGTGAGGAGTTTGACTTCGCCTTCCTTGAGGAAGGCTTTACTGCCAGGCATATTGTAGACCAAAAAATAAATGATGTTTCTTCCTCTGTAAGTATGTTAGCAAAACATGTGTGGTTTGTTTGTGGTGTGTGTGGTTTTTGTTTTTTTTTTAAGATATGCTTTCAGCTCAAAAAATACTGTGCCTTAACTTAGACTTAGAAGAAATTGAGTTAGAGGAGAAGCCTGAAGATGTCATTGTTTGTTGGTTTTGTACGTATGTATGTATTTATTTATTTTCAGGATGATAAAGATGCTTTCTATGTTGCTGATCTTGGGGATATTCTAAAGAAGCATTTAAGATGGTACAAAGCACTCCCTCGAGTCACACCTTTTTATGCTGTCAAATGTAATGATAGTAAAGCTGTAGTGAAGACGCTTGCTGCTCTCGGTGCAGGGTTTGATTGTGCAAGTAAGGTAAGATCTTCAGAGGTTTTGTGTATGTTCTCGTTTGTGGTGGTGGTTTCATTGTAGGCTGGCGGGGTTGTCCTACATCAAAGGAGAAGTGTATGCCTTGAGTTGCATCTGAGAGTCTTCTCAGATGAGAAGAAGGGTGGAGGGGATTAGCAGTGCTTAAGCAGGGTGGGCTGTATAGGTTTGCGCATTCTGCCTGGTAACTAGGCAAGGTGCAGCTGCCTACCCACCCAGCCCATAGGGCATGCAACCACCAGCTGAGGCTTAGGCATGTGATCCAGCTCACCTATGCAGTAGTCTATTTCCCTGGCCCTTAAATAGGCTACAATAATGATAGAAGGCCAGACTCCTAACTATTCAGGCAGAACTGTAATCCTAGTCTAGTCTATGGGACTCAAATAGGATGGAGCACAGGCCTCCTGGTCTATAGTGGGGGAGTACTGCCACCTAAGGTGTTGGTTGGTAGAGAGAATGCAGGTCTGCCCAAATCTTCTGCATCCTAACCAATGTTCCCTGTGATCTTCTTTTGCATCAGTGTACAGAATGTTTCTACTGGCAGTGCACATGCAAAAGCTAGATGTAGACAGTCTGTGCAGCATTTGAATCTCTCCTGAGTGGCCACACAAGCCCACACTTTACAGAGAACATTTGATTCCCAGCCAAGGACCTTATTAGTGGTAGTGAAGTCTGCCACTGGGTCAGCAGGCATCCTGTCCACAGCATGCTGACCTGGTTTTAGGCTTGCTCTTCAACAGACTATTGCCTCAATTTCTGGGTGGTTTCCTTCTTGTGTATACACAGATCCAGAGGTTGTCCTTGAGCTACGTGGCCAAGAGTAGTAGTAGCAGCCTCTCTGTATCAAATGCATTGGTGCTCCTTGAAAACTGCTGGTCCCTTGGACAACAGTGTTTCTCATTGGTGCTCATCTCCAGCAGTGGGGAAGTAGTATCTGTTGCTTCTGGCAGCTTTCCCCCCAGTTGAGTAGCTTGACTGGCCTTCTATAATTTCCCTTCATGTTCTATTTCTTGGATTACAGCATGTGGAGTGTGGCCCTTCTGGTTCCCCTCACCAGGCACTTTATGGTGTTCCCTCTGTTATGGGGTGTGGCAGGGAGTGGGCTAGAATGCCTCCTTGCTACATAACGTGATCTGTTCTGTAGAATCGTAGAACAGTAGAGCTGGAAGAGACGTAAAAAAGCTATCAAGTCCAGCCCCCTGCCCTAGGCAGGACCAAACCCATCAGATCAGCCCAGCCAGGGCTTTGTCGAGGCGAGACTTAAACACCTCTAAGGGTAGAGACTCCACTACTTCCCTGGGTAGACCATTCCAATGCTTCACCACCCTCCTAGTGAAATGGTTTTCCTAATGTTCAACCTGGACCCTCCCAACCACTATTTGAGATCATTGTTCTGTGTTCTGCCATCCGTGACCACTGTGAACAGCCTCTCTCCTGCCTCTTTGCAACTTCCCTTCAGTAAGTTGAAGGCTGTTATCAAGTCCCCCCTCAGTCTTCTCTTCTGCAGACTAAACAGTCCCAATTCCCTCAACCTTTCTTCATAAGTCATATGCTCCAGCCCCCTAATTATTTTGGTCACCCTCCACTAGACCCTCTCCGGTGTATCCACATCCTTCCTATAAATGGGGACCCAGAACTGGACACAGTACTCCAGATGCAGCCTCACCAAAGCTGAATAAAGAAGAATAACACTTCTCTGGATAGTAACAGAGGGAGCCGTGCTAGTCTAGATACTATCAAAACAAAAAGCAGTCAAGTAGCACTTTAAAGACCTAGCAAAATAATTTATTATGTGAGCTTTAGTGGGACAGACCCACTTCTTCAGACCATAGCCATATCAGAACAGACTCAGTAACTGGCAGCATTCCTCTTGATGCAACCTGATGTGCCATTAGCCTTCTTGGCTACAATTGCACACTGATTCATGTCAGCTTCTTGTCCACTGCAACTCCCAGGTCCTTTTCTGCAGAACTACTGAGCCAGTTGGACCCCAGCCTGTAACAATGCTTGGGATTCTTCTGGCCCAAGTGCAGGACTCTGCACTTGTCCTTATTGAACCTCATCAGATTTCTTGCAGCACAGTCTTCCAGTTTGTCTAAGTCAGTCGGGCCCCTATCCCTACCCTCCAGCGTATCTACCTTTCCCCCTGGCTTAGTGTCATCTGCAAACTTTCTGAGGGTGCAATCCAACCCCTCATCCAGGTCATTGATAAATATGTTGAACAGAACAGGACCCAGAACCGAACCTTAGGGCACTCCACTAGAAACCGACCGCCATCCTGACATCGAGCCATTGATCGCTACCCTCTGGGCCCCACTTTCTAGCCAGGTTTCTATCCATCTTACAGTTCATTTATCCAATCCACATACATTCAAACAAAACTGAAACAAGGGGTTTCCTAAAGGTCAGTGCTTGCAGCTTCATGCTCTGCTTTCTGATGAGGTCATCTGTTTAAGATATTCTTGTTTCTGGCTAGTTGTGTGTAATTTTTTTTTTTTTTTTTTTTTTTTTTATTCCTCCCCTTTCCCCAGACTGAAATCCAGTTGGTGCAGAACACTGGTGTACCTCCAGAGCGAATAATATATGCAAATCCTTGTAAGCAAGTTTCTCAAATTAAACATGCTGCAAACAGTGGTGTGCAGATGATGACTTTTGATAGTGAAGTAGAGCTAATGAAAGTTACAAGAGCTCATCCGAAGGCAAAGTAAGCTTTGGTGTTTTTTGTATATTAAATGGGGTTAACATGTTTAAACTGCCCTATCCTGTACTAGCTAAGTAACACAGTCACCTTTGTTCCAAAACTTTTACCACTGCAGAAATTTTGTCAAGATATACCTGTTCATCAAGTACAGATTTAAAACACTGTGCTGGCTTAAAAGAACAACACAAATTTGCTTGCGTGTTGGATTAGATTTACCTTTGAGCTAATTTTTGCTGTGAAATTTTGTTAAATTTGACTTGTTTCAAAACCCATTTGTTTTGTAAAAGTACATATCTGAATTTTATTATAACCAGGCTGTTGCGCTATAAAAATCTTGAGGATTGGCATTAAACTTGGACACTATAATTCTAGGCTCGTCTTGCGCATTGCAACTGATGACTCCAAAGCAGCTTGTCGTCTGAGTGTGAAATTTGGCGCTACCCTGAAAACTAGCAGACTTCTTCTGGAGCGGGCAAAAGAACTTGACCTTGATGTTATTGGAGTCAGGTTAGTAATAACTTTGATCTGTATAGATAAACATTTGATAATTTTAGTAGAAATATGCCTTGTAATCAGGTCTTTAAGTATGTAAATGACTTGCCCACTCATGAGAACTGACATCTTAATGGGGTATGACATATTACTTTTGTCTAAATGGTTGCTTAAAACATAAATATTCAAAAGGCAACTGAGATTTGTATCTGTCTTCCAGCTTCCATGTTGGAAGTGGCTGTACTGATCCAGAGACATTTGTTCAAGCTATTTCTGATGCCCGTTGTGTCTTTGATATGGGAGTAAGTATGAATTTACTTGCCTCAAAGTAATGCTTCTGGACTGCTATTTTAGTGTGCTGACCATACAGCTGACTTTTCAGAATGAAATGCCACTTGAACAAAGTAATATATGACTTTGGAACAAGAACCTTTAAACTACAGGTGGAACTTCTCTCATTGGCACTGTTGGGACCTGACAGATGCCAGACGAGAATTTTCCAGATGATGGGAGGGCAGTATTTTCTAGCAGCAACACTTCCACTGCATACTGGGCTCTTTAGAAGGTACTTAGGGGGTAAATGACAGCTGAATAATAGCACAAAACACTGTGTCTACACTAGCGAAAAACTTCGAAATGGCCATGCAAATGACCATTTCGAAGTTTACTAATGAAGCGCTGAAATACATATTCAGCGCCTCATTAGCATGCGGGTGTCCACGGCACTTCGAAATTGACACAGCTCATCCTGACGGGGCTCCTTTTTGAAAGGACCCCCGACTACTTCAAAGTCCCCTTATTCCTATGAGCAGATGGGAATAAGGGGACTTCAAAGTATCTGGGGTCCTTTAGAAAAGGAGCCCTGTCTGGACAAGCTGCACGGCGGCGAGCCGTGTCAGTTTCGCTCATCCAGACGGGACTCCTTTTTGAAAGGAGCCCGGCTACTTTGAAGTTCCCTTATTCCCATCTGCTCATAGGAATAAGGGGACTTTGAAGTAGTCGGGGGTCCTTTCAAAAAGGAGCCGCGTCAGTTTTGAAGTGCTGCGGCTGCCTGCATGCAAATGAGGCGCTGAATATGTATTTCAGCGCTTCGTTACTAAAGTTCGAAATGGCCATTTGCGTGGCCATTTCGAAGTTTTTGGCTAGTGTAGATGTAGCCTGAGAGCCAGGACTGGTGGCTGTAAACCACCTTTATGGGACCCACGAAAACTTGGACACACCCATGATAGTCTGGCCTTCCCTAATTCAGTGAACTCTAATCTGCCATGATTTTAATTAGCCAATGTGTAAGATTACATTTAACCTTTTCTGTATAGTTGATATTCAGCTTCATGTGGTCAGTTACTGTTTGGATCTTTTTGTAATCCTCTGACAGTTGAGTTAATACTTGATTTCTTGTTGTTGTTGTTGTTGTGTACGAAAATAAGCTTTTGACTTACGGGCAAGGGGGACATCTGACTTTGAAATGTTTCTTGTTGTTGTTACAAAGCACTAATGCAGGAGAACCAGTAGGTAAAAGTGTGTGTGTGTGTGTGTAAACTGTGTGGTGTTTTTTTTTTTGTTTTTTTTTTTTTGCTTCACTGGCTAATTCTCATATCTTCATGTTACAGGCAGAGCTTGGTTTCAGTATGTATCTGCTTGATATTGGTGGTGGTTTTCCTGGTTCTGAAGATGTTAAGCTTAAATTTGAAGAGGTATGATGGATTTCAAATTAATACTCCAGTGCTTCAGATTTTAAAGGAGCTTTTTGCCCAAGTTTACGCCTATTAAAAATTAGTTACCTGGGTGGTACTTTGCATCCTTTTGAGTATTTAATGCTAGTAAAATCTTGATTTGCAACTGATAGGTTTTTTTGTAGATTTAAGTAAATGATGGCCTTACTCCTTTTTAAATACAGTGAATTGTAAATATGGCAAAGGTGTCTTAGGCTGTTGTATAATAAAAATCAGGTCCTTGTGGTTTTTTATCCATTGAGATGCTGTTGTGATCAAGGAAACCATTGTGGAAAATCTAGTACTGAGTTTTCTCATTTGTTCAGCAGTCTTGTTTAGCAATTTCTGTTCTGGAGAAATTGCTGTCTTGCCCTATATAATGCTTCACTCTGGCTCTCGTGTAGAACCAGCTACACAGTATATGAACCAAGTACAGTGAACTTTCTTGTCGAGTATTGATTCAACTGGAACTTGGATAACTGGCACAAACATACTGCTTTCTGATCTGAGAGCAAAACTGACTAGGGATGTAACTCCCAGTCCTAGGGCTGCTGGAGTTCCCTCAGCTTATCACTGCCTGAGTTTCCCCACCCCTCAAGCTGCTGCTGATCTGGCTCTGCTTCTCCCTAGCTGCCTGTGCCTCTGTTAATTGGTATATTGGCATATCTGGCAATCTCTCCTGGTCCTGGGGTTACCAGATATGAAAGAGTTTACTGCATTTATACAGTTCGGTGCTGTCAGTAAAGTCAATATTCTCATTTAGAAATACTCTCCCCCCCCCCCCCCCAACCCCCGTTGCTACACAATCTTTTCTGAAGTTTCTGCAAATCAAACAGATTTGCTGATGCAGAGATAATATAAAGCATGTCAAAAATAGGAATTTGACTAGGGGAGTGTGCATCAGATCTAGAAACAAAATTGATTATGTGAATACTCAATTTTAAGAAATGTCAGGTCTCAGTGATTTGTGGGAAGCCATCAAGGATGCGATTCTCATTTATTTTAAATCTAATTTTTGAGATTTTTAGTAAGCTTTTGTATTATATGCTTCATCACCTCATCTTGAAGTGACCATTAATACCTTGCTGTCTGCAAGAAAAAGAAAACCCACTAATTTCATACCAATAAAATCCCAAACATGGAATAAAACACCATGGGGAGACAACTTTTATTTAGACACAGCAAATAACTAATGCAATGAACTGAATATAGTATTTTTGCAACTGAGCTCTAGAGCCTTATCCTGTTTTGGCTCTTCAATTGGGTAATACGATGGTTTTAGTGACTGACTGTACAAAGTGTACAGACCTAACAACCTTGTGTGTGTCTCTTACTAGATCACTAGTGTAATCAATCCAGCCCTGGACAAATACTTTCCTTGTGATTCCGGAATAAGAATTATTGCAGAGCCTGGCAGATACTATGTTGCATCAGCTTTTACACTGGCTGTTAACATAATTGCAAAAAAAGTTGTACTAAAGGAGCAGTCGGGTTCTGATGGTACGTAAATGTAGATCTCCTAATATTTGCAACTAGACACAATGGCCTTTCCAAACATTCTTCTTTGTACATTTCCATCTTTCCTAGATGAAGATGATGCTAATGGCAAAACTTTTATGTACTATGTGAATGATGGAGTGTATGGGTCATTCAACTGCGTCCTGTTTGATCATGCACATGTTAAGCCAGTCTTGCAAAAGGTACAGTATACCTTCAGATGCTAAGCCAATATGTACACTGTTCATGCCCACATGCAAATACATCTTAAGCATAATACCTTCATGCTCCTTGCACACATGCCCCACCACCACTCCTGACAAATGCCTGAGTTGGGAAACGTAAGCTTGGGGACATTCAGTGGGGCAGATTCCAAAGGAGAGGATCACTCGTGGAGCAGGCCCTGCCAGCAGTTCTTTTGCAGAAATGAAAGCTGGAGTGCTCTGCCTTTTAATTGTCCTGTTCTACCAAATACCTGTTTAGGAAGAGTCCTGCTTTATCCTTTTTTCTGTAAGGAAGTGTAAGCATAGTGGAAAAACAATTTTTGTGACTTTTCTGTCTTCAGAGACCTAAACCAGATGAGGGCTGTTATTCCTGTAGCATATGGGGACCAACATGTGATGGCCTGGATCGTATCATTGAGCGCTTGGCTATGCCAGAGTTGCAAGTTGGTGACTGGATGCTGTTTGAAAACATGGGTGCCTACACAGTTGCAGCTGCTTCCACTTTCAATGGATTCCAGAGACCAGCAATATATTATGTGATGTCAAGGCCAGCATGGTTAGTAATTTGTCACACTTCTGCTTTTAGATGGCAGACTTACTAAGGTTCTTCTAATAGCAACTCTTGATCAGCTCAAGTGAATGGCTTCTTTGACTACTAGTCATTTCATAATAAATGAACCTGTGAATAATTATCACTTTAGAAGACAAATTCTGTCTACAGCTACAGGATTTAAAGGGATACTCTTTAACCCTAGTAGTTTGACTGCAGAGCTGGGACTCTTTCAGAGGGGCCTAAGGAAAGGAATGCTGGCTCGTACTGGTTTTCAGTGGAATTTGTACACTTTGGCCTCTTAAGCTTCAGAAAATTGCAGTTGAATATAAGTTAGTGAAACTGACTATTCTTTACATACAGTACTATCACATGCAGTTCTCCTATATAGTAGGTCACGCTTACATGAGTCTTTCATATAGCATCTAAGATGTTTGTTAAAAGGAGCAGGAGAAATTTTAGTAAAATAACAAACTGTCAGGAAAAATCACCTGAGAAATTTAATGGTTTTAAAGATGTATCTGTAAAGCAACCTGTATTGGCATACTCATGTAGTCATCTGGCAAATGAGAAATACTTTTGCAGTGACTATTTCTACACCAGGATGCTTTACTGATATATCAGGTGGATGTAGCTATATTGGCAAAGTTGGTGGTGGGTTTTTTCCCTTCTTGTAAACCAGGTATTGTAAAATCCACCTAATAAATGAAATCAGCTATATAGTAAAACCACAATTCTGCCAGTTAGAGCTTGATCGTATTTGAGGAACATGATGCCAAAAGTCAGTAGACCTGTTCTAACCTAAATTAGTGATGTTCAAAATCTAGTCTCTTTTTGGTATGCCTTTGTCCACTGTAACAAATTTAGATAGCAAGATTCCGTTTTAGGATTCCTTCTTGCTTTAAAAGTAGTTTACAATTCATATTTGGAAACTAATGCAGAGTCTGATTTTAAGAATATTTAGTGAAATGCTCAATTTCTTTCAGGGAAGTTTAGCCTTCCTTTGGCCTATTCTAAACTTGGATTCTGCTGGTGCAGCTGAATCAAGTGGGAAAGTCATTATGCCTTCCAACATAATGGCATCTACATTTGAGCTTTAGCTATTTATAAAATTAGGGTGGGGTGAGATAATAAATGGTACAGGTTCAAATAAGTCATGGTGATAAAGTGCCTTGATCATGCATTCCCAATCACTGAGTGAAACTCTAAATTACAGCTGTTTTGTTTCATGAGATGTATTCTACCTCCTGAGTAAATATCTTATCAGATCTGGGAGTGAAGTCAAATGGTAATTTGATCCTCTCACAAGATGCACTTAATACTGCAGTCTATTTAAATTAAGGTAAAACATTAGGCTGTTTCCTGACTCTTTTTTTTTTCCCCCCCCCCTCTTAATTAGGCAATTAATGCAGCAGATTAAGGAGCGAGGCTTCCTTGCTGAAGTGGAGGAGCAGGATGTTGGTACTTTGCCACTGTCATGTGCCTGGGAAAGCGGAATTGAACATCATCCGGCAAATTGTGCTTCAACTAGTATTAATGTATAGATCTTATTAATTGCAAGTTTCTTAATTGAATCCAGGGCATTTTGGGGACCATAACTTAATTCTTGCTAGAATTTTTAAGATTTTTTTTTTTTTTTTTTAAAGTCTAGGGCCAGCATAAATGCAACAAAATGGATGACTAGGAGATGAGGGTCACCTTATCTGTGTTCCTATGGAAACTATTTGAATATTTTGTATGGATTTTTTTATTCACTTTCAAGTATGGTATTAAAGATTGATCCTTGCCTATCAGACAAGCGGTTGTAGCTTGCAGATTGGCAGAATGGGCTGAGCATAGTATTGTGACCTAACTGTTTTAAAAATAAAGTATATTGAAATAACTGGTTACTCTGTGACATACATGAATTTAAAAACTGCCAGGAATGGATGTTAAAGTAGTATTGATTTGATGTTTGACATAGAGGAGTCATAATAAAAGTTGAGCAGTGGATTTAGCTGATGTGCTTTCAGGACCACTTTTCAAGGCTAAATTTAGCATTGCTTAGTGTACAGTAAATATGGTTCTGTGCTTTGCAGTAATACAGATGAGACTAAATACTTATGCAGCAGTGGCACAGGTGGCTAGTCCACTTCTGTTTTCTAGTTTTTTCTGTAAAAATAACAAATTTATAAAAACACAACTTAAACATTTTTCCATGTGTGTAATGTTTTGCATTTCTTTTTCATAAAAATGTTTAAGTTTTAAGGAAGGATAGTCTTTTTTTTTTTTGAACAGTTATTGTCCTTTCTGTTTTTGTACAAAACAACACTAACCATCCTTTTGATGGCTTTTGTTTTGGGTTTGTACTTAATTTTTATACTTTTGGAGGATGGCTACCAACCAATATCAGGACATTCGTTGTTTACATCTGTTGCTTTCCATTTTCTGGAAAATGACATCTGTAAAACCCTAATTATTTTAAATCCAATTTTTGCGTATTACATGTGGTAGTTTTTCCATAGGGAAACCCTTCCTCACTCCCGATGCCCTCTCCCTTCTGTCCCTCACCACTATGTATGTAGTCAGTCAGTATATTCCAAGCCCAAAAGTGTCCTGTGGCCAAAATGCTACTCTAAGATACTTAAGTATTTCAGTGCTTCGTCTCTCATTCCTGTGCTGCTTAGGAAAGTGTTTGCCCTAAGGAAGAAGTAGAACCTCTATGGCCCTGGTCTAAATTGCTGAGGTCTGCTATGCCCCTAAAACTTATTAGCAAATATATTAAGCATAAACAAACTCTACCACTACCTCTACTAATATAGTAAAGCTTTAGCTTACCTGCTAGAGACTGCTTTCAAGTCTTAAAATACAGTTCTTTTGTGTGACTCAGTTTTGATTGACAGTTGTAACTGCCACGGTTTTGTGCAGCTGTGCTCACTACATAGGCTAACTTGCTATCTGCCCTTCAAATTAAAAAAAAAAACAAAAACACATTTCTTTTCACAGTAGCCTCCCATGTCCCCAACTAAGAATCAAGATTAGGGTAAATTGACGCTTAACTTCTCCATTGTAAAATTACTCCTTTTACAGAGCCTAGTTGCAGTTTTGTACAACCTTTTTTTTTTTTTTGAGGCAAGGAAGCTTTAACACTAATATTATGTGCCCTCTGGGTGTTTCACTCTCCCTCCTCCCCCACCGTCCCCCAACTGATTTCCAGGTTTCCCAACACTACAAAAAGTCTGTGCACTTAAATGCTTTTTTTGAAAACAAAAGGCAAGACATTGGAACAGTTACATTTGTGATCATGAATCTTGACTGTGACAGATGTGGAACAGCTAGTGCTGCATTAGGATGTGGGAGGGGGGGGCAGGAAACTAGTGCGGTAAGATCGTCCTTCAGTTTTCCAGTTCTCATGGCATGAAGTGTTTGCACTATGTGAAAAGTTGTAGAAGCTGAAAAGCAATGTCCCACTCCAGAAAGTTGGAGAGGAAGGAATAGAATGCTTTGATAGTATGCCCCCTCTTTTTTTTTGGGGGGGGGGGGGGATTTACATTTCTGTAATTCAATGGAACATGATTCAACTGTTTGTGACAAATCTTTCAAGCTTTTTTTTTTTAAAAAAAAAAAAAAAAAAAGCTTAAGAGTTCAAACTGAATTGACAGCCATTGCACAAAGTTCAATAATACAGCTTTATTAGAACAAAGATGCCTGAATGCAACTAAAGATGTGATTTCCTTTTACTGAGGTGGCTTAGGGAACTGTAAATTGATGCTGGTTAAGTAACTTGTTTTTAAAATCTTAAATTGCTGTAACTTTCTCATAACCAGACATACCCTCAGGTTTGGCATTTGCCCCTAAGCTTCATGCCCATGCAAATCCCTCACTAATGGTATTGGAAAATGAAATTACAGGAGTGTGCTGCTTCATATGTAGTGCTGTACTAAATTGATACACTTCTGCAAATACCTTTTTATCTGTTTGTTTCAGAGGGTGCATCACCACCTACTTATGATTTGATATTTTAAATTGAAAGTTGTATGATCAGTTTGTTCAGTAGTTGTATATAAACTTCAGAACTAAAAATGCAGCACAGAATTGAAAATGTATTATTTTTGTACATAGCATTCTGTATGACAGCAGTCCCCAAGGAAATAGCCAGCATATTTTAAATACTAGTAATTGTGAGTTCCCTACCTTTTAAAAACCTGTGGGCTAGTTATTAACCCAACCAGAAGCCTAGGGTCAGTCATGCCCAGATGTTTTTAAAGAGTTAAACTGGTCTGCTGCTAACTAATGTGTTTTTAAATCCAACCCAAATTATTTCTAACCCTAGACATGAACACAGTTGGTTTTTGGGTGGCTTTGGGAAAAGGCTACAGAGCCTTGCATTATGGTAGCAATCTTTACAGTGGCCATGGTAGCTCCAGAGCTGGTCTCAGTATACTACATGCAATGCCATACTCCAAGAAGGACATTGCATTAGCTATACATTCTGGCTATGGATGGTTCCTGACAAGGTGTGAGTAGTTTGGCTGAAGCTAGTTACTCACCTGATGGGGTCTACATACTGTTGAGGTGCATGACCAGCCTCTAAAGAGGTTAAGCCACTGTTGAGCACAGGGGTGCAGAAACTTTTAAGTTGTGGCCTAGTGACCCACAGAAAAATCAGTCGGGCCACATAAAAGTGAGAAGCAATAAATTAAAAAGACCACTCTCAAACCCTTCACTCATGTGGCCTGTGACTGAAATGCCTCCCTACCCTTACACTCCAGGGCTGCTGGGGAGCAGATGGGAGGGTGTTTGAGGTCTGGCAAGAGGAATGGGGTAGGGTAGGAGTCTGGGCAGGATCAGGGTGGGTGTGGTGGGGCTTGGTGGAAGGGAGGGTACAGAAACAGGCTGGGGGGTGTTTGTGTAGGGGAAGTGTGTATGAGCAGGGTTGGGGATGTGGCAAGAGGAGAAGGTAGGAGTGGGGAGGGGGCTACTTCATCTGCTTCAGTAATTGCCTCTGCTTCAGTAATTGCCTCCCCTTCTGGTTTGTGGAATGGTAATGTGTAGAAAAGCTTCCTGGAGAGTCTTTCATTTCATGCAGTCAGGCACTGGCCCACGCTGCCCTCATTAGCCAGAATTCCAGCCAGAAGGGGCAGGAATAACCCCTCTCCAGGAAGTGCTATGCTGCTCTTCCCTTAGCCAAAGGGAGGAGAGGTGGAGTGGATCCAGCTCTCAGGCCTGTGGCATCGCACTCTCACACCCCCCTCGAATCCACTGTGGGCTAGATTTTGGGGAGGGGAGCTTCAAGCCTATGGGGCTGGATCCAGGCAAACCAAGCGCCAGGTCTAGGGTTCCTTCTCCCTTGGTTTAGCAATAGCAGAGCCATGGATGCAAGTAGGAACTATAGGGTATGCTGTGGGCTGCTGGCTAAAGGCACTCTACCTTTCTCCAGTGGTTGCTCATGTCCATTCGATGTGTGTATGGTCATCAGGCACTGAAGATTTTTCTGTCAGTACCCCTAGGGACCAACATCAGTGCCCCCTGGACTGGTGTTGCCCTTCTCCACTCTCAGTTCCTTCTTGCCACAGCGATCAACTTCAGAGTTAAACAGTACTTGATGGTGCTCTGTTTCTTATCTACAGTTTTTAATCACTTGTTAATAGTTTCCTTCTGTTTTGTAGTTAGTGGCAGTTTAGTAACAGGTCCCTTAGGCTCATCCAGGCTTCAAGTCATTCAGTAGCTGCTACAGGCCTATGCTTGTTAGTGACCACCCATGACAATTTTTACATGCTTAGGAGAGGTATAGATCAGTGACAAGGTGCTGGATCTGCAAATCATTTAGGCTGCAAACAAAAGATGAGAGGGACATTCATTTTAAAGGCTCTCCTATCTTGGCCACAGGACCAGCATTCTGATTTGGAATGAGTGCTTCATTTTGCAGCATCAGCAACAACAGGTGTGCAGCACCATGCTTGATCTTCAGCCATGACCAAGTAGCTGAAGAAAGTCTAGAGGGGTAGATCTTGGGATCCACAGAAGGACAACTAAACAACTGGTTACCACGGACTCCTATAACAGTGCCGTCGACCTCCAAGGCTGCGTTGGAGCACGGTAGTCTGGCCCACTCCCCACAATTGACTGGGCAGCAACTCTCATCTTCATGCTAGTGCCTCCTATGCCAGCAATAGTTGGGCCCTGGCACAAAGGGAAGCCTGTTCTTGGACCTTTTCAGTGCCCTCATGTGCAATGTGCCTTCTCCACAAGAACGTGCCTCCACAAATCTCCCCCTCACACTAACAGGCAGAAAGCCTATAGCCCAGTGCAGTCCTTGAGTAATGCAAGGGCTCCTGGAGCATCCCGTGGGACTTGCTGGCAGCCAGGTGTAGACTTGAGAAGGCACACACTCCTTGGCATGAATGGCATCCCAGGAAACGGATGTCTAGTTACCATTCCAGGGACAGCTTTCCTGCCCTCCAGCCTATTACCTTCACTCCCTGGTCTCCAGCACTGACCTCCTTGTCACATACTCCAGTGGGTTTATCAGGGGCTCCCCACACTCCCATGCTGATTCATAGCACCACGTCACCGCAGGATGGAACTGCTCACCACCATGGAACCGGTGTAGATCCCTCATCCACCACCAGTTTGAGGAGCCAGTCCTGATGCTCGTTCTCAGCATCACCCAGGAGCACTCAGTACCAATCTGATAGAAGCCCTCACTTGGGCCTGTGGTGGCCACTCGTCAATGTCCATGCAGGGAAACTAACTTTGAAACCTGCCTCCCTGCCACCAGCCCTTATCACAAGTTGGATCTGCACATCTGCTCTCTTCCAGAGGTGGGACACTCCCCAGGTGGCTGTGTTTGCCACCAGCCAGAACAGGAACTGCTTCACTTTCTGCTCCAGGAGAGGCCTGGAAAAAAATCTCTCTTTCAGATGCCTTCCTGCTCTCATGGACAACCAGGCTACTCTGTGCTTTTTCTCCAGTTTCTCTCATTTGTAGGGTCCTACTGAAAATCAAGCAGGATGCAGCTCGGGTCATCCTGATCGCTCTGGCACAGCTGTGCCACACTGGTTTGGCACTCATATCTCTCGCTGTCATGGTCACCCAACATGGGTCAGTACGTGCCTGTCTAGCTTTGCAGACTTATGACCCAATCCCACATCTGTACACATAGTCCCTTACACCCATGTGAAATCCAATTGAAGTTGACCAAGGTCCCACATGCACCTCCACCTGCCAAACGAGACCCACATGAGAAACAGACTGGCACAGAGAAGGGAAGATTTTAACCTTCTTGTACAGCATAATAACTAGGCCAGAAAAGACAGGTATTCCTTTTAACAGCTCTGATGACACAAGCATTCAGAGATGATCACATTAGATAAAAACCATTAACATGCTTTAGAAAGAGTTCATATATCTAACCTAAGTACAGCATGCATCAGTAGTGGGGAATAAAACAACAATAAAGTTTCCAGTAGCTCTGTATCCGAGGCTGCACTGAATAAGCATACCAGGAATGTTTTTAATTCTAATTCATGCTTGTCTAAAGGAAAAGAATCTAGTCGAGTGTCCTAAAATAGAAAAGAATTTGCGCCAGGGAGGTAGTACATGCATATGAAAAGCTATGCCTTCTGACAAGCCTTGCCTTTCTTCAGTTGTAGTTAAACAATGATAGAATGCAATCAAAATATGCAGTAATTCATAGCTTCTGAGTTAAGAAACTAGAATGTAAGCATTCCAGCACAGCTAGTGCCAGTCTTAAAATAAGGCCCAAACTAATTTTTTTGTTTTTAATCATTTAAACAGATAATATGCATGCATGCTTTTAAAGCAATTTAAATTTTCACGGCATTTTTCCCAATTAATTTACACAGCGGCAGAAAATTTCAGGAGGAGCAGTTTAGACCGAGAACTGCTGCAGACACAAAATAAGTATCCAATGAGAGTGGGTGTGATTCAAAAAGCTAAAGGTTTATAACCATAAGAACAGATATTGTCAATATTACATGCAAAATAAATAGCCCTTATGATTTATATGCTAAGAAATTCTCAAGCAGCATTTTGCTTATAATGCTGGTCTGTATTATTAATGGAAATACTTTTTTCATTGTGGGTGTGGCTGAGCAAGAGAGCCAGCAATGCTCGTTGACATTTACCAGTAAAATGCCTAATCTTTCAAGGGCTACTGATAGAACAAGGCTGGGGAACCTTTTTGCAGCATGGGCCATTTTAACCCACAGAAAAAGTCAACTGTGGGCCATACACAAGTAAAAAAACAGCTAGCTGACCCAAAGCCCCAAGCTTCACCCCTTCTGGCCCCCTGCTGGCTCCAGCTGCTGTAGGGCAGGAGCACTCAACCCCCTCTCCAATGGCTCAGCTGAAGCTGCATGAGCCCAGTTCCAGCTCCTGCCACAAGCCATGAGACAGGGCTCAGGATTCTGGCTCCAACCCAGACACTGTGGGTGGCGGGGGGGGGTGTGTGTCCCTCCCTTCAGCCCTATCATCAGCTGCTGACAGCTGAAGAAAATGAAAACGAAGTCTACACCGCCATTTAACTGTGCTGCAACTTTCTAGCTCGGGTGTGAAAAAACATCCCACACCACCAAGTACAGCAAGTTTTAGCACTGAAGTCCTGTGTAATCATGCTTCCAGGGCTGTTAGCCGCTCCCCTTCTGGAGGTACTTTACAAAGAGGGCTGGGAGTAGAGGTGAAGCAGAGGAATCCCAGGGTATAGGTCTGGCAAGACCTGGCTGAACTGCAGCAAAAGCCAGCAGGGGGCTATTTAAAGGATTGGCAGAGGGAGGCTGCAGTAGACCAGTACCTGTAAGAAATTTTAAATTACTTTCACCCTGGCTGGGAGAGTTGTCTCCCAGCATACGTTCACTTTAAAGCCCTGCCATTGCTGAGCTTTAATTTTAGAAGCATGGATGAAGCCAGGGAGGGCCAGCATCAGTGACTGCCATGCTCTCCCTGACTCAGCTGTGGACTTAGCTGTAATCAATACTTAAACATACAGATGTATTTGTGCACTAAACAAACAATGGGTGTAAAGGGTGGGGTTTTCTATTCAGTTAATACATCAACTTTACAATTTGCATACCTTGCTGATGTGCCAGCAGGCTAGCAATTGTTTGATGACTTTGCCACTGTTGTGACGTGTCCTATGCAATCACAAAGCTGCAGGAGTCCTTGCAATGCATCCCAAAAACCCATTTTGATAAAGGTTTCACACCACACCAAGTCCATGCGGCTTTGATTCTGGTCACTGGTCCATGAACTTTTCATGGTTGAAAAGATGCACTCTGTATGCATTGCTTACTGAGCACATATGATACCTTGTCATTAATAAAATGCCTAAAGGGTTAAACCCAGAGAGAGTAGGTTCTCTGTTGACAAGCAGCCAGGTGAGCCGATAAGAAGAGAGAAAGCGATCTTCTGAATTGAAGCGGTAGCCTACTGAAAGGGGCTTTCTTTGGTCTGGCTGAAGGAGAGAGAGAGAGAGACAGAGATGTTTAAGCCTGAACAGGGCTTTAGGAATTCAGTAAATATCAAGGCTGCAAGGAGATCTGGGCATACAGACACATAAGTAAACAGGAATTTTTTTGTCAGAGGAGATCAGGTTATTGTCTGTTTTGGCTTTGGTATGGGACTTCTCAGGATGGCTGATGTTTCCCCCTGTACACTGTAACTCCTAATCTGAGTCCCAGGGAATTCTCTATGCTTTTATCTACCCTTTTTTTTTTTTTTCAGTTGCTCTGTAACACCTAGCAGCCAAGTACACTTTATCACTTTATTTCTATATCTTATCTTTTGTTTTGGTACTAAATCATCTTTTTTAAGGCAGTGATTTGATTCCTGTGTCCTAGAGAAGGGTTTGTGCATATCTGTGCCTAAGACTGAAAGGTCAGCTATCAGATTGCATATTCATTTCTTCCTCTTTGTTTTCAAGCTTTGTCCTAAGGGAGGGTTAAGAGCTTGGGGTTACCACACAGGGGGACATCCCAAGTGTGTCTGCCTGGGTTTTAAAGAGGGTTTTTTGCCCCCTTGGGTGGTGACAGCTGCCCCCAGGGTCAGGGAATTCTGTGACCTTAAGAAGCTTTTAAGCAGAAAGTTTCAAGTTTCTAGTTTCAAGTTCTCTTGGTGGCCCCCACCTTCTGTATTTGGAGTGTCAGAGTGGGGAACAGCCTTCCCACACCTGCTTTTCCTTATTCAGGAATTCAGTAAGACCATCCCTGTTTCTCTGAACTTGAGACCAGAGTTATACAACTGAGTATCTGCCAGGCTCCATCGTGGAGTTGATGTCTTTGATGATACAATACTTATCATAGAGCTCATTAAGAGCCACTGTTTTCTGTAGGTTTACAGCAGCCATGGTTGGAGACAGATCTCTGTATTCAAATTCCCTCAACGTTAATCACAGAGAGGTAGCCGTGTTAGTCTGTAGCTGCACAAAACAAAACAGCAATCAGGTAGCACTTTAAAGACTAACAAAATGATTTATTTGGTGATGAGACTTCATGTGACAGACCCATGAACTATTAACTTCGATATTCAAGCACTGGGTATTGAACAAGTAGCCAGGTGTCAAAAAAATCAAACCATTTCTCCAGATGTTGAACTGAGTCATAAAATTTCAGGAAGTCTTTTCAGAGACATTCAACAGTAAGAGGAAGCATCTCAGTTACTGAAGAAATTATGATTCTTCTGTTGCTGAAGTTTAATTCTCTGATTATTTGTTGTGGCAGATACCTCACATGCCATCACAGTCATTTTCCAAACAGCACAGTATCACTGAAGATTTTCAGGACATTCTGGAGAAAAAAACAGATGAACCTCAACTACATAAGGTCCCTCGCCTTGTCATCTCCCATGTCAGAAAACAGCTTCTGCAGAGCTTTTGGACAGTTGTCACTGCCCACATAATCAAAGAAGCACCTCCCAGCTTGCCACTTATTTACAAGCCTGTTTACAGCTGGGCAAAGCATCCGCCGAATGTGGCACAGTAAAATGGCATACTCCATATCCACAAAGTCAAACATATCCTTCAGTGATGCTATTCTCTTAGCACAACTGCTGAAATGATTGAATGTCTTAATCACCAGAATCTCAATGTCAACTTGCAGGGTACTGCTAGCATGTTTCACAGCATTGTGCACACCATGGACAGAGCAGTCTGTGGGCAAGCTTTTTAGTTTCACCTTTCTTTAAATTGTGGCAACTGCTTGTCGCTTTCCATAATTCACATTTGCGTTATCACTGCAGGAGGAAGACTCTCTGTTCGTATTTGTGTGTTGCAACTTTTTCCAGTAATGTGTTACTAATTGCCTCTGCAGTCTCTTCACTTTCCTCATGGAAGTCCAATGTTTTAGCTTGGTCCCCATGTTCAGGTGTCTAGTAGCTCAGTGATAAGGGTTAAGTTTGCACATTGCCCTTGGTAGCAGCCTCTGTGGCAAGTGAGATGAAGGGATGGTCTGGCTTGCTGAGGTGCTGTGAGGATCAGAGACCACACATTTTTGATCAATGCCTCTGCTTTAGTCGGACCACAGCTGACATGGTTCACTATCCTTGGATCTGGGTAGAAGCTAGGGAGCCAGGTTCAGTTTACCATTACACGGGGAATAGGCGTATGATGGACTGGTGCAAGGGTGAGCAAAGTGGGCGGGTGGGGACATGAAATTTCAAAAGAGGGGGCGTGCAGCATGATTAGCTGCCGCATCTCAGGGTCATCCGTCTCAATAAAATGTTGTAATATGTTACAGTTTCTAGTGTTATGCTTATAAGAGGCATACCAGATCTTTTTAGAAGGGCGAGGCAAGAACTCTGCATTTATTGAGAATACAGTTTTTAGATACAATATGGAATCCAGTACAAAGTGTCTTATGAATATAAAATAACAAATATAAAGGATAATGAGGTAGAAAGTAGTATATAAAATAACAAATCTAAAGAGTAGTACAAAAGTCTGTGGCCTATTAAAAAGATACAGGGTAATACAGGGTGATACAAAGACACAAAGTTCTATTAAAACATACCTATCTATTTAGGGTTGCTACACTGTGTATGGGTAGTCACATTTATATACTGATTAATAAAGATTTTACACTCTACATACTTATTTTCTTACACATGCTGAAAGGGGCTTTTTTCATACAAATATAACCAACATTTCCATCCGTCTGGATTACATTGAACAGGTGCGGGGGGCGGGGGCGGGGCTGATAACTGCAGGGATGAAAAGTGGGGCCCAATATTAAAAAGTTTGCTCACTCCTGGACTACTATATGAACATGCATTAGCAGAGATAACCTTGTTATTAAAGGATTCACTTGGCCTGATGAAAATATTCCTCTTGTGTGTCCTAAGTGGTTTTTGAATCAGCAAGATGTTTAAGCCATTGGATCCACCTCCATGGCAAATGCAAAAAATTCCTTCCTGCATGTTTTACAAAAAGCTTTTGAATCACACAGTACACCCAATATTTTTGTTAACTACTATCACTTTCCTTTTGTATAGCCAGGCTTCAACTGTAGTGCTTCGGAATGAGAAATGTAGGTCTAGAAGGAATTTCAAGAGGTCATCTGGGGTGGCAATCCATGAAGGTACTTGGACACCTAAATACCAGCCTTAGTTGCCAAAGGCTCAGGTTTAGGCACCTAACTCCCACTTTTGGTTCAACTATCGGAGGAGTAGCCGTGTTAGTCTGGATCTGTAACAGCAACGAAGGGTCCTGTGGCACCTTATAGACTAAAGTTCTGAGCATGAACTTTCGTGAGCACAGACTCACTTCATCAGATGCTGGTCTTGGAAATCTGCAGGGCCAGGTATAAATAAGCCAGAGCAAGGGTGGGGATAACAAGGTTAGCTCAGTCAGCAAGGGTGAGGCTTACTACCAGCAGTTGATCTGGAGGTGTGAACACCAAGGGAGGGAAAGCTGCTTCTGTATTTTAGCCAGCCATTCGCAGTCTTTGTTTAAGCCTCAGCTGAGGGCGTTGAATTTGCAGATGAATTGTAGCTCAGAAATTTCTCTTTGGAGTCTGGTCCTGAAATTTCTTTGCTGTAGGATAGCTACTTTTAAGTCTGCTACTGTGTGTCCTGGGAGATTGAAGTGCTCTCCTACAGGTTTTTGTATATTGCCATTTCTGATATCTGATTTGTGTGCATTTATTCTTTTACGTAGAGACTGTCCAGTTTGTCCGATGTATACAGCAGAGGGGCATTGCTGGCACATGATGGCATAAATTATATTGGTAGATGTGCAGCTGAATGAACCCATGATGGTGTGGCTGATCTGGTTAGGTCCTGTAATGTTGTTGCTGGTATAGATATGTGGGCAGAGCTGGCAAGGAGGTTTGTTGCATGGAGGGGTCCCTGAGTTAGAGTGACTGTGGTGCAGTGTATAGTTGCTGGTTAGGATTTGCTTCAGGTTGGCAGGTTGTCTGTGGGCAAGGACTGGTCTGCCTCCCAAGGCCTGTGAAAGTGGGGGATTGTTGTCCAGGATGGGTTGTAAATCCCTGATGATGCTCTGTAGAGGTTTTAGCTGAGGACTGTAGGTGATGGCTAGTGGTGTTCTGTTGGTTTCTGTCTTGGGCTTGTCCTGTAGTAAGAGGCTTCGTGGCACACGTCTGGCTCTGTTGATCTGTTTTTTCACTTGGTAGAGATCCTGTAGGTGTTTGTCTCTGTCGGAGGGGTTGGAGCAAATGCGGTTATATCTTAGTGCTTGGCTGTAGATAATGGATTGTGTGGTGTGTCTGGGATGGAAGCTGGAGGCATGAAGGTAGACGTAGCGGTCAGTGGGTTTACGGTACAGGGTGGTATTGATGTGGCCATCGTGTATTGGCACCCTGGTGTCCAGGAAGTGGATCTCCTGTGTGGACTGTTCCAGGCTGAGGTTGATGTTGGGGTGAAAGTTGTTGAAGTCCCAGTGGAATTCCTCCAGAGTCTCCCTCCCATGGGTCCAGATGATGAAGATGTCATCAATGTAGCATAAGTGGAGATGGGGTGTTAGTGGATGAGAGCTAAGGAAGCGCTGTTCCAGGTCAGCCATGAAAATATTGGCATATTGAGGGGCCATGCGGGTACCCATAGCTGTGCCGCTGATTTGAAGGTATATATCGTCACCAAATCTGAAATAGTTGTGTGTGAGGACAAAGTTACAGAGCTCAGCCATCAGATGTGCTGTAGCATCATCAGGGATACTGTTCCGGACGGCATTTATTTCATCTTTGTGTGGGATGTTGGTATAGAGAGCCTCTACATTCATGGTGGCTAGGATCGTGTTTTCTGGTAGGTCATCGCTGTACTGCAGTTTTCTCAGGAAGTCAGTGGTGTCTCAGAGATAGCTGGGAGTGTTGGTGGCATAGGGTCTGAGGAGAGAGTCCACATAACCAGACAGTCCTTCAGTGAGAGTGCCAATGCCCGAGATGATGGGGCGTCCAGGATTTCCAGGTTTGTGGATCTTGGGTAGTAGGTAGAATAGCCCCAGACGGGGCTCCAGAGGTGTGTTGGTATAAATCTGTTCTTGTGCTTGTGTAGGGAGTGTCCTGAGCAGATGGTGTAGTTTCTTAGTGTATTCCTCGGTGGGGTCTGAGGAAAGTAGCCTGTAAAATCTGGTATTGGAGAGTTGTCCGGAAGCCTCCTTCTGGTAGTCAGACCTGTTCATGATGAAAGTAGCTCCTTCTTCATCTGCCTCTTTGATTATCATGTCAGGGGTTTTTCTGAGGCTGTGGATGGCATTGTGTTCTGCATGACTGAGGCTCTGAGGCAAATGATGCTGTTTTGGTTCCACTGTGATCCATAAAACTCCCACCAAACACTGTAAGTGACTAAATCTACTTGATGTCTATGTTTCTGTGTCTGGGTATGCAGCTTCTTGCCTCACTCTGGGCATATGGATGCGTATCTTCTGCCTCAACTCCAGCATGATCATGAAGGTGAGACATTTAGAGGTTTAGCTCACATGTGATTATCCCTATGTCACAAATATTACGTGAGTCTTAATTAAACATTGGTAATGGGATATTGAGGTTAGCTTGGAGGAAAGAACTTTCACTTAAACTACAGACATTGGACCAAGGTGGAGTGGTGAGGGTGGAGAGAAGCAAAAGCAAAATCCCTGCAGATTTCACCCTATTTGGGAAAAGAAGAAATCTGTAATTTGCCAAAATTCCTTGCCAGTTCCTGGAGTTAGGAATCCTCCAGCTGTGCCTCATGCTGCTAATCCCTCAGCAGCCTGATTATACATGGTTACAAGCAAAGCAGATGAGTAGGGGCAAGAAAGCCTACCACTACCAGCCAGTGCAGAGGAATGAAAACAAAGGGGCTCTTGGAAATTAACCCCATATTTTCTCTGTAAGACTGCAGTGTAAGTCCTATGTTATTAGCTAGTAAAATTTCAAGTATGAGACTTCAAGACAAAATATGTACATTATGCTGCTTAAAAGATACCCTGCTGTTGTACCATTAACAGTGGGGAGGCTAAAGTAAGCCCTACCCAAAATGCAAGTCTTAATCACCAGAATGAACCGCAAGATACAACCTTTTCCGTGTCCCGTCACCGCGCATTAACCACAACACAAATTAAAGATGAACAAACAGCAACAAATTTATTTAACCAAACAAGAACAATGAACTAATTATTAAGATTCTGGTTGTCACTCTATGTAAAACTACATACAGGTGAGTATTTTCCCTCCCCTCCTGCCCACTCCCCGCCACAGTCTTGACGTGTAGTGGAAAAAATCAGGTAAGTCTGGTAACAGCAGGGAAGAGGAAAAGGGTGGCAATCAGGAGCAGCATGGCGCTTGGGACTGGATGGAAATTGTGTTCGCTGTTCTCTTCTTTCTTCAGTTCTTCTCTTCTTGACGTGACATCCTGCATGAAGACTGCCTGGAAAAAAATGGCATGCGTGCATGTGTGTGTATAGCTGGCAGTTCCCTCACCTTTCCCTAACTAAAATTAAATGAGGATTACACTGGCTTATGAGCCCTGATACAGTATGACTGCTTGCCCTAGCCACCAGAGTCAAACTGGCCTGCAAAGCCTCACAGTATACTAGTGCTGTCCTAGCCACCAGGGACCTCTTCTAGATCTCCGGCAGAAAGGCTCACACAGTTAGATGTTATCCCCAGAGCTGACAGGAGACACTAGACAGCGAGAGCCCGGAGGTGATTACTCCACCCCCTTTTATAGGCTTCTGTCTCTGGGCAGATTCTGGTCAGGAGACCCAACTTTTTCCCGCCTTTAGTTTCCAACCTTTTTCTGAGGGAAGGAGATGACACAGCCTTGGCGGCCATCTTTCAAAATGGGAACTGATATGGAACCCATATCGGAAATAAAAACCAAGACGGAATCCCCCCTTAACCCAGAATCCATATTGGAAAGTAAATAAAATCTTATTAATATCATATTGCAGATTGACCCTAACAGTGTCAAATAGCCCTTCTCTCCAGACAAGGGGACAAGAAAGCAGAAAAAGGGCAAACACAACAAGACTCGTGGTTTGTGAAGTAAGTGGGCGGGGTCTCCTGCTGTGAACTACTGAGCATGGGCAATCTCAAGGAGCAGTGCTTCCTCTTTGAGGTCAGGCCAGGAGTCTGATGAGGGCTTGACAAGCTAAGCCCCATTTTGCATCTCTGTATGTTTTTCACTGTCAAGGATTTTCTTTGGGGTTAAATCCAGAGCGCTTACGCAAGGCTCCTTAGCATGGCGACTTGGCCCCTCACAGCATCTCTGCATGGTAGGGACAGCAAGACCCACAACCTCCAGGCGACAGTGGGAAACTCAGGCCCCGAACCCCAAAGGTAGTTAAGTCCCTATCTCCCTCTTCAGACACCTCACTCTACTGTATAGGCACCACTGATGCTGTGAAACCCACGGCTCAACAGCTACTGACCCCCACAGGCTCCTAATTCCCACTGGTAGGCATGCACAATCCCCCTAAGCTTTGAAGCCCCCAAGCTCAGCCAAAGCTTGGAAGCACCAAAGTGAGCTTCTCGAATGGGGAGGGGGAGAAATGCCTGTCTCAATCAGAGCATACCGAGAACCTGAGGGCTGGCAGATCCCCTAGGCAGGAAGGCCAGATGTGGGTGACCGATAAGTACATAGGGAACCACAGAGCTACATATGCATCTCACCTGGCAGACCTAGCTCCAGTGTAGGGTTTGCATCAGAGGCTGATGAGTGGAGAGGTCCAGGAGTGCCAGGTGAGTACAAGTTTTGGTGATGCCCAGCAGTGTTTTCTCTAGTTTTTATGTCAATGTGGGGAATGACTTTTGTTATGTGTGACACATCACCCCCATATTGGTACAAATAACAGAGTTCATTCAGCGCATGGACGATCTGTGGCAGGGGTGGGGGGGCTGAGGGGTTCAGAGTTAGGGGGGTGCTCAGGAGTGGAGGATGAGGGCTCCCTCTGAGGGTGCAGGCTCTGGGGTGGGGCTGGGGATGAAGCATTTGGGGTACAGGAAGGGGCACCAGGCTGGGACTAGGATGTTTGGCGTCAGAGTGTGGGCTTAGGGCAGAAGGTTGCTGTGAGGCTGCAGGGTTGGAGCAGGAGTTAGGGGACGGAAGGCGGGTCAGGCTTGGAGTATGGGGTTGAGGAAAGAGCTAAGATGATGGAGGGGTCTCAGACCTGGGGTAGAGAATTGGGGTGCTGCAGCCTCTTAAGATGCTTTCTTATTCTGGCCCTGGAGGAGTGTGCCTCTCTCTTGGCTGTGGTAGCTCCCTACTGCGGCTGGAGCAGCGTGCCTCTCCTCTGGCCCCAGCAGGGAGCTGCCATGGCTGTGGGGAGTGGCAGGATCGTCTGGCCCTGATAGGACCAGCAGGGACTTGCTGCAGCCAGGGGCGCAGGGGTCTCTCCCTCAGCTGCCGCAGCTCCATGCACAGCAGTCCTGAGCATGGGGCTTACTAGGCACCTGCATGGCCACACCATGCAGAGGGGCCTGGCATAGGTCTGAGTCCTGCCCACCCCATGTGCCTAAGGCTCTGAGGAAGTTTGGGTGTGACAGGGGTGCAGGCTCTGGGAGGGAGGTTGTGTGCGGGAAAGGATTTGGGGTTCAGGCTCTGGCCTGGGGCAGGGAGTTGGGGTGCAGGAGGGTCTGGGCCAGGGAAGAGGTGCAGCAGACAGGCTGCCACAGGGTAGGGGCCAGAGGACTCCCCCAGCCATCTCCCTGCCAGCAGCAGTGAACATTGGGGGAGGGCCCCTCTTCTCCTTCCAGTTCAACCCCCCAGCCACAACACTCACCTAACACCCCCCCCCACCCGGGCTCCTGCTCAGGAGCTCCAGCCTGGATAAGCCCCTCCCACTCAGCTCCCCCCTCTCCTGGTCCACAGACGCAGTAGCCGTCCCAGCCTGCCCCCAGCACCTCTCGCCTGTAGCCTGCCAGGGCAGGGCAGAGCTACAGGGGGCAGCTGCCAGCTGCCAGGCCAGGCAGAGATGCTTCAAAGAGGCATGTGGGGCTGAGGGTGAGACTTGACCCTGGACATTGGTCTAGCCAGGCCGGGGATATTCCTGGGGTCTGGGTACCACAGGCCTGTACAACTCTCTGCCCCTGAGTGGGTCAGCCCCTTTGGTCCTTCTCCCTCCCACAGAGCTTAGGCAGCTCCCCACTGGCCGGTGTGTGAAGATCCCTTTCCTGAGCACCTAACTCTCCCTGTGCATTGTATGGGGGGCTGGCGTGCCTAGCTCAGATGCAGGGGGCAGGCTGCCTAGGGGAAAGGCACTGCAGTGCTGAGCCGAACAATGCCTACGTGCCTTTGCGGGGTCTAGGTGTAACAAAGCTGCTCGAAGTCATATGGGACGCCTGTGGCAGAACAGCAAACTTGAGCCCAGGCTGACCAAGCCCCACAGCAGCCCCCTAACAACAGGCCCACACTTCCTTTCCATGACTGAGTTTTCTGCCAGCATGCACACCAGGGAGGGAGCAAACAGACCGGAGGACAGTCCCACCCTGCAAAACTGACCTTTGTGACGCTAAGGCAATGGGCACGGTAGTTACCCGGGGAGGTGTGGCACTGTACAGACCAGGGAGGAATGCAACCACACAAAGAAAAAGCATTCGATTAAGGCAAGTTCCTTTTCATCTTACACCTGTAAGCATTGTCCTAACTGTACATCTCCACACTGCCAGGTGCTACAGCTGTCCCAGGGAAGGCCTGAACCGGGGAAAGGGATATTTGGAGACAGCTGATCCATGACAGATCTCTCTCCCAAGTGTAAATCAGAAGAGGAGGACATTGGAGCACCACTGAACTGAAAAATCCGAGGCCGCTCTTCCAAGAAACATTAACGCCACATGTTGCTAGATGGCAGCAGCAGCTCACGCTGAAGGCAGCTTTGCTTCCTCAGTTCTTGGCGGCTGCATCTTTAATCCAGAAATAGTGAGTTGACATTTGCTGCCATCTGCTTCTCACAGGAAATGAGACCTTGATCTCAGAGCCCTTCCTAACAATGTGGCTAATTACAAGCAAACAGAACTGATGTTAACTGGTGGAAAAAAAGACTGTTTTTCCAGCAAACAAATCTACCTGCTCTCAGAGAAACAGCAGTAAAATATTGCTCCAGAGGAAAAATCATTTTCTTAGATATTGGCTCATCAGCTGTCACTGAAAGCAGAGGCCAATACACACAAAGGAACATATCATGATCTATAGGGCCCTACCAAACTCAGAGCCATCACTGACCGTGAAATCTGGTCTTCTGTGTACTTTTAAACTATTCCAAACAGAGAGGGGAGCTGAGAGCCTTGCAGGGCTCCTGGGCAAGAGTGTGTGCCAGCAGCAGTGCAGAAGTGAAGGGTGGCTGTATGGCCCCCTAGGATAACCATACGACTCCCCCTCCATGGCCGCCCCTGACAGCAATTGCTGCACCAGGAAATTTCATCTTTAAAGAGCTGAAAGAAGGAAATTTACTTTAAAAAAAAATCCACTGATTGTGACATTGACTAAGATGGGATGAGAGTTTGGTAGGGCCCTTCTGTCCTAAGTTTAATACTAGCAGATTTACTCAGCATTGCCGGGGCCCTTAACTCACGTGAGGAGTTTTTTTAAAAAAAAAGAGCAGATTGAGGAGCAGCAGAGGCAGCCCTGCCGCTCAGGGGTGAGGATGGAACGGTACCCAGCCCTGCTCTGCCTCCAGGTTTTCTCTGACCCCAACCTTAGCCAAAACCATGGCTAGAGATTGGAAGAGCATTCAGGACCAGCTCTGGAGACAGAGGTACTGGCCACTCCCCTCTCCCCTATCCAGCTCTGAGCATTGTTCTCGCTTCCCCGTCCTGCCCCATCCAACCCCTCCACCTCTGTCCTGGCTCCTGCGGCAGATCAGCTCAACTGGGTGGGACTGTGACTGAAAAAGTTGGGGGACCACTGCTGTATGGCCGTCATTTCAACCCCAGCTTTTGGGTGACTGAATAAATGTCCCAAATGAGCCCTTGCACTGCCACCACTTTGTCTGAAGCTGAACTATCAGTTTGTAACCAGACACGCTAAAAAACTCCTGTGCTTGGTCCATAAAGATTCAAAGCAGCGCACGTGAGAAAGGACACCTAAATCTTGCTAGTTTTCTCCAGATTACCTGCGCTCCACCTGGACTACAAAGGTTTAAGTTAAGTTAATTTTATTTTAGGCCTGAGCTACGCTTAAAAGGTAGCTATGGTGTGCTCACGTATGAAAAAGCCACACGTCCCGTCAAAACAAAAAGGCAGTCCAGTAGCGCGTTAAAGACTAACAAAATAATTTCTTAGGTGATGAGCTTTTGTGGGACAGACCCACTTCTTCAGACCATAGCCAGACCAGAACAGACTCGATATTTAAGGCACAGAGAACCAAAAACAGTTACCCAGACTGACAAATCAGAAAAGCATAATCAAGGTGGGCAAATCAGAAGAGCAGAGGGGCAGTGGGGTGGGGGGCAGTCAAGAGTCAGATCAAACAAAACATGTAAGAGTCCATATAATGACCCAGGTAATTGGTATCCCAGTTCAAACCACGTGTTAATGCGTTGAATTTGAACATAAAACAGAGCTCAGTGCACTCTCTCTGCAGCCGATTCTTAAAGTTCCTGAGCACTGAAGCTCTGCTGAGCTACCACCCTTGATCCAGCCCCCACCATTTTGAAAAGTGGTGGTGGACAAACCCCCACTGCCCCTGACACCTGCAGCTGTGCTACAGTGCTATGCCAGCAGAGCAATCGCTCTGACTATCCCTATACAGGCCCTGTCATGTTGTGCAGGCCCCACTGCCTCAGTGTGAGCATATGCCATATGCGAGTCTGTTGTCCCACAGAGGTTAACTTTGCCAACAGGTTTGCAGTTATCTAAGGCAGCTGGCAAATGCGTGTTTCTGGTGCAATAGTTAAAATTATTGAATGTGTCTAGAAGGCAGATATAGGCACTTAAATACTTTTTAAAATCTGGCTTTTTGAAGCCTATATTTCATTGTCTTTCCATGCAACTTTGGCTCCTAAGAGATAGACTCACCCTGGGCGATAGGTGCCTACCTGCCTTGTTAATTACACGAATGCAGCATTTATTGGCCACTGACCGCCATAAAACTGCCATTCAACTGCTGCCAGTGCTGCAGGGGTTAAAAATCCCACCCATCTGCACACAAGTTCTACCACCACCGAGCTACTCAGAGTCCTCATTCACTCTTAAGCTTTAGTGTTCTTCTCAAAGGCCTTCTCCACCTTTCTAGCCTGTAGGCTAGATCCGTGGGCATGCCTACCAGTTCATGCTCTGCATGAGAACATTGCAAATCTGAGGGATCAGTTTGCCTGCATCCTAGTCTATCCAATAGCCACGTGGTTAAAGACTCACATGAAATGTAGCAGCCTCATGTTTCAATCTGCGTTCTGGCTGATTCTCCCATAGTCAAGCGCCCTCCTCATATTCTACCCATTGGCACCGACTTTGTGTGTGCTCTGATGTTGGTCTCCATAGAAAGAAATAGGGCATGCCAAGCCTCCCACTTTCCTTGGGACTTTTCCAAAATCACAGCTAGCACCATCCCTGCAACCCCTGTGGTGGTGGGAGAGGTGGCGGGGAAGGGGTCTCTATGCAGTGCTCTGCTTGGAGCACCAACTCTACAGCTCTCATTGGCCAGGAACAGTGGCCAATGGGAGTTCTGGGGTGATGCCTGTGGGCAGTGGCGTATGGAGAACCCCTGACCACTCTCTCCACACACACCTAGAAGCCATTGCCAGAGGTACCTTTGGTAGTCACGCTGCCTGAGGTAACTGCTGCTCCCCCACCCCTCTTCTGCACTCCAACCCCCTGCCTCAACCTCATTCCCACACTCCACACCCCCTCCCACATGCACAGTCCCCACCTTAGGCTGGTGAAAGTGCACGTGGGTGGAGAACAGCAAGTGATGGAGGCAGGTGGGGAGGGGAAGGAGCAAGAAGGGATAGGCTGGAGAAGAGGTGAGATGGGGGTGTGGCCTAGAGGAAGTGGAGGACATGTAGCAGGACAAGGGTCTTTGTGTTTGCACAGACGGTTGGCAACCCTACGCAGCACCCACAATCTGCTGTTTTGTGGTGCTGTGATTAGCTGATCAGAGTGCCAGCAAACGGCTGATGAGCTGCTCTGGTTTCCATCTAGGAATTTGTCAGTGCTCACCTAATGCTTGCAGCCTTGACAGGTGCTGACACCTCATCTATCAGAGCCACAGGGGCAACCAGAATGGCTTACAGCCTTAAAGGCCTGAGCGCGCCAGGAAGGCAGGGATATTCGGCTGTTTTCTGTCATTATCTATCCCTTTCCTAATGGGTTAGGTTTTTTGGCTTCCACTACACACTGAGCAGATGTTTTCAGTGAACTAGCAACAATGCCTCCAAGGGCTCTTCCTTGACAGCTAATTTAGTACCCATCACTTTGTTTGCGGCATTGGGATTATTTTTTCCTGTGTGTATTACTTTGCATACTTCAACACTGACTGTCATCTGCCATTTTGTTGCCCAGTCTCCTAGCTGTGCATAATCCCTTTGTAACACTTCACAGTCATCTTTGGACTTAACTCTCCTGAGTAATCTGCAAGCTTTCCCATGTCACCCTTTATTCCTTTTGCAGATGATGTATGAAGGTGTTGACAAGCACTGGTTCCAGTACAGATCTCTGGGTCACACTGCTACTTACCTCTCTCCATTCTGAAAAGTGGTCATTTATGGGGCTGCCTTGTTTCCCATCTGCAGGTGCGTTAATTAAAGTGAGTGTGGATGGCACCATACTATGCATTGCTACAAGGTAACATTTTCAAAATTGTTTATGTGCAGTAGGTGACTTTGGCAATGCGGCCTTGCTCCTCATTGCCTATCTTCAAGTGCCTGGCGCCTTGTGGAATCTACAGCCCAAAATTAGGCAATGTCTAAGAATGGAATTCACAAATTCCAGCATGCTGAGTAGGGAGCCACTTAAGCTACCCAATAGCAGATAATGAGGACAGAGGTGGGGCTTATGGCCCAGATCCACAAAGGACATTCCCACCTGACTGGTGGACTTGATGCAGGCCCCTAGCCGGGATTATCAGCTGTGGACCCTCTCCTGGAGCTGGGCACCTAAACCCAGCCAGTCCTTTCTCACAAAAAACAAGAATGTGACTCCTCCCTCCCACCCTCTGTTATAACCAATAGCTCAGTGCTTACAGCACTCACCTGGTGCATGAGAAACATAGATTCATAGAACACTAGAACTGAAAGGAACCTTGAGAGGCAATTCCAAGCACCATCTACATAATCCCTGACAGGTGTTTGTTTAACCTGCTCTTAAATGTCTCCACCAATGGAGATTCCATAACTTCTTTAGGCAGTTTATTCCAGTGCTTAACCACCACCTCACAACAATCAGGTAGTTTTGCCTAATGCCCAACCGAAATCTCCCTAACTATAATTTAAGTCCATTGCTTCTTGTCCTCTCTTCAGAGGTTAAGGAGAATAATTTTTCTCCCTCCTCCTTGTAACAGTTTTTTTAGACACCTGAAAGCTATTATCATGTCTCCTCTCAATCTTCTCCTTACCCAGACTAAACAAACCCAAGTCTTTCAATCTTCCCGTATGGGTCAGATTTTCAGACCTTCAATCATTTTTGTTGCTGTTCTCTGGACCGTCTCCAATTTGCGAACGTACTTTCTGAAATGTTGTATTGAACAGGGATGTATTAACAGAAATGTTATAAGCCAGGCACAAGAAGTAGTTCTTCTGCTCTACTCTGTGCTGATTAGGCCTCAACTGCCTTGGTTGCCATCTACTTCCCCTACTAACACCTCCCTGTTTGTGAGAAGCAGGTCAAGCGAACATCACCCCTCGCTGGTTCTTCCAGCACTTGCACCCAAAAGTTGTCCCTAACACTGTCAAAAAACTTCCTGGATTGTCTGTGCACTGCTGTATTGCTCACCCTGCCGATATCAGGGTTATGGAAGTCCTCTAAGAGAACCAGGGCCTGTGATCTGGAAACTTCTGTTTGTTGTCCAAAAAAAGCCTTGTCTACCTCATCCTCCTGATTGGGTGGTTGATAGCAGACACCTACCATTATATCATCTTTGCTGTTCTCAGCTGTAATTGTAACCCAATGATTCCCAACAGACTTTTCTTCAGTTTAATACTGGAGCTCTAGCTAACGGTACTGACAAAATGTTGGGAATCATTGGGAAAGGAATAGATAATAAGACAGAAAATGTCATATTACCTTTATATAAATGCATGGTATGTCCACATCCGAAATACTGTGTACAGATGTGGTTGCCCCATCTCAAAAAAGATATATTGGAATTGGAAAAGGTTCAGAGAAGGGCAACAAAAATGATTAGGGGCATGGAGCATCTGCCATATGAGCAGAGATTAATAAGACTGGGACTTCTAAGTTTGGAAAAAAGATGATTAAGGGGGGATAGGATAGAGTTATATAAACCGACGACAGGTGTGGAGAAAATAGATAAGGAATTGCTATTTACTCCTTCTCACAACACAAGAACTAGGGGGCACCAAATGAAATTAATAGGCAGCAGGTCTAAAACAAACAATAGGAAATATTTTTTTCACACAACGCACAGTTAACCTGTAGAGCTCCTTGCTGGAGACTGTCGTGAAGGCCAAGACTATAGTAAAGTTTAAAAAAAAACGAGACAAATTCATGGGGGATAGGTCCATCATTGGCTATTTGCCAGGATGGGCACGGACGATGTCCCTAGCCTCTGTTTCCGAGAGGCTGGAAATGGGCAACAGAGAATTGATCACTTGATTACCTGTTCTGTTCATTCACCCTGGGGCACCTGGCATTGGCCACTGTTGGAATACAGGATATTGGGCTTGATGGGCCTATGTTGTGGCCCAGTGTGTCTGTTCTTAATTTCTTTTCTTAATTTATAAATCCTTAGAGAGTTTATAGCAGGACTGGCTGCAAGTCTGCATTGTTAGAGCTGACGTACAAACTGACCTGGTGTGAGGGACTGAATCTTTTGTGTACGACGAGCAGATATCATTCAGTCTAGCTTGCCTGAGTGGTGAGGCAGACTGGAATACACAAGGGATTGTGAAATCCAGTTATAGAAGGTACAACCAATATGGGGCGCCTGTCCCACTATTTTGACCATCTGCCCTGGGTGAGCTGCTCCAGACAGTATGGCAGCACCAAGTCAAACAAACTCTATTAGGATGGAGAAAGGTGCAGGGAAGGGCAACAAAAATGGTTAGAGGGGTATGTTCCATGTGAAGAGAGAATAAAAGGACTGGGACTGAGTTGGCTAAGATGTGTGTGTGTTTTTGAGGGGGGAATATGGTAGTTGTCTGTACAGGCATGGAGGGGGCAGAGAAAGTGAATAAGGAAGGGCTGTTTACTGTTTCAGATATCACAAGAACCAGGACTCAGCCAATGATGTTAAAACAAACACAAGGCAATTTTTTTCACACAACGCACAATAAACCCCTGGAAGTTGTTGTCAGGGAAACGTTGTGAAGGTCAGAAGTAGAAGTTCATGGCAGATAGGTCCACCAGTAACTATCAGTCAAGATAGTCAGGGAGTCAAACCGTACTCCAAGTAGCCTTAGGCCTCTGACTGGATGACAGTGTGTAGATCATTCTATAATTGTCCTGTCCTGTTCTTGTTCTCTGAAGCATCTGCTACTGGCCATTGTCAGAAGACAGGATACTGAGATAGATGAAACGCTGGTCTGACATATTGTGGCCACAACTATGTTCAGAGTAACTGAAGGGTGACTGAAATTAAATTATGGCAGAAGGAACGGGTTGGGTAGTCTTAAAAGCCAGGGCTGTACTGAGCTCTGATTGAAAGTGAGACTCAGAAATACGACTGGAATCATGCTCCAGGATGATCTGGAAATTGCACATTAATGCAGCACGCAATGGAAACAGAAAGTGTTGGTTATCTTATGATCTTGGCTTCATTCTCAGGAAAATGCTTTTGAATCTCATGGAGCAGACAGGCAGCAAACATGAAAGAAGTTCTCCCTGCATAATGCAATTAGAAAGAGCAAATCTGTACTCCTCCACGTGATGCTGTCATTTCTGATTACGTCATCTAGTTCAGTGGCTACCTACCTTTTCTGTGTCACGACACTATGTAACAACAGAAAAAAGGTTTCAAGACCACATCCCCCCATTTAGCCATAAAGAAGGAGGATGTTTTGTTCCCCTCCCCCCCAATGGCATGACTATTTATTTGCTATGATGCACAAAATGACCATTTCCAGAGGCTGACACAATTGGAAAGCAATGAACAGCCAGGGACACAAAGTGTACCATTCCATCCACCACTCAGTGACAATTGATGCAACTTATCAATTCAACTGATCTCAGCTTTTAAATAAGCAGACTACAAAGCTGCACCATGTCCTAAAGGCTGATAGGTCTGTGCTTCAGTGGACTTCAAGAGGGAATGAATTCCTGCCCTGGTAGGCAGCTACTGAAATCATAGCATTGTATAGTGGGGCTGACAGACACTGTGGGCCCCAGGGCCAGGTAGAATGGAGGCTCAGCAATGAAACTCAAAAGGGCAGAGCCAAAGGCAGAAGGGGCAGTGTCTAGGAAAGTCAGTGCTTACTTGCTTCCTGGACCACAGTACTGGGTCCCCCTCAGCCATGCGGAATGAGGGATTGGCACTGCCTTGGTACTTCAAAGGGGCTCAGCATTCCAGACGCCGCCACTGCCACAGTAGCAGTGACAGCAACAGGAGCCCTGGGCCCCTTTGAGATGCCAGACCCTGTGTAGCCAGACATCAACCCCCCATTTGGCCTTTTTTTTTTCCTCTCCCCCGCCACTGGGAGAGACAGAGAGAGAAATAAGCAGGGGAGACAGGCAGCCTTTGATGTCCTGGGAACGCAGGTGTGCTGTCTCGCCCCGCCTCTCTACTATACACAAAAACCAGACAGTGAATGGGCTAGCTAATGGCCGCCCTTCCGCCTGATCTCAGTAATTGACACACCTTGATCACTTCCCCAGCGTTGATCACTTCCCCAGGAAGATTGGGGAACCCCGCCCATCACCTCCAAAGGTGCCCAATTGTCCACAATTCACAGGTGCAACTTGAGCCTTGCATCTTCCCTGGGAAACCTGGGGTTCAAAACATTCCTCCCAATTGTCCACTTAAGACCAGGAAGAAGCCTACGTGACAAAAGCAGTATAAAGGGGCTTGGCAGACCACCCCCCCCCCTTTGAGTTTCAATCACCTACACCTGCTGGCCAGGTCTGGAATTAACTCCTGAGACTGGGGACACCTGGTTCGTATCTACTTCTTCCCGAGGGATTGAGAGAATCTGGGTCACACTGGATCTAGGAGGCAGGGGTAAGAATTACACCTGTATTACACTTCTTTCCTATAGGAATTGAGGGAAAGACTCTGGTTCCACCAGGTCTAAGAGGCAGGGGTGAAAATCACACCTGCAACAGGCCTTTCTTGCGTACACATTACTTGTATTAGTTTAAGCTAGCTAGTTTGTCTAAAACTTTTCTTAAGTTAAATTGTGTTGTTTCCCCTTTAAGAACCATGAGTACTAACTTGTACTTTAATCATTTGTCTTAGTTAAATTGCTTCTATCTTTGTATAAATAAAAAGTAACTGTTAAAGCCTCTCTAAGTGTAATTTTCCTCTTGCTGCTGTACCCGACCTAAACACAAACCAAAGAACCCAGCCTGTCCTGGCTGCTTAGCATAGCTGCTGGTGTAGCATCATCCTCCCCACTTTTTGCCTCACCAGACCTTTAGCTGGCACCTGGGCATCGGCTCACACCCTGGGACAACTACTCCATCGCCATCCCCGCTTCTCCCCCACATCGGCAGGCCTGGAATCGTATGACTGGAAATGACTGAGAGAAGTCACCTAGTCCAGTCCCCGTACTCATGGCAGCGCCAACCCCGCCACTGTCAAGGCCAAAACTTTAGTCATTCCAGGGTGTGAAAAACACGCCGTCCTCGCCCCCCCACCCCCCAGCGACAAACGCTTTAGTTCTGCAAAGCGCCAATATAAAGCCACACTTTATCACCGGGAGCTGAGCTCTGGGCAACCAAGCTACCAGCCTCATCCTGGCTGGGTTATTCTACATGGCCAGATCTCTCCCCTGCACTGCCCACGTTACTGTGCTGTGGCGGCCGCACTGCCATGGCAGCACTGTAATATGAGCAATGGAGACGTACCCCCAATATGAGCTGGAGTCCTAGACTAGCCCTAACAGCCGCTTGTCTCACCTGCTCTGACGATTCCACTACTGCCCCAGGCAATTTGTCCCAGTGCTTCACTGTGCTGCCAGGAAATTTCTCCTGGTGTCGACCTTCAGCGGCTTTTGCTGCAATTTGGGCCCGTTGCTTCTTGTCCTGTTATCAGAGGTTAACGTGAACAACTCTTTTTTCCTCCTTGTAACAACCTTTCATGTACTTGAAGACTATTATTGTGTCCCACCTCAGCCTTCTGTCTACTGATTTATTTCCTCAATGTGTTTTAGACCTTCAATCATTGCCAGGGTTTTCTTCTGGCAGTACATGTCGGTACTGAGTACTGGCACCTCCGTGGCAGGGTTCCCACAGCTGGGGCTTCTGGCAGGGCTCAGGGCCCCCCCGATGGCTTCCAGCTGTGGGGGTCCCAGAGGCCCCCCTCCCACCTACAGCAGCAGGGGGTCAGGAGCTGCAGCGCTCACCACCCCGCCGCAGCAGAGGGCTGGGAGATGGCTCCCCTACTGCCCCTGCAGCAATGCAGGGCTGGGAGCTGGAGCCCCTGCTGTCCTGAGGCAGCATGGAGCCAGGAGGCTGCTGTGGAGCTGGGAGCCAGAGCCCCGGTGGTAGAGTGGGCCCAGAAGCTGAAGCTCCTCCCCCCCTTTGCCCCGCAGCAGCAGGGGCCAGGAGTTGGAGCCCCCCCCCGCCCCCTCTGGCAGCCCCAGCTGCGGGAACCCAGTGGTGTTTGGGGGCAGGGAGACAAGGAGCCATACCAACCCCTCTTTTTTTTTTTTACAAGAAAATCACTGGCCATTTCTGCTGCTCCTCTCTGGGGTTTCTCCAATTTGCTCACATCTTTCCTGCAATGCAACACACACAACTGGATACAGTGCTCTAGTTCAGACCTAATCAGCACAGAGCGGAGCAGGAGAATTATTTCTTGTGTTCCATTTACAACACTTCTGCTAATACCGCTCAGAATTGTTTTCTTTTTTTGTTACTGTGTCACACTGTTCTCTCTTATTCGGCTTGTGACCCACTGTTTGGCCCCCTCTCCCCCGCCCCATCCCTTTCTGCAGTACTGCTTCCTAGCCAATCATTTCCCATTTTGTATGTGTGAAACTGACTGGCCCTTCCCAAGAGGAGTACTTTGCAACTGTCCTTAATGAATTTCATCCTGTGTACGTCAGATCATTTTTCCAACATGTCCAGCTCATTTTGAATTTTCAACCTGGCCTCTACAGTACTTGCAACACCTCACAGCTTGTATTGTGCACAAACTGTATCAATGTACCGTCTGTGCCATTGTCTATAGAACTGATGAAGACTTTGAACAGACTTGAGCTCAGAACCAATCTCCATGGGATGCCATTTGATCTGCCTTTCCAGCTTGACTGTGAATCACTGATCACACGCTGGGAATATTTTTCCCACCAGATATGCATCCACCTTAAAGTTATTTCATCTAGGTTGTGCTTCCCATGTTTGTTTATGAGAAGGGCATGAAAGACTGTACCAAAAGCTGTAGCAAAATCAAGCTACAACACATCAACATCTTTCCCTGTCTGCAAGGTTCGTTACTTTAGCAAAGAATGCTACTATATGTGTTTGACATGATTTGGTCTTGACAAATCCATGCTGACCTTTACTTATCACCTTACTGTGTTTTAGCTCAGGTGTCAGCGACCCCTGGCATGCATGCCAAGGGTGGCACATGAGCCAATTTTCATCAACACGTGAGGCTGGAGCTCAGGCCCACCTCTCCTCCCTCTTGCAGCTGGGAGCTTGCTCAAAGCCGTGCTGTCTGTGGTTAACAAAAGACCTGCTAATGCTGCCAACCACCACCTAAACAGTAAAGCTCTGCACCTTTATTTATTTATTAATGAAACTGTTGTAAGTAGGACTATTTGTGCTTTTAAATAGTATCACCGGCACCATACATGGTCAAAAGGTCAAATTTTGGCACTCGGCCTCGAAAAGGTTGCTGACCTCTGTACTAGATGTTTGCAAATTGATCGCTTGATTAGTTGCTCCACTATATTTTTGTGTACTGAAGTTAAGATGACTGGCCTGTAATTTCCTAAGTTGTCCTTATTCACCTTTTCACTGAGGGTCTCCATACTTGCCCTTTTCCAGTCTTTTGGAACCTTACTCACCTTCCATGACTTTTTAAAGATAACTGCTAATGACTCAGATATCTCCTCAGTATTGAGTACAGAAGTGTCCTGACTTTCACAAGGGTTCGGTGTTGAGAATCCTCACGAATGTTGAATTTTACCCCATGGGGGAACAGCATTTTTACTCCATGGGGGAGACAGGAATCTTGACAGGAGAAGTGGAGTCCTGCACTTGGGATGGAAGAATTCCAAACGTTGGTATAGGCTGGGGACTGAGTGGCTCAGCAGCAGTACAGCGGAAAGGGACCTAGGGGTTATGGTGGATGAGAGGCTGGATATGAGTAAACAGTGTGCCCTTGTAGCCAGGAAGGCTAACAGCATATTAGGCTTCATTAGGAGGAGCATTTTGAGCAGCTCTAGAGAAGTGGTCATTTCTCTCTATTTGGCACTGGTGAGGCCACATCTGGAAAATTGTGTCCAGTTTTGGGCCCCCCAGTATAAAAAGGATGTGGATGTGCTGGAGCAGATTCAGCGAAGGGCAACAAAAATGATGAAGGGGCTGGAGCACAAGACCTAGGAGGAGAGGCTGAGGGATTTGGGCTTATTTAGTTTATGGAAAAGAAGACTGAGGAGTGATTTAATAGCAGCCTTCAACTTCCTGAAGGGGAGCTCTGAAGAAGATGGTCAGAAACTGTTCTCAGGGGTGTCAGATGGCAGAACAAGGAGTGATGGTTTGAAGTTGAAGAGGGAGAGGTGTAGGTTAGACATTAGGAAAAACTACTTCACCAGGTGGGTGGTGAAGCATTGGAATGCGTTGCCTAGAGAGGTGGTGGATTCTCCATCCCTCGAGTTTTTTAAGTCCTGGCTGGACGAGGTCCTGGCTGGGATGACTTAGTTGGGTTTGCTCCTGCTTGAAGCAGGGGGCTGGACTGGATGACCTCCTGAGGTCCCTTCCAGCCCTGTGATTCTATGATTGCCCGGCCCTGCTGCGACAGCGGCTGCTGGGGCTGAGCCGCTCTTTCCCCTGCCTTGACAGGGAGAGCTCCAGGACCCGCTGTGGCAGCACTTTCCCCATGAGCACTAGCTCGTCTATCTCCTTTGGGGGCCATCTCTCCGCAAGACAAGATCTTGTGGAGCTGGAACGCTGTCTGGCAAGATGCTGAGGGTTACACAGGAGCGGCAGAAGCCCCAGTCCCAGCCCCTGACAGGCTCAGCACCACCCTGGGGATTGGGGTGGCCGGAAGGGGGTAGGTGTCTCGGTGGTCAGGCTTCCTGTGCAGCTTGGCCCAAGATGCCTGAGGCACCCGCCCTGCTTCTGCTCATGGTCCGAAGCCCCAGGAGGCTGTAATGAGCATGCGCCAGGCACTTGCATATGTATGTTGGCCTGGGGAAGCTGCTGCCCTCTGCCTGGCTCCTGAGCTCGCTCATTCCCAGTCAGAGAGTGCGCCCTGGCCCTTGGGTGCTGCTGGAACTAGGCAATCCCCTGGTCCAGAGGGAGGGAAGGAACAGCTCAGTTCCAGCCACTGGTGTCGTGGCAGGGCCAGACAATCCCCCTGTCAAGGGGAGAGAAGGAGCAGCTCGGCTCCAGCTGCTACTGCCACAGTGGGGCCAGGCGATTCTCCTGCTCACAAAGAATTAAATTCATGATTGTTAAAGCCGTGAATGTTGTGACCTTACTGCATTCTATGATGCATTTCATCAGGCCCTGGTGACTTGAAGGTGTGTAACTTTTCATAACTTTATACGTGTTCCTTCCCTATTTTAGCCTCTGTTCTAACCTCATTTTCAGTGGCCTTCACTGTGTTAAACATCCCATTACTCAGTTGTGGGGGTTTTTTTTTTGTGTGGAAAACTGAAGCTAAAAGGTCATTTTGCACTTCTGGCATTCCCACATTTTCTGTCATTGTTGTCCCCTCCTCCCTGAGTAATAAGCCCACCCTGTCCTTGGTTTTGCTCTTGCTTCTAATGCATTTGTAGAATTTTTTTTTTGTTACACTCTATGCCTCTCATTTTGTGCCTTGGCCTTTCTAATTTAGTCTCTACATACCTGTGTTATTAGTTATCCTTTGGAGTTTGACCTAGTTTTAAGTTTTAGATCATTGACAGTCTCCTGGGTAAGAGGCGGAAGTGTCTCGCCATACTTTCTCTCTTTCGCACGCAGCGGGATAGTTTGCTTTTATACCCTTAATAAAGTCTCTCTGAAAAACTGCCAACTGTCTGGAACTCCTTTTTCTTCTTAGATTTGCTTCCCAAGGGATCTTACCTCCTGACTCCCTGAGTCTACTGAAGTCTGCCTTCTTGAAATCCACTTTCTCTAGTGTGCTGTTTGCCCTCCAATCATTCCTTAGAATCATGAATGCCACCATTTCATCATCGCTTTCACCCAAGGAACCTCCCACGTTCGAATTCTCCACAACTTCCTCCCTACCTGTAAAATCAAATCGAGAACAGTCTCCTGGTAGGAGCATTGTCCACTTTCTGAAATTTGAAGAAAAAAAAAAAAAAGTCTCCCATACATTCCAAGAGCTTGCTGGATAATGGATACAGACTGAATCTCCTAAACCCGGAATTCTCTCATGTAGCAACTTTCCCGCCAGGTGAAGGACGACAAGGGACCAGAGCGCCAGGCAGGAGTGTGCACCTTGTGTCCTCTGACATCCCTGGGAAGCAGGGAGGGCTGCAGCAGATCCCACGTCCCCCCAGCTACCCTCGTGGGAGGGCAGGCGCTCAGGGCTGGGGCTGGCATCCACCAGCAGTCCCACGGGGAAAGGGCTGGAGTTGGAGATAGCTTTCCCCTGCAAGCCAGGGCCAGGGCTGGAGCCAGCTTTTCTCCTTGGAGCCAGGACTGGGACTGGAGCTGGCTTTCACCTGCTGCCCCGCAGGACCAGATCCACTTTCCCCTGCAGCCACCTTCTTCTGGCAACCCCAGGGCAGAAGTTAGGGGAGCAGCCCACTTGTGGGAGGAGGCATGGTGGATTGGCAGCTTGGGAGCCATGTCAGGGAATCTTCCCTTGACCATCAAATTCTCTTGTTTGGGATCGGTCAGGTCCTGACTCTGCTGGACAAGGAAGGTGGAACCTGAACCTTGATATACTAAGACAGCTGCATAGTTACAGTTCTCCATCACCGAGTCCTGTGGTTTGGATGATTTAATTAGTTATTTGTAAACAGCTACATGCACCACTTCCTTTTCCTGGAGAGTTGGCCTATAGTAGACTCCCACCCCCATGACATCACCCTTGTTTTCTACCACTTTTATATTTACCCATCCAAGTTGCACGTTTTTTGCTGGACAAGGCAGCACCTCCTCACAGCCAGGCATTCACCCCCAGGATGCATCTCCCTCTGCCTTCCTGCGAGGGCCCCTTGCCCATTCACAAGATTTCAACCCTTGTCACAAACAGTAGGAGCATCCCAAGTGATTGCACCTGTCACAATAGAGTCGAAGGGGAGAGCTGAATGGCTCAGGTCCCTTAGCTGATAACCAACACCTCACGCAGCTATCAGTGCCAAGTAAGGAGTGCAGCGTTGCGCCCTGCCCATTCAAAATACAGTCAGTTGCATTGCATTCTGCAAAATCTGAAATCTCCGTGGGGTTCCCCAGGAATTCTAGGCACAGATGAACAATGGAAGCCTCCCGGCCAGCTCTGCTATTCACTATTACTATTCACTGCCTCCTGCTCATGGACAATTTAAGGTGAAACTAATTGTGCAGAAACTATGTTGCCTGGTGGGATTATGGATCTCCTAGAGCTAGCAAGCAGAAGGCAGGTGTGTTGAAATTGCAACCAGATGGTGAGATATCAAGAGTGGGAAAGAGTTATAAGCAAAAGCAGATGAATAGTAGCTAAAATATGGTAATACTTTGCAAAGTTGTCTTAGACTGAAGAAATTAATGGCCAGAAATGAAGCTGGAAATACAAGGAAAAGGACAAAACATGGACCTGGTGGAACATTATTTTAAGGCCAGTTTTGAGATTCAGGTACCAGAATGAGTTATCGAATTAAGCGTTAAATAAAACCAGGACTGTGGTGGACTGTGTCTTGCATCATCAATGAGTTACAGTCCTCCAGCAGATGGATTAGATGAAAGGAGAGGGGTGCAGGCCCACCAATGTGTGTGTAGGGGGGGCAAAGCAGCAGTTGCCCCAGGGCCCGGCAATTCAGAAGGACTTGGGACTCCTGGCTGCTGCTGCTGCTGCTACTGAAGCAGTGGTGGCAGCCAGAGCCCTAAGCTCCTTAAATCATTTCTGGAGCACGGCATGGCACACTCTGGGCAGCTCGAAGGGCTGGGGGAGAACCTGGTGTGCTCTGGCCCCCCAGCTCCACCCCTTCTGCCCAAGGCCCCACCCCTTTCAGGAGCATGGAACCACCCCCCTCACCTTGAAGAGGGGTCCACAGAGGCTGTCAGCTCCTGTGGGAGTCAATTGAGCCGGAGAAACAGTAAACATATCAAACAGAGATGCCAATTGTCTGAGCTGCGTATGTGGCGCTAATTTGAATGGGCTAAATGGGAGCTGCCTTTTGAGTTCCTAAACTGCATAGAAAAGCAGCTCTGGAGGGCTTCCACAGAATGAAATGGGCCTGCTCCCGCCAAACTCATTTATAGCTTGTGTACTGGGCAGCTAGGGGTATTTCTGAGACAGGAATTCAGGAATCTCTGGGACCCCTTACTAGTGTAGGCTAGAAATCCAAAACCACCACAACTCATCCCATAGCATGGCATGTATTACTACTTTGTCAGACTGTGTAGCACTGAGGAGCCACCAGATAAATACAGAGCATAAGATTAACTCTATCGGTGATATTTGCTATTTGTATAGTGAGATATTTTGCCAGACAAATATAAAGACGCAGGGCCAGATGCTCAGCTAGTTCAATGAAGCTAGGCTGGTTTAGACTAGCTGAGAACCTGGTTCTCAGTCTCTTCTGTGAAAAGCCTACAAGTGTGTTTGCAAAGCGGTGTGAAATAACCCATACTCAGGGCAGGGGAGGAACGAATTAATATGATCACTGCAATGTGATCAGACAGTTATTCAGTGTATATCTCCTGGCAGCTGGACAGCTACTCTGGCTGCTCATTTATTTACAAAAATCTTCTGGGAAATGGGAGCAGACACAGTTTTTCCTTTCTCTTCCCCTTCATATACTATTACCCATTACATGTTTTCTGTATGTCACAGAACCCTGCTTACATGTTCCTGGAGCAGCCCCCTTGGGGGGGAGCCTCACTTATTTGTGGGTCTTCAGTCCTGCGGTTGAGCGTGCATTACAGAACTTGCTCCCTCAGCTCAAGGGGAAAAAACAAACGAAAGGGGCAGGGCTAGAGGCCTGGCTGCTGATCACCCAACGGGAGCATGCAGCTGCTAGCATCCTGCCTGGCAGCTCCCCACAAAGCCCAGTGGCATTCAATGAAGCTGAGCCCAGGAAGTGCCTACAGCAGATGCTGGTGCAGGATGAAGGCCACTGTCCCTTTGCTTGACTAACCTTCTCCTGTACGCCATGCATTTTACACTAACACTGCCAGTCCCTTTAGTTCCTCCAAAGCAGAGTATCCCAAAGCATTTCCTGGCTATTAGTCAGAATGGGCGGGGCTGGTGTCCCTAGCGTCTGTTTACTGGATGCTGGGAATGGCTGACAGAGGATGGATCCCTTGATGGTTACCTGGTCTGTTCAGTCCTCTGGGACACCTGGCATTGGCCGCTGTCAGAAGACAGGATACTGGGCTAGATGGACACTCTCTCTCTCTCTCTCTCTCTGTGTGTCCATATGCGTTGTCCTCCTTTTCATCTGCTCTGCATCACAAAGAAAAATGCCAGAGATGGCCACTTTCACTCCTGTTCAGACTTCATCAAGAACGTTATTTTGAAGCCAAACGGCCATGTAGACCAATGTCAAAAAATAGCTCCTGGGCTCCCATTTCACAGAAAAGCAACACCGAGGTGTGTGCTTGTGTGACATGATCTGAACTGGAATGGGGATGGTTTTTCAAGCAAGTGTTTACTGGGGGCCAAAGGAGAAAGTCCTTATTTTTGCATGGCTCCCCTAGCAGCATCCCCTCTCTTCACTATAGCACCTAGAAGTGAGTAGATGAGGCGTGGGTAGCACAGAGATGAGCCAATGCTGCTATCATCTCATGAGCACCCAAAGCAGATCGCAAGGACATAATTAAACGAGAATAATATAGCACCGTAATTTCAGCTCACTTTCCAGCAGCAGTGTTAACCACGAGCCAGGGGATGGCTAGAAGTGTATGGACTGATTAATTACTTCACTACATGCTGCTTTGCTATGCTTTACTTCAAATGCATATGAGAAGAAGAATGCAGCTGCTTTGAAAATAGCTATTGTCCACAGACTGTGCTCTGATGCAAACCCCCTCTTTGGTTTTATCTTCAGCGTCAAAAAGGGCCTGTTTTTACAGCCATCTAACAAAACCCTAGTGAGGTAATAAAGGCAGGGTAGCTTTACTTGGAGTAAGTGGCCAAGGGCAGCACTGTACCACCACCTAGGGGCCGAGTTCCCTGAGCTAGCTCCCAGTGAGATAACAGTGTCTTGGTCCCAATAGGCTTCCACAGCAGGCCAGTGAGTATGGGCTAGTTATCTCTTTGCACCACCCTTCCTCACCCACCTTTTAAGCAAAGATGCCAAAGGCACAGGCAGAAGTACAGAAAGCAGGGGCTGACTTTCTAGCGCAATCTTCTGCCCCAGCCTTTCACAAATGACACAAGCAGGCTCAGGCTTTAACTTTGGTAACCACAGGATGAGAATCAGGCCCTTGGTCTTTAGAATTCCAGGCTAGCGATGGTGTATTTACATAGATCTCTAAAACGTTTGCAAATGAATCACACTATTTGGCAATGAGCGGTCTGGGGACTGGAGGTTCACTCATCTGTAGGAGCACGATTCTGTGGCAAAGAATATATTCCATTATCGCAGGAACTTGCCTAATGTAATAGCCCTACCAGCGTTTCATATACATGTACTGTGCATCTGTAAATGTGAAGCTTGTTTACTGTAGGCTTTTCAAATATTAAAAATTCAGAAGCTGTATATTTCTCACAGAAATAACCTAGGGGACCACTCTATTTTAAAGCAGCCTATACTAAATGAGGATTAAATCAGGCAGAATATTTTATTTTCAGCAAATGAGAATGCATTCAATATTTGCATTTAATTTATGCTTATGAATGACTAACGTTAAAGATATTTATTATGTTTCACTTTTCCAGAACTGAATAAGAGCTCTGTACAATTCAAAAGCTCATATGTTTCTCCAACAGGGTTTGGTCCAATAAAACATCTTACCTCATCCACTTTGTATCATTGATATTTTTAGACAGTATGTTTTCTCTTCTGATTAGAAAATGTACTGTGATTCACTAAAACAACAAGAAGCCCTGTGGCACCTTAAAGACTAACAGATTTATTTAGGCATAAGCTTTCATGAGTAAAAACCACTTTGCCAGACCCTCTTCCTGCTCAAAGCATATGTCCAAGTTAGCCGTTAAGGTGTGACAGGATTCCTCGTTTTTTCAGTTAGATACAGACTAACACAACTACCCTCTGAGATGTGAGACTTGTTAATAATCCATTAACAATAGTGATTTTCTTCTTGCTTACCAACTTGCATTTTGCAAAATATACACCTTTTCCTTCAGAGAAAGCTGAATGCCGTGTATAAAATTATGGCCTGCACACAGATCTAGTCATCCAACAGTGAAATGAAGCTGCCTTTGCAGCGGAAGCATTCATCATTTAACTGCGAGCAGCGACACTACCAACCCCAATGAGAATACCTTCTGATACGTATTTCTGAGGCACCTATTAACTGAGTAGCTAAATGTTCTGCTCCAGCTGAAATGTAGTTGCTCAGAGTGTGATCAAGGCTGGATTAAGAAAAGAAGCATACATGAGGAAAAAAACCAAAACCCCTTGTAGACTGTAAGCACTTTATTAAGTGGTGTATTAATGTGACTCCACAGACATAAAACCAACATTTGTAATGAGATGGATGCGCCAGAGACCCAGCAGCTGATCACACTGCACTCCCCCTTATGAAATGTCATGCTCCCCACAGGTGCTAACCCCCACTTTGCCCACCCCTGAGCTGGGTGACTGGCTAGCAAAGATTGCAGCACAGGAAGCGTTTGTATGGAATCCACAGGAAGATTCCTACAAGCAAGTGGAAGGAAGACAATGGATGTTTCAGACTCCACTGGTCAAATGGAGTTGGCCAGAGGCCACAGGTAAAGGGGGAACCCAGGGCACTACCAGCCACATGGAATCATAGAACAATAGAGCTGAAAGAGACCTAAAAAAGCCATCAAGTCCAGCCCCCTGCTCTAAGCAGGACCAAACCCATCAGATCAGTCTCACCAGGGCTTTGCCAAGCTGAGACAAACACCTCCAGGGATGGAAACTCCACTACTTCCCTGGGTAGACCGTTCCAATGCTTCACCACCCTCCTAGTGAAAAAGTTTTTCCTGATGTTCAACCTGGACCTTTCCAACCACAACTTGAAACCATTGTTCCATGTTCTGCCACCTGTGACCACTGTGAACAGCCTCTCTCCAGCCTCTTTGCAGCCTCCCTTCAGTAAGTTGAAGCCTGTCATCAAGTCCCCCCTCAGTCTTCTCTTCTGCGGACTAAACAGTCCTAATTCCCTCAACCTTTCGTCATAAGTCATATGCTCCAGCCCCCTAATTACTTTGGTCACCCTCTGCTGGACCCTCTCCAGTGTATCCACATCCTTCCTATAAATGGGGGCCCAGAACTAGACACAGTACTTCAGATGCAGCCTCACCAAAACCGAATAAAGAGGAATAATCACTTCTCTGGATCTACTGGCAACGCTCCTCTTGATGCAACCTAATATGCCATTAGCTTTCTTGGCTTGTTGACTCATGTCCATCTTCTCATCCACTACAACTCCCAGGTCCTTTTTGGCAGAACTACCACTGAGCTAGTTGGACCCCAGCCTGTAACAATGCTTGGGATTCTTCTGGCCCAAGTGCAGGACTCTGCACTTGTCCTTATTGAACCTCATCAGATTTCTTGCAGCCCAGTCTTCCAGTTTGTCTAAGTCAGTCTGGACCCTGTCCCTACCCTCCAGCATATCTACCTCTCCCCCCAGCTTAGTGTCATCCGCAAACTTGCTGAGGGTGCAATCCAACCCCTCATCCAGGTCATTGATAAATATGTTGAACAGAACAGGACCCAGAACCAAACCTTGGGGCCCTCCACTGGAAACTGACCGCCATCCCGACATAGAGCTGTTGATCACTACCCTCTGGGCCCGACCGTCTAACCAGCTTTCTATCCATCCTACTGTCCATTTATCCAATCCACATTCCTTTAACTTGCTGACAAGAATATTGTGGGAGACTGTATCAAAAGCTTTGCTGAAGTCCAGATAAATCACATCCATCGATTTTCCCCTATTGACAGAGCCAGTTATCTAATCGTAGAAACTAATCAGATTGGTCAGGCATGACGTGCCCTTCATGAATCCATGCTGACTATTCCTGATCACTCTCCCCTCCTCCAAGTGCCTCAAAATGACTTCCTTGAGGAGCCCCTCCATGATTTTTCCAGGGGCTGACATGAGACTGACCGGCCTATAGTTCCCTGGATCATCCTTTTTCCCTTTTTGAAAGATGGGCACTACATTTGCCTTTTTCCAATCATCTGGGATCTCTCCTGATCTCCACAGCTTTTCAAAGATAATGGCCAAGGGCTCGTCAACAACATATGCCAACTCCCTCAGAACCCTAGATGAATTAGGTCTGGGTCCATGGATTTATGTACGTTTAGCTTTTTTAGATAGCTCCTAACCTGTTCTTTCCCCACCAAAGGCTGTCCACCTTCATCCCACAATGCATCGCTTATCACATTAGTCTGGGAGCTGTCTTTGTCCATGAAGACAGAGGCAAAGAAAGCATTAAGTACTTCAGCTTTCCCTACGTCATCTGTCACTGGGTTACCTTCCTCATCCAGTAGGGGCCCCATGCCCTCTCTGATCACCTTCTTGCTAACATGCCTGTAGAAAAACTTTTCTTGTTATCCTTCACATTCCTCGCGAATCGCAATTCGCAATTCCAGTTGTGCTTTTGCCTTCCTGATAACTGCTCTACATTCTCGAGCTGTACGTTTATACCCCTCCCTAGACATCTGTCCCAGTTTCCACTTTTTGTAAGCTCCCTTTTTGTGCCTAACTTTTCCAAGGATTTCCCCATTAAGCCAGTCTGGTCTCCTACCATATTTACTTCTCTTGCTGTGCATCAGGACAGTTTCTTTCTGCGCCTTCAGTAGGGCTTTCTTAAAATACTGCCAGTTTTCCTGGACTCCTTTTCCCTTCATGGTAGCATCCCAGGGGAATCTGCCCATCAGGTTCCTGAAAAAGTTAAAGTCTGCTTTTCTGAAGTCCAAGGTGTGCAATTTGCTGCTCTCTTTCTTTCCTTTGGTCAGGATCCTGAAGTCTGCCATCTCATGATCACTACTTCCCAGGTTGTCCCTCACCCCCACCTCCCCTATTAGTTCCTCCCTGTTTGCAAGCAGCAGGTCGAGCCACGCACTTCAGCACTTGTACCAAGAAGTGATCCTCAACATTCTCCAGAAATATCCTGGACTGCTCGTGTACTGCCGTATTGGTCTCCCAACAGATGTCAGGGTAATTGAAGTCCCCCACAATAACGAGAGCCCGCGATCTGGAAACTTCTCTGTTGTCTAAAAAAAGCCTCATCTACCTCATCATCCTGATTTGGTGGCCTGTGGCAGACACCAACCACCACATCTCCAGTGATGTCTACGCCACTAAGCTTGACCCATAGATTCTCAACAGGCTTTTCTCCCTCTATGTGCGGGAGTTCCAAGCAATCATAGTGCTCCCTTACATACAGTGCAACCCCTCCTCCTCTTCTCCCTTGCCTGTTCTTTCTGAACAGTTTATACCGTTTCATGGCAGCACTCCAGTCATGCGAGTCATCCCACCAAGTCTCTGTTATTCCAATCAAGTCACAGTTCTTGGACTGAGCCAGGGCTTCTAATTCCTCCTGCTTGTTACCAGGCTTCTGGCATTGGTGTACAAACACCTGGATAACCAGTCGATCTCCCCACCCGCACTACTCAAACCAAGGGTTCACTTTTTGTTGTACATTCCTCTTTGCATTTCTTCCAGGGCTCCAAGTTCCTTTCTACCCACAGGGTTTCGGTCACCTTCCCCCAGCGAACCTATTTAAAGCTCTCCTCACTAAGTTTGCAAGCCTACTTGTGAAAATGCTCCTTCCTCTCTTGGTTTGGTGGACCCCATCCTCTTCCCAGTAATCCTTGTGCCCGGAACAACATCCCATGATCAAAGAATCCAAAGCCCTCTCTCCGACACCACCTGCATAACCATGCATTTACTCCCTCAGTTCGACGGTCCCTACCTAGCACTTTCCCTTCGACAGGAAGGATGGACGAGAACACCACTTGCGCTCCAAATTCTTTGACCTTTCTTCCCAGCACCACATAATCTGCACTCACCTGCTCAAGGTCATTCTTGGCCATATCATTAGTTCCCACATGCAGAAGTAGGAAGGGATAGTATTCCGAAGGCTTGAGCATTTTCTCACCTCCCCTCACCTCTTCCTTACCCTTGTTCCACCCCCCCCACCCCCAATTCTTCCCCCAACTCAGGCAGCCTGTGGGAGTAGCAGGGCACGGGCTTGGGGCCAACTCTGGCAGTGGGCGGGGGAGGGGGTGGTGTCTGTTGCCCGTCCCCCCAACACCTGCTCGCTGACCGCAATGGGGGAACCAGAGCAAGGTAGCCCCAGTTTGCTTTACTCCCCGGCCACATCACTGCTTCCCCTCTGCCCCCCCGAGAGTGTGTGGGCAGTCCCACGCCCTCGCCCAGAGCCACACAGCTGGAGCTGTTGACCA